>NW_027646071.1:600000-1062000 GCF_951394435.1 Stenella coeruleoalba
CTCATTTCAATCTCTGGTTTTATGCAGCACCCCAACTCACCTTTCCCCTTAAGCAAGCATAAGTTGGTTTTCTAAATTTGAGACCCTGTTCTGTTCTGTAATTCAGTTCCTGTGTAGCCAAGTTTACATTCCGTGTATTACTGATATCTTATGATGTTTCTTTTTCTGTGTGACTTATTTCAGTTAGAATCATCATACCTGAATCCACTCATTGTGCTGCTAAGGGCCTGATGACACAGATTTCATTGCTGAGTGATATTGCTTTGTAAGTAAATACCACAACTTCTTTATCCATTTTTCACTTTCTGCGATGTTGAACTTGTACTGTAAACGAGGTTCTTGTAAACAGAGCCGTTCCAAACTTTGGGGTGGCTGTGTCTTTTTGATTTTAATTTCCCTAAGCTATAGGACCATAAGTGGAAGTGCCCTAGGTTCTGTTGCTTTGTTTTTTAGATGTTTCAGGAAACACCATACACTTCTCCCGAGTGGTTGTTGGCAATTTACATCCCGCCCATCAGCATAACAAGGCTCCCAGTTCTCCATGGCCTGTCCTGCCTTTCTGGATTTTACACTTTTTTCAGATGGCCCTTTTGACCGGGGGGAAGTGAAACTTCATTGTAGTGCAGATTTCCTTTGCAAGCTTGCTTGGTTGGCCAAAAAGGGCGTATGCGTTTTTTCCTGAATATATTCAGGAAAAAACGCATACGCCCTTTTTGGCCAAGTGCATCATTGTGGACGTTCTGCCTCTTTTCCTATGCTTTCAATGCAATTCCAGTCTACCTCCTGAAATCGGTTTCCTGCAATTCTGCCCCGCTTTCAAGTCCTCTTGGCAGCCTTACTTCAGTCTATTTTTGGACGATAGCTGTCATTTATAACTCTGCAGGTTTGTGAATTACAGTGCCCCTGAGCTCCTTTCTTCAACTCGCTTTCTTGTGACCTGGCCGCAACACCGCAGGATGGCTTCAGGCCCTAATCCTGTTCCGGCCCGGCATGCTGAGCCTTTGGTTAATTCCTCTTCCTGGTGGGAAATGAGAGTTAAATTTGCCCGTCCAGACACCTCCAGCTAGCCTCTCATTGGTTCTCGCTATTCCTGTTCATCTTCCGCAGAAATTGCAAACTGGGCCAAACAGGAGGTTAAAGGGACTGACTCTCCAAGTCGGGAGAGTGTTAGTAAAGCGTCTGGAATGTTGCACCCGAGTACCAGGGGAGGAAAACTGAGACATATTTGAACACGTCTCCCGTTCACATGGTTGATCATACTCTGGGTTCCACATGCATGTTTTAGCTGAAGGAAGAATACCTTAAACCTGGAGAGTTGAGACCCGTGTAATGGGTACCATGCAATATGACTTCAAAGGGTCTTCATTTGCTCACCGAACCTCTCCAATCCTATCACTGCTGCGTTTATGCCCCTGTACACACGCTTGATTCTCTTTTGGAGACATAGCAATCCATAGGTTTTAAGATACTTACTAGTCAGGTACATTCTTAGGCGTTTAATATGGGGTTTTGAGTCCATTTCGTTGAGCAAGGAGTAGCTCTTGTCTATTCCATATTTGGCTTAAGGAACTTTATCTGTGCTCATTTCAATCTCTGGTTTTATGCAGCACCCCAACTCACCTTTCCCCTTAAGCAAGCATAAGTTGGTTTTCTAAATTTGAGACCCTGTTCTGTTTTGGAATGCAGTTCCTGTGTAGCCAAGTTTACATTCCGTGTATTAGTGATATCTTATGATGTTTCTTTTTCTGTGTGACTTATTTCAGTTAGAATCATCGTACCTGAATCCACTCATTATGCTGCTACGGGCCTGACGACATAGATTTCATTGCTGAGTGATACTGCATTGTACGTAAGTACCACAAGTTCTTTATCCATTTTTCACTTTCTGTGATATTGAACTTGTACGGTAAACGAGGTTCTTGTAAACGGAGGCGTCCCAAACTTTGGGGTGGCTGTGTCTTTTTGATTTTAATTTCCCTAAGCTATAGGACCATAAGTGGAAGTGCCCTAGGCTCTGTTGCTTTGTTTTTTAGATGTTTCAGGAAACACCATACACTTCTCCCTAGTGTCTGTTGGTAATTTACATCCCGCCCATCAGCATAACAAGGCTCCCAGTTCTCCATGGCCTGTCCTGCCTTTCTGGATTTTACACTTTTTTCAGATGGCCCTTTTGACCGGGGGGAAGTGAGACTTCATTGTAGTGCAGATTTCCTTTGCAAGCTTGCTTGGTTGGCCAAAAAGTGCGTATGCGTTTTTTCCTGAATATATTCAGGAAAAAACGCATACGCCCTTTTTGGCCAAGTGCATCATTGTGGACGTTCTGTCTCTTTTCCTATGCTTTCAATGCAATTCCAGTCTACCTCCTGAAATCGGTTTCCTGCAATTCTGCCCCGCTTTCAAGTCCTCTTGGCAGCCTTACTTCAGTCTATTTTTGGACGATTGCTGTCATTTATAACTCTGCAGGTTTGTGAATTACAGTGCCCCTGAGCTCCTTTCTTCAACTCGCTTTCTTGTGAGCTGGCCGCAACACCGCAGGATGGCTTCAGGCCCTAATCTGGTTCCGGTACGGCACGCTGAGCCTTTGGTTAATTCCTCTTCCTGGTGGGAAATGAGAGTTAAATTTGCCCGTCCAGACACCTCCAGCTAGTCTCTCATTGGTTCTCGCTATTCCTGTTCATCTTCCGCAGAAATTGCAAACTGGGCCAAAGAGGAGGTTAAAGGTGCTGACTCTCCAAGTGGGGAGAGTGTTAGAAAAGCATCTGGAATGTTGCACCCGAGTACCAGGGTACGAAAACTGAGACATATTTGAACACGTCTCCCGATCACATGGTTGATCATACTCTGGGTTCCACATGCATGTTTTAGCTGAAGGAAGAATACCTAAAACCTGGGTAGTTGAAACCCGTGGAATGGGTACCATGCAATATGACTTCAAAGGGTCTTCATTTGCTCACAGAACCTCTCCAATCCTATCACTGCTGCGTTTATGCCCCTGTACACATGCTTGATTCTCTTTCGGAGACATAGCAATCCGTAGGTTTTAAGATACTTACTAGTCAGGTACATTCTTAGGCGTTTAATATGCGGTGTTGAGTCCATTTCGTTGAGCAAGGAGTAGCTCTTGTCTATTCCATATTTGACTTAAGGAACTTTATCTGTGCTCATTTCAATCTCTGGTTTTATGCAGCACCCCAACTCACCTTTCCCCTTAAGCAAGCATAAGTTGGTTTTCTAAATTTGAGACCCTGTTCTGTTCTGTAATTCAGTTCCTGTGTAGCCAAGTTTACATTCCGTGTATTACTGATATCTTATGATGTTTCTTTTTCTGTGTGACTTACTTCAGTTAGAATCATCATACCTGAATCCACTCATTGTGCTGCTAAGGGCCTGATGACACAGATTTCATTGCTGAGTGATATTGCTTTGTAAGTAAATACCACAACTTCTTTCTCCATTTTTCACTTTCTGCGATGTTGAACTTGTACTGTAAACGAGGTTCTTGTAAACAGAGCCGTTCCAAACTTTGGGGTGGCTGTGTCTTTTTGATTTTAATTTCCCTAAGCTATAGGACCATAAGTGGAAGTGCCCTAGGTTCTGTTGCTTTGTTTTTTAGATGTTTCAGGAAACACCATACACTTCTCCCGAGTGGTTGTTGGCAATTTACATCCCGCCCATCAGCATAACAAGGCTCCCAGTTCTCCATGGCCTGTCCTGCCTTTCTGGATTTTACACTTTTTTCAGATGGCCCTTTTGACCGGGGGGAAGTGAGACTTCATTGTAGTGCAGATTTCCTTTGCAAGCTTGCTTGGTTGGCCAAAAAGGGCGTATGCGTTTTTTCCTGAATATATTCAGGAAAAAACGCATACGCCCTTTTTGGCCAAGTGCATCATTGTGGACGTTCTGCCTCTTTTCCTATGCTTTCAATGCAATTCCAGTCTACCTCCTGAAATCGGTTTCCTGCAATTCTGCCCCACTTTCAAGTCCTCTTGGCAGCCTTACTTCAGTCTATTTTTGGACGATAGCTGTCATTTATAACTCTGCAGGTTTGTGAATTACAGTGCACCTGAGCTCCTTTCTTCAACTCGCTTTCTTGTGAGCTGGCCGCAACACCGCAGGATGGCTTCAGGCCCTAATCTTGTTCCGGCCCGGCATGCTGAGCCTTTGATTAATTCCTCTTCCTGGTGGGAAATGAGAGTTAAATTTGCCCGTCCAGACACCTCCAGCTAGTCTCTCATTGGTTCTCGCTATTCCTGTTCATCTTCCGCAGAAATTGCAAACTGGGCCAAAGAGGAGGTTAAAGGTGCTGACTCTCCAAGTGGGGAGAGTGTTAGTAAAGCATCTGGAATGTTGCACCCGAGTACCAGGGTACGAAAACTGAGACATATTTGAACACGTCTCCCGATCACATGGTTGATCATACTCTGGGTTCCACATGCATGTTTTAGCTGAAGGAAGAATACCTAAAACCTGGGTAGTTGAAACCCGTGGAATGGGTACCATGCAATATGACTTCAAAGGGTCTTCATTTGCTCACAGAACCTCTCCAATCCTATCACTGCTGCGTTTATGCCCCTGTACACATGCTTGATTCTCTTTCGGAGACATAGCAATCCGTAGGTTTTAAGATACTTACTAGTCAGGTACATTCTTAGGCGTTTAATATGCGGTGTTGAGTCCATTTCGTTGAGCAAGGAGTAGCTCTTGTCTATTCCATATTTGACTTAAGGAACTTTATCTGTGCTCATTTCAATCTCTGGTTTTATGCAGCACCCCAACTCACCTTTCCCCTTAAGCAAGCATAAGTTGGTTTTCTAAATTTGAGACCCTGTTCTGTTCTGTAATTCAGTTCCTGTGTAGCCAAGTTTACATTCCGTGTATTACTGATATCTTATGATGTTTCTTTTTCTGTGTGACTTACTTCAGTTAGAATCATCATACCTGAATCCACTCATTGTGCTGCTAAGGGCCTGATGACACAGATTTCATTGCTGAGTGATATTGCTTTGTAAGTAAATACCACAACTTCTTTCTCCATTTTTCACTTTCTGCGATGTTGAACTTGTACTGTAAACGAGGTTCTTGTAAACAGAGCCGTTCCAAACTTTGGGGTGGCTGTGTCTTTTTGATTTTAATTTCCCTAAGCTATAGGACCATAAGTGGAAGTGCCCTAGGTTCTGTTGCTTTGTTTTTTAGATGTTTCAGGAAACACCATACACTTCTCCCGAGTGGTTGTTGGCAATTTACATCCCGCCCATCAGCATAACAAGGCTCCCAGTTCTCCATGGCCTGTCCTGCCTTTCTGGATTTTACACTTTTTTCAGATGGCCCTTTTGACCGGGGGGAAGTGAGACTTCATTGTAGTGCAGATTTCCTTTGCAAGCTTGCTTGGTTGGCCAAAAAGTGCGTATGCGTTTTTTCCTGAATATATTCAGGAAAAAACGCATACGCCCTTTTTGGCCAAGTGCATCATTGTGGACGTTCTGCCTCTTTTCCTATGCTTTCAATGCAATTCCAGTCTACCTCCTGAAATCGGTTTCCTGCAATTCTGCCCCACTTTCAAGTCCTCTTGGCAGCCTTACTTCAGTCTATTTTTGGACGGTAGCTGTCATTTATAACTCTGCAGGTTTGTGAATTACAGTGCCCCTGAGCTCCTTTCTTCAACTCGCTTTCTTGTGAGCTGGCCGCAACACCGCAGGATGGCTTCAGGCCCTAATCTTGTTCCGGCCCGGCATGCTGAGCCTTTGATTAATTCCTCTTCCTGGTGGGAAATGAGAGTTAAATTTGCCCGTCCAGACACCTCCAGCTAGTCTCTCATTGGTTCTCGCTATTCCTGTTCATCTTCCGCAGAAATTGCAAACTGGGCCAAAGAGGAGGTTAAAGGGACTGACTCTCCAAGTGGGGAGAGTGTTAGTAAAGCATCTGGAATGTTGCACCCGAGTACCAGGGTACGAAAACTGAGACATATTTGAACACGTCTCCCGATCACATGGTTGATCATACTCTGGGTTCCACATGCATGTTTTAGCTGAAGGAAGAATACCTAAAACCTGGGTAGTTGAAACCCGTGGAATGGGTACCATGCAATATGACTTCAAAGGGTCTTCATTTGCTCACAGAACCTCTCCAATCCTATCACTGCTGCGTTTATGCCCCTGTACACATGCTTGATTCTCTTTCGGAGACATAGCAATCCGTAGGTTTTAAGATACTTACTAGTCAGGTACATTCTTAGGCGTTTAATATGCGGTGTTGAGTCCATTTCATTGAGCAAGGAGTAGCTCTTGTCTATTCCATATTTGACTTAAGGAACTTTATCTGTGCTCATTTCAATCTCTGGTTTTATGCAGCACCCCAACTCACTTTTCCCCTTAAGCAAGCATAAGTTGGTTTTCTAAATTTTAGACCCTGTTCTGTTCTGTAATTCAGTTCCTGTGTAGCCAAGTTTACATTCCGTGTATTACTGATATCTTATGATGTTTCTTTTTCTGTGTGACTTACTTCAGTTAGAATCATCATACCTGAATCCACTCATTGTGCTGCTAAGGGCCTGATGACACAGATTTCATTGCTGAGTGATATTGCTTTGTAAGTAAATACCACAACTTCTTTCTCCATTTTTCACTTTCTGCGATGTTGAACTTGTACTGTAAACGAGGTTCTTGTAAACAGAGACGTTCCAAACTTTGGGGTGGCTGTGTCTTTTTGATTTTAATTTTCCTAAGCTATAGGACCATAAGTGGAAGTGCCCTAGGTTCTGTTGCTTTGTTTTTTAGATGTTTCAGGAAACACCATACACTTCTCCCGAGTGGTTGTTGGCAATTTACATCCCGCCCATCAGCATAACAAGGCTCCCAGTTCTCCATGGCCTGTCCTGCCTTTCTGGATTTTACACTTTTTTCAGATGGCCCTTTTGACCGGGGGGAAGTGAGACTTCATTGTAGTGCAGATTTCCTTTGCAAGCTTGCTTGGTTGGCCAAAAAGGGCGTATGCGTTTTTTCCTGAATATATTCAGGAAAAAACGCATACGCCCTTTTTGGCCAAGTGCATCATTGTGGACGTTCTGCCTCTTTTCCTATGCTTTCAATGCAATTCCAGTCTACCTCCTGAAATCGGTTTCCTGCAATTCTGCCCCACTTTCAAGTCCTCTTGGCAGCCTTACTTCAGTCTATTTTTGGACGATAGCTGTCATTTATAACTCTGCAGGTTTGTGAATTACAGTGCCCCTGAGCTCCTTTCTTCAACTCGCTTTCTTGTGAGCTGGCCGCAACACCGCAGGATGGCTTCAGGCCCTAATCTTGTTCCGGCCCGGCATGCTGAGCCTTTGATTAATTCCTCTTCCTGGTGGGAAATGAGAGTTAAATTTGCCCATCCAGACACCTCCAGCTAGTCTCTCATTGGTTCTCGCTATTCCTGTTCATCTTCCGCAGAAATTGCAAACTGGGCCAAACAGGAGGTTAAAGGGACTGACTCTCCAAGTCGAGAGAGTGTTAGTAAAGCGTCTGGAATGTTGCACCCGAGTACCAGGGGAGGAAAACTGAGACATATTTGAACACGTCTCCCGATCACATGGTTGATCATACTCTGGGTTCCACATGCATGTTTTAGGTGAAGGAAGAATACGTAAACCCTGGGTAGTTGAAACCCGTGGAATGGGTACCATGCAATATGACTTCAAAGGGTCTTCATTTGCTCACAGAACCTCTCCAATCCTATCACTGCTGCATTTATGCCCCTGTACACATGCTTGATTCTCTTTCGGAGACATAGCAATCCATAGGTTTTAAGATACTTACTAGTCAGGTACATTCTTAGGCGTTTAATATGCGGTGTTGAGTCCATTTCGTTGAGCAAGGAGTAGCTCTTGTCTATTCCATATTTGGCTTAAGGAACTTTATCTGTGCTCATTTCAATCTCTGGTTTTATGCAGCACCCCAACTCACCTTTACCCTTAAGCAAGCATAAGTTGGTTTTCTAAATTTGAGACCCTGTTCTGTTCTGTAATTCAGTTCCTGTGTAGCCAAGTTTACATTCCGTGTATTACTGATATCTTATGATGTTTCTTTTTCTGTGTGACTTATTTCAGTTAGAATCATCATACCTGAATCCACTCATTGTGCTGCTAAGGGCCTGATGACACAGATTTCATTGCTGAGTGATATTGCTTTGTAAGTAAATACCACAACTTCTTTCTCCATTTTTCACTTTCTGCGATGTTGAACTTGTACTGTAAACGAGGTTCTTGTAAACAGAGCCGTTCCAAACTTTGGGGTGGCTGTGTCTTTTTGATTTTAATTTCCCTAAGCTATAGGACCATAAGTGGAAGTGCCCTAGGTTCTGTTGCTTTGTTTTTTAGATGTTTCAGGAAACACCATACACTTCTCCCGAGTGGTTGTTGGCAATTTACATCCCGCCCATCAGCATAACAAGGCTCCCAGTTCTCCATGGCCTGTCCTGCCTTTCTGGATTTTACACTTTTTTCAGATGGCCCTTTTGACCGGGGGGAAGTGAGACTTCATTGTAGTGCAGATTTCCTTTGCAAGCTTGCTTGGTTGGCCAAAAAGGGCGTATGCGTTTTTTCCTGAATATATTCAGGAAAAAACGCATACGCCCTTTTTGGCCAAGTGCATCATTGTGGACGTTCTGCCTCTTTTCCTATGCTTTCAATGCAATTCCAGTCTACCTCCTGAAATCGGTTTCCTGCAATTCTGCCCCGCTTTCAAGTCCTCTTGGCAGCCTTACTTCAGTCTATTTTTGGACGATAGCTGTCATTTATAACTCTGCAGGTTTGTGAATTACAGTGCCCCTGAGCTCCTTTCTTCAACTCGCTTTCTTGTGACCTGGCCGCAACACCGCAGGATGGCTTCAGGCCCTAATCCTGTTCCGGCCCGGCATGCTGAGCCTTTGGTTAATTCCTCTTCCTGGTGGGAAATGAGAGTTAAATTTGCCCGTCCAGACACCTCCAGCTAGTCTCTCATTGGTTCTCGCTATTCCTGTTCATCTTCCGCAGAAATTGCAAACTGGGCCAAAGAGGAGGTTAAAGGTGCTGACTCTCCAAGTGGGGAGAGTGTTAGTAAAGCATCTGGAATGTTGCACCCGAGTACCAGGGTACGAAAACTGAGACATATTTGAACACGTCTCCCGTTCACATGGTTGATCATACTCTGGGTTCCACATGCATGTTTTAGCTGAAGGAAGAATACCTTAAACCTGGAGAGTTGAGACCCGTGTAATGGGTACCATGCAATATGACTTCAAAGGGTCTTCATTTGCTCACCGAACCTCTCCAATCCTATCACTGCTGCGTTTATGCCCCTGTACACACGCTTGATTCTCTTTTGGAGACATAGCAATCCATAGGTTTTAAGATACTTACTAGTCAGGTACATTCTTAGGCGTTTAATATGGGGTTTTGAGTCCATTTCGTTGAGCAAGGAGTAGCTCTTGTCTATTCCATATTTGGCTTAAGGAACTTTATCTGTGCTCATTTCAATCTCTGGTTTTATGCAGCACCCCAACTCACCTTTCCCCTTAAGCAAGCATAAATTGGTTTTCTAAATTTGAGACCCTGTTCTGTTTTGGAATGCAGTTCCTGTGTAGCCAAGTTTACATTCCGTGTATTAGTGATATCTTATGATGTTTCTTTTTCTGTGTGACTTATTTCAGTTAGAATCATCGTACCTGAATCCACTCATTATGCTGCTACGGGCCTGATGACATAGATTTCATTGCTGAGTGATACTGCATTGTACGTAAGTACCACAAGTTCTTTATCCATTTTTCACTTTCTGTGATATTGAACTTGTACGGTAAACGAGGTTCTTGTAAACGGAGGCGTCCCAACATTTGGGGTGGCTGTGTCTTTTTGATTTTAATTTCCCTAAGCTATAGGACCATAAGTGGAAGTGCCCTAGGCTCTGTTGCTTTGTTTTTTAGATGTTTCAGGAAACACCATACACTTCTCCCGAGTGTCTGTTGGCAATTTACATCCCGCCCATCAGCATAACAAGGCTCCCAGTTCTCCATGGCCTGTCCTGCCTTTCTGGATTTTACACTTTTTTCAGATGGCCCTTTTGACCGGGGGGAAGTGAGACTTCATTGTAGTGCAGATTTCCTTTGCAAGCTTGCTTGGTTGGCCAAAAAGGGCGTATGCGTTTTTTCCTGAATATATTCAGGAAAAAACGCATACGCCCTTTTTGGCCAAGTGCATCATTGTGGACGTTCTGCCTCTTTTCCTATGCTTTCAATGCAATTCCAGTCTACCTCCTGAAATCGGTTTCCTGCAATTCTGCCCCACTTTCAAGTCCTCTTGGCAGCCTTACTTCAGTCTATTTTTGGACGATTGCTGTCATTTATAACTGCAGGTTTGTGAATTACAGTGCCCCTGAGCTCCTTTCTTCAACTCGCTTTCTTGTGACCTGGCCGCAACACCGCAGGATGGCTTCAGGCCCTAATCTGGTTCCGGCACGGCACGCTGAGCCTTTGGTTAATTCCTCTTCCTGGTGGGAAATGAGAGTTAAATTTGCCCGTCCAGACACCTCCAGCTAGTCTCTCATTGGTTCTCGCTATTCCTGTTCATCTTCCGCAGAAATTGCAAACTGGGCCAAACAGGAGGTTAAAGGTGCTGACTCTCCAAGTGGGGAGAGTGTTAGTAAAGCGTCTGGAATGTTGCACCCGAGTACCAGGGTATGAAAACTGAGACATATTTGAACACGTCTCCCGATCACATGGTTGATCATACTCTGGGTTCCACATGCATGTTTTAGCTGAAGGAAGAATACCTAAAACCTGGGTAGTTGAAACCCGTGGAATGGGTACCATGCAATATGACTTCAAAGGGTCTTCATTTGCTCACAGAACCTCTCCAATCCTATCACTGCTGCGTTTATGCCCCTGTACACATGCTTGATTCTCTTTCGGAGACATAGCAATCCATAGGTTTTAAGATACTTACTAGTCAGGTACATTCTTAGGCGTTTAATATGCGGTGTTGAGTCCATTTCGTTGAGCAAGGAGTAGCTCTTGTCTATTCCATATTTGACTTAAGGAACTTTATCTGTGCTCATTTCAATCTCTGGTTTTATGCAGCACCCCAACTCACCTTTCCCCTTAAGCAAGCATAAGTTGGTTTTCTAAATTTGAGACCCTGTTCTGTTCTGTAATTCAGTTCCTGTGTAGCCAAGTTTACATTCCGTGTATTACTGATATCTTATGATGTTTCTTTTTCTGTGTGACTTATTTCAGTTAGAATCATCATACCTGAATCCACTCATTGTGCTGCTAAGGGCCTGATGACACAGATTTCATTGCTGAGTGATATTGCTTTGTAAGTAAATACCACAACTTCTTTCTCCATTTTTCACTTTCTGCGATGTTGAACTTGTACTGTAAACGAGGTTCTTGTAAACAGAGCTGTTCCAAACTTTGGGGTGGCTGTGTCTTTTTGATTTTAATTTCCCTAAGCTATAGGACCATAAGTGGAAGTGCCCTAGGTTCTGTTGCTTTGTTTTTTAGATGTTTCAGGAAACACCATACACTTCTCCCCAGTGGTTGTTGGCAATTTACATCCCGCCCATCAGCATAACAAGGCTCCCAGTTCTCCATGGCCTGTCCTGCCTTTCTGGATTTTACACTTTTTTCAGATGGCCCTTTTGACCGGGGGGAAGTGAGACTTCATTGTAGTGCAGATTTCCTTTGCAAGCTTGCTTGGTTGGCCAAAAAGGGCGTATGCGTTTTTTCCTGAATATATTCAGGAAAAAACGCATACGCCCTTTTTGGCCAAGTGCATCATTGTGGACGTTCTGCCTCTTTTCCTATGCTTTCAATGCAATTCCAGTCTACCTCCTGAAATCGGTTTCCTGCAATTCTGCCCCGCTTTCAAGTCCTCTTGGCAGCCTTACTTCAGTCTATTTTTGGACGATAGCTGTCATTTATAACTCTGCAGGTTTGTGAATTACAGTGCCCCTGAGCTCCTTTCTTCAACTCGCTTTCTTGTGACCTGGCCGCAACACCGCAGGATGGCTTCAGGCCCTAATCTGGTTCCGGCACGGCACGCTGAGCCTTTGGTTAATTCCTCTTCCTGGTGGGAAATGAGAGTTAAATTTGCCCGTCCAGACACCTCCAGCTAGTCTCTCATTGGTTCTCGCTATTCCTGTTCATCTTCCGCGGAAATTGCAAACTGGGCCAAAGAGGAGGTTAAAGGTGCTGACTCTCCAAGTGGGGAGAGTGTTAGTAAAGCGTCTGGAATGTTGCACCCGAGTACCAGGGTACGAAAACTGAGACATATTTGAACACGTCTCCCGATCACATGGTTGATCATACTCTGGGTTCCACATGCATGTTTTAGGTGAAGGAAGAATACCTAAAACCTGGGTAGTTGAAACCCGTGGAATGGGTACCATGCAATATGACTTCAAAGGGTCTTCATTTGCTCACAGAACCTCTCCAATCCTATCACTGCTGCGTTTATGCCCCTGTACACTTGCTTGATTCTCTTTCGGAGACATAGCAATCCATAGGTTTTAAGATACTTACTAGTCAGGTACATTCTTAGGCGTTTAATATGCGGTGTTGAGTCCATTTCGTTGAGCAAGGAGTAGCTCTTGTCTATTCCATATTTGGCTTAAGGAACTTTATCTGTGCTCATTTCAATCTCTGGTTTTATGCAGCACCCCAACTCACCTTTACCCTTAAGCAAGCATAAGTTGGTTTTCTAAATTTGAGACCCTGTTCTGTTCTGTAATTCAGTTCCTGTGTAGCCAAGTTTACATTCCGTGTATTACTGATATCTTATGATGTTTCTTTTTCTGTGTGACTTATTTCAGTTAGAATCATCATACCTGAATCCACTCATTGTGCTGCTAAGGGCCTGATGACACAGATTTCATTGCTGAGTGATATTGCTTTGTAAGTAAATACCACAACTTCTTTATCCATTTTTCACTTTCTGTGATGTTGAACTTGTACTGTAAACGAGGTTCTTGTAAACAGAGCCGTTCCAAACTTTGGGGTGGCTGTGTCTTTTTGATTTTAATTTCCCTAAGCTATAGGACCATAAGTGGAAGTGCCCTAGGTTCTGTTGCTTTGTTTTTTAGATGTTTCAGGAAACACCATACACTTCTCCCGAGTGGTTGTTGGCAATTTACATCCCGCCCATCAGCATAACAAGGCTCCCAGTTCTCCATGGCCTGTCCTGCCTTTCTGGATTTTACACTTTTTTCAGATGGCCCTTTTGACCGGGGGGAAGTGAGACTTCATTGTAGTGCAGATTTCCTTTGCAAGCTTGCTTGGTTGGCCAAAAAGGGCGTATGCGTTTTTTCCTGAATATATTCAGGAAAAAACGCATACGCCCTTTTTGGCCAAGTGCATCATTGTGGACGTTCTGCCTCTTTTCCTATGCTTTCAATGCAATTCCAGTCTACCTCCTGAAATCGGTTTCCTGCAATTCTGCCCCGCTTTCAAGTCCTCTTGGCAGCCTTACTTCAGTCTATTTTTGGACGATAGCTGTCATTTATAACTCTGCAGGTTTGTGAATTACAGTGCCCCTGAGCTCCTTTCTTCAACTCGCTTTCTTGTGACCTGGCCGCAACACCGCAGGATGGCTTCAGGCCCTAATCCTGTTCCGGCCCGGCATGCTGAGCCTTTGGTTAATTCCTCTTCCTGGTGGGAAATGAGAGTTAAATTTGCCCGTCCAGACACCTCCAGCTAGCCTCTCATTGGTTCTCGCTATTCCTGTTCATCTTCCGCAGAAATTGCAAACTGGGCCAAACAGGAGGTTAAAGGGACTGACTCTCCAAGTCGGGAGAGTGTTAGTAAAGCGTCTGGAATGTTGCACCCGAGTACCAGGGGAGGAAAACTGAGACATATTTGAACACGTCTCCCGTTCACATGGTTGATCATACTCTGGGTTCCACATGCATGTTTTAGCTGAAGGAAGAATACCTTAAACCTGGAGAGTTGAGACCCGTGTAATGGGTACCATGCAATATGACTTCAAAGGGTCTTCATTTGCTCACCGAACCTCTCCAATCCTATCACTGCTGCGTTTATGCCCCTGTACACACGCTTGATTCTCTTTTGGAGACATAGCAATCCATAGGTTTTAAGATACTTACTAGTCAGGTACATTCTTAGGCGTTTAATATGGGGTTTTGAGTCCATTTCGTTGAGCAAGGAGTAGCTCTTGTCTATTCCATATTTGGCTTAAGGAACTTTATCTGTGCTCATTTCAATCTCTGGTTTTATGCAGCACCCCAACTCACCTTTCCCCTTAAGCAAGCATAAGTTGGTTTTCTAAATTTGAGACCCTGTTCTGTTTTGGAATGCAGTTCCTGTGTAGCCAAGTTTACATTCCGTGTATTAGTGATATCTTATGATGTTTCTTTTTCTGTGTGACTTATTTCAGTTAGAATCATCGTACCTGAATCCACTCATTATGCTGCTACGGGCCTGATGACATAGATTTCATTGCTGAGTGATACTGCATTGTACGTAAGTACCACAAGTTCTTTATCCATTTTTCACTTTCTGTGATATTGAACTTGTACGGTAAACGAGGTTCTTGTAAACGGAGGCGTCCCAAACTTTGAGGTGGCTGTGTCTTTTTGATTTTAATTTCCCTAAGCTATAGGACCATAAGTGGAAGTGCCCTAGGCTCTGTTGCTTTGTTTTTTAGATGTTTCAGGAAACACCATACACTTCTCCCTAGTGTCTGTTGGTAATTTACATCCCGCCCATCAGCATAACAAGGCTCCCAGTTCTCCATGGCCTGTCCTGCCTTTCTGGATTTTACACTTTTTTCAGATGGCCCTTTTGACCGGGGGGAAGTGAGACTTCATTGTAGTGCAGATTTCCTTTGCAAGCTTGCTTGGTTGGCCAAAAAGTGCGTATGCGATTTTTCCTGAATATATTCAGGAAAAAACGCATACGCCCTTTTTGGCCAAGTGCATCATTGTGGACGTTCTGTCTCTTTTCCTATGCTTTCAATGCAATTCCAGTCTACCTCCTGAAATCGGTTTCCTGCAATTCTGCCCCGCTTTCAAGTCCTCTTGGCAGCGTTACTTCAGTCTATTTTTGGACGATTGCTGTCATTTATAACTCTGCAGGTTTGTGAATTACAGTGCCCCTGAGCTCCTTTCTTCAACTCGCTTTCTTGTGAGCTGGCCGCAACACCGCAGGATGGCTTCAGGCCCTAATCTGGTTCCGGTATGGCACGCTGAGCCTTTGGTTAATTCCTCTTCCTGGTGGGAAATGAGAGTTAAATTTGCCCGTCCAGACACCTCCAGCTAGTCTCTCATTGGTTCTCGCTATTCCTGTTCATCTTCCGCAGAAATTGCAAACTGGGCCAAAGAGGAGGTTAAAGGTGCTGACTCTCCAAGTGGGGAGAGTGTTAGTAAAGCATCTGGAATGTTGCACCCGAGTACCAGGGTACGAAAACTGAGACATATTTGAACACGTCTCCCGATCACATGGTTGATCATACTCTGGGTTCCACATGCATGTTTTAGCTGAAGGAAGAATACCTAAAACCTGGGTAGTTGAAACCCGTGGAATGGGTACCATGCAATATGACTTCAAAGGGTCTTCATTTGCTCACAGAACCTCTCCAATCCTATCACTGCTGCGTTTATGCCCCTGTACACATGCTTGATTCTCTTTCGGAGACATAGCAATCCGTAGGTTTTAAGATACTTACTAGTCAGGTACATTCTTAGGCGTTTAATATGCGGTGTTGAGTCCATTTCGTTGAGCAAGGAGTAGCTCTTGTCTATTCCATATTTGACTTAAGGAACTTTATCTGTGCTCATTTCAATCTCTGGTTTTATGCAGCACCCCAACTCACCTTTCCCCTTAAGCAAGCATAAGTTGGTTTTCTAAATTTGAGACCCTGTTCTGTTCTGTAATTCAGTTCCTGTGTAGCCAAGTTTACATTCCGTGTATTACTGATATCTTATGATGTTTCTTTTTCTGTGTGACTTACTTCAGTTAGAATCATCATACCTGAATCCACTCATTGTGCTGCTAAGGGCCTGATGACACAGATTTCATTGCTGAGTGATATTGCTTTGTAAGTAAATACCACAACTTCTTTCTCCATTTTTCACTTTCTGCGATGTTGAACTTGTACTGTAAACGAGGTTCTTGTAAACAGAGCCGTTCCAAACTTTGGGGTGGCTGTGTCTTTTTGATTTTAATTTCCCTAAGCTATAGGACCATAAGTGGAAGTGCCCTAGGTTCTGTTGCTTTGTTTTTTAGATGTTTCAGGAAACACCATACACTTCTCCCGAGTGGTTGTTGGCAATTTACATCCCGCCCATCAGCATAACAAGGCTCCCAGTTCTCCATGGCCTGTCCTGCCTTTCTGGATTTTACACTTTTTTCAGATGGCCCTTTTGACCGGGGGGAAGTGAGACTTCATTGTAGTGCAGATTTCCTTTGCAAGCTTGCTTGGTTGGCCAAAAAGGGCGTATGCGTTTTTTCCTGAATATATTCAGGAAAAAACGCATACGCCCTTTTTGGCCAAGTGCATCATTGTGGACGTTCTGCCTCTTTTCCTATGCTTTCAATGCAATTCCAGTCTACCTCCTGAAATCGGTTTCCTGCAATTCTGCCCCACTTTCAAGTCCTCTTGGCAGCCTTACTTCAGTCTATTTTTGGACGATAGCTGTCATTTATAACTCTGCAGGTTTGTGAATTACAGTGCCCCTGAGCTCCTTTCTTCAACTCGCTTTCTTGTGAGCTGGCCGCAACACCGCAGGATGGCTTCAGGCCCTAATCTTGTTCCGGCCCGGCATGCTGAGCCTTTGATTAATTCCTCTTCCTGGTGGGAAATGAGAGTTAAATTTGCCCGTCCAGACACCTCCAGCTAGTCTCTCATTGGTTCTCGCTATTCCTGTTCATCTTCCGCAGAAATTGCAAACTGGGCCAAAGAGGAGGTTAAAGGTGCTGACTCTCCAAGTGGGGAGAGTGTTAGTAAAGCATCTGGAATGTTGCACCCGAGTACCAGGGTACGAAAACTGAGACATATTTGAACACGTCTCCCGATCACATGGTTGATCATACTCTGGGTTCCACATGCATGTTTTAGCTGAAGGAAGAATACCTAAAACCTGGGTAGTTGAAACCCGTGGAATGGGTACCATGCAATATGACTTCAAAGGGTCTTCATTTGCTCACAGAACCTCTCCAATCCTATCACTGCTGCGTTTATGCCCCTGTACACATGCTTGATTCTCTTTCGGAGACATAGCAATCCGTAGGTTTTAAGATACTTACTAGTCAGGTACATTCTTAGGCGTTTAATATGCGGTGTTGAGTCCATTTCGTTGAGCAAGGAGTAGCTCTTGTCTATTCCATATTTGGCTTAAGGAACTTTATCTGTGCTCATTTCAATCTCTGGTTTTATGCAGCACCCCAACTCACCTTTACCCTTAAGCAAGCATAGGTTGGTTTTCTAAATTTGAGACCCTGTTCTGTTCTGTAATTCAGTTCCTGTGTAGCCAAGTTTACATTCCGTGTATTACTGATATCTTATGATGTTTCTTTTTCTGTGTGACTTATTTCAGTTAGAATCATCATACCTGAATCCACTCATTGTGCTGCTAAGGGCCTGATGACACAGATTTCATTGCTGAGTGATATTGCTTTGTAAGTAAATACCACAACTTCTTTATCCATTTTTCACTTTCTGCGATGTTGAACTTGTACTGTAAACGAGGTTCTTGTAAACAGAGCCGTTCCAAACTTTGGGGTGGCTGTGTCTTTTTGATTTTAATTTCCCTAAGCTATAGGACCATAAGTGGAAGTGCCCTAGGTTCTGTTGCTTTGTTTTTTAGATGTTTCAGGAAACACCATACACTTCTCCCGAGTGGTTGTTGGCAATTTACATCCCGCCCATCAGCATAACAAGGCTCCCAGTTCTCCATGGCCTGTCCTGCCTTTCTGGATTTTACACTTTTTTCAGATGGCCCTTTTGACCGGGGGGAAGTGAGACTTCATTGTAGTGCAGATTTCCTTTGCAAGCTTGCTTGGTTGGCCAAAAAGGGCGTATGCGTTTTTTCCTGAATATATTCAGGAAAAAACGCATACGCCCTTTTTGGCCAAGTGCATCATTGTGGACGTTCTGCCTCTTTTCCTATGCTTTCAATGCAATTCCAGTCTACCTCCTGAAATCGGTTTCCTGCAATTCTGCCCCGCTTTCAAGTCCTCTTGGCAGCCTTACTTCAGTCTATTTTTGGACGATAGCTGTCATTTATAACTCTGCAGGTTTGTGAATTACAGTGCCCCTGAGCTCCTTTCTTCAACTCGCTTTCTTGTGACCTGGCCGCAAAACCGCAGGATGGCTTCAGGCCCTAATCCTGTTCCGGCCCGACATGCTGAGCCTTTGGTTAATTCCTCTTCCTGGTGGGAAATGAGAGTTAAATTTGCCCGTCCAGACACCTCCAGCTAGTCTCTCATTGGTTCTCGCTATTCCTGTTCATCTTCCGCAGAAATTGCAAACTGGGCCAAACAGGAGGTTAAAGGGACTGACTCTCCAAGTCGGGAGAGTGTTAGTAAAGCGTCTGGAATGTTGCACCCGAGTACCAGGGGAGGAAAACTGAGACATATTTGAACACGTCTCCCGTTCACATGGTTGATCATACTCTGGGTTCCACATGCATGTTTTAGCTGAAGGAAGAATACCTTAAACCTGGAGAGTTGAGACCCGTGTAATGGGTACCATGCAATATGACTTCAAAGGGTCTTCATTTGCTCACCGAACCTCTCCAATCCTATCACTGCTGCGTTTATGCCCCTGTACACACGCTTGATTCTCTTTTGGAGACATAGCAATCCATAGGTTTTAAGATACTTACTAGTCAGGTACATTCTTAGGCGTTTAATATGCGGTGTTGAGTCCATTTCGTTGAGCAAGGAGTAGCTCTTGTCTATTCCATATTTGACTTAAGGAACTTTATCTGTGCTCATTTCAATCTCTGGTTTTATGCAGCACCCCAACTCACCTTTACCCTTAAGCAAGCATAAGTTGGTTTTCTAAATTTGAGACCCTGTTCTGTTCTGTAATTCAGTTCCTGTGTAGCCAAGTTTACATTCCGTGTATTACTGATATCTTATGATGTTTCTTTTTCTGTGTGACTTATTTCAGTTAGAATCATCATACCTGAATCCACTCATTGTGCTCCTAAGGGCCTGATGACACAGATTTCATTGCTGAGTGATATTGCTTTGTAAGTAAATACCACAACTTCTTTCTCCATTTTTCACTTTCTGCGATGTTGAACTTGTACTGTAAACGAGGTTCTTGTAAACAGAGCTGTTCCAAACTTTGGGGTGGCTGTGTCTTTTTGATTTTAATTTCCCTAAGCTATAGGACCATAAGTGGAAGTGCCCTAGGTTCTGTTGCTTTGTTTTTTAGATGTTTCAGGAAACACCATACACTTCTCCCCAGTGGTTGTTGGCAATTTACATCCCGCCCATCAGCATAACAAGGCTCCCAGTTCTCCATGGCCTGTCCTGCCTTTCTGGATTTTACACTTTTTTCAGATGGCCCTTTTGACCGGGGGGAAGTGAGACTTCATTGTAGTGCAGATTTCCTTTGCAAGCTTGCTTGGTTGGCCAAAAAGGGCGTATGCGTTTTTTCCTGAATATATTCAGGAAAAAACGCATACGCCCTTTTTGGCCAAGTGCATCATTGTGGACGTTCTGCCTCTTTTCCTATGCTTTCAATGCAATTCCAGTCTACCTCCTGAAATCGGTTTCCTGCAATTCTGCCCCGCTTTCAAGTCCTCTTGGCAGCCTTACTTCAGTCTATTTTTGGACGATAGCTGTCATTTATAACTCTGCAGGTTTGTGAATTACAGTGCCCCTGAGCTCCTTTCTTCAACTCGCTTTCTTGTGACCTGGCCGCAACACCGCAGGATGGCTTCAGGCCCTAATCCTGTTCCGGCCCGGCATGCTGAGCCTTTGGTTAATTCCTCTTCCTGGTGGGAAATGAGAGTTAAATTTGCCCGTCCAGACACCTCCAGCTAGTCTCTCATTGGTTCTCGTTATTCCTGTTCATCTTCCGCAGAAATTGCAAACTGGGCCAAACAGGAGGTTAAAGGGACTGACTCTCCAAGTCGGGAGAGTGTTAGTAAAGCGTCTGGAATGTTGCACCCGAGTACCAGGGGAGGAAAACTGAGACATATTTGAACACGTCTCCCGTTCACATGGTTGATCATACTCTGGGTTCCACATGCATGTTTTAGCTGAAGGAAGAATACCTTAAACCTGGAGAGTTGAGACCCGTGTAATGGGTACCATGCAATATGACTTCAAAGGGTCTTCATTTGCTCACCGAACCTCTCCAATCCTATCACTGCTGCGTTTATGCCCCTGTACACACGCTTTATTCTCTTTTGGAGACATAGCAATCCATAGGTTTTAAGATACTTACTAGTCAGGTACATTCTTAGGCGTTTAATATGGGGTTTTGAGTCCATTTCGTTGAGCAAGGAGTAGCTCTTGTCTATTCCATATTTGGCTTAAGGAACTTTATCTGTGCTCATTTCAATCTCTGGTTTTATGCAGCACCCCAACTCACCTTTCCCCTTAAGCAAGCATAAGTTGGTTTTCTAAATTTGAGACCCTGTTCTGTTTTGGAATGCAGTTCCTGTGTAGCCAAGTTTACATTCCGTGTATTAGTGATATCTTATGATGTTTCTTTTTCTGTGTGACTTATTTCAGTTAGAATCATCGTACCTGAATCCACTCATTATGCTGCTACGGGCCTGATGACATAGATTTCATTGCTGAGTGATACTGCATTGTACGTAAGTACCACAAGTTCTTTATCCATTTTTCACTTTCTGTGATATTGAACTTGTACGGTAAACGAGGTTCTTGTAAACGGAGGCGTCCCAAACTTTGGGGTGGCTGTGTCTTTTTGATTTTAATTTCCCTAAGCTATAGGACCATAAGTGGAAGTGCCCTAGGCTCTGTTGCTTTGTTTTTTAGATGTTTCAGGAAACACCATACACTTCTCCCTAGTGTCTGTTGGCAATTTACATCCCGCCCATCAGCATAACAAGGCTCCCAGTTCTCCATGGCCTGTCCTGCCTTTCTGGATTTTACACTTTTTTCAGATGGCCCTTTTGACCGGGGGGAAGTGAGACTTCATTGTAGTGCAGATTTCCTTTGCAAGCTTGCTTGGTTGGCCAAAAAGGGCGTATGCGTTTTTTCCTGAATATATTCAGGAAAAAACGCATACGCCCTTTTTGGCCAAGTGCATCATTGTGGACGTTCTGCCTCTTTTCCTATGCTTTCAATGCAATTCCAGTCTACCTCCTGAAATCGGTTTCCTGCAATTCTGCCCCACTTTCAAGTCCTCTTGGCAGCCTTACTTCAGTCTATTTTTGGACGATTGCTGTCATTTATAACTCTGCAGGTTTGTGAATTACAGTGCCCCTGAGCTCCTTTCTTCAACTCGCTTTCTTGTGACCTGGCCGCAACACCGCAGGATGGCTTCAGGCCCTAATCTGGTTCCGGCACGGCACGCTGAGCCTTTGGTTAATTCCTCTTCCTGGTGGGAAATGAGAGTTAAATTTGCCCGTCCAGACACCTCCAGCTAGTCTCTCATTGGTTCTCGCTATTCCTGTTCATCTTCCGCAGAAATTGCAAACTGGGCCAAACAGGAGGTTAAAGGTGCTGACTCTCCAAGTGGGGAGAGTGTTAGTAAAGCGTCTGGAATGTTGCACCCGAGTACCAGGGTACGAAAACTGAGACATATTTGAACACGTCTCCCGATCACATGGTTGATCATACTCTGGGTTCCACATGCATGTTTTAGCTGAAGGAAGAATACCTAAAACCTGGGTAGTTGAAACCCGTGGAATGGGTACCATGCAATATGACTTCAAAGGGTCTTCATTTGCTCACAGAACCTCTCCAATCCTATCACTGCTGCGTTTATGCCCCTGTACACATGCTTGATTCTCTTTCGGAGACATAGCAATCCATAGGTTTTAAGATACTTAGTAGTCAGGTACATTCTTAGGCGTTTAATATGCGGTGTTGAGTCCATTTCGTTGAGCAAGGAGTAGCTCTTGTCTATTCCATATTTGACTTAAGGAACTTTATCTGTGCTCATTTCAATCTCTGGTTTTATGCAGCACCCCAACTCACCTTTACCCTTAAGCAAGCATAAGTTGGTTTTCTAAATTTGAGACCCTGTTCTGTTCTGTAATTCAGTTCCTGTGTAGCCAAGTTTACATTCCGTGTATTACTGATATCTTATGATGTTTCTTTTTCTGTGTGACTTACTTCAGTTAGAATCATCATACCTGAATCCACTCATTGTGCTGCTAAGGGCCTGATGACACAGATTTCATTGCTGAGTGATATTGCTTTGTAAGTAAATACCACAACTTCTTTCTCCATTTTTCACTTTCTGCGATGTTGAACTTGTACTGTAAACGAGGTTCTTGTAAACAGAGCCGTTCCAAACTTTGGGGTGGCTGTGTCTTTTTGATTTTAATTTCCCTAAGCTATAGGACCATAAGTGGAAGTGCCCTAGGTTCTGTTGCTTTGTTTTTTAGATGTTTCAGGAAACACCATACACTTCTCCCGAGTGGTTGTTGGCAATTTACATCCCGCCCATCAGCATAACAAGGCTCCCAGTTCTCCATGGCCTGTCCTGCCTTTCTGGATTTTACACTTTTTTCAGATGGCCCTTTTGACCGGGGGGAAGTGAGACTTCATTGTAGTGCAGATTTCCTTTGCAAGCTTGCTTGGTTGGCCAAAAAGGGCGTATGCGTTTTTTCCTGAATATATTCAGGAAAAAACGCATACGCCCTTTTTGGCCAAGTGCATCATTGTGGACGTTCTGCCTCTTTTCCTATGCTTTCAATGCAATTCCAGTCTACCTCCTGAAATCGGTTTCCTGCAATTCTGCCCCGCTTTCAAGTCCTCTTGGCAGCCTTACTTCAGTATATTTTTGGACGATAGCTGTCATTTATAACTCTGCAGGTTTGTGAATTACAGTGCCCCTGAGCTCCTTTCTTCAACTCGCTTTCTTGTGAGCTGGCCGCAACACCGCAGGATGGCTTCAGGCCCTAATCTTGTTCCGGCCCGGCATGCTGAGCCTTTGATTAATTCCTCTTCCTGGTGGGAAATGAGAGTTAAATTTGCCCGTCCAGACACCTCCAGCTAGCCTCTCATTGGTTCTCGCTATTCCTGTTCATCTTCCGCAGAAATTGCAAACTGGGCCAAACAGGAGGTTAAAGGGACTGACTCTCCAAGTCGGGAGAGTGTTAGTAAAGCGTCTGGAATGTTGCACCCGAGTACCAGGGGAGGAAAACTGAGACATATTTGAACACGTCTCCCAATCACATGGTTGATCATACTCTGGGTTCCACATGCATGTTTTAGCTGAAGGAAGAATACCTTAAACCTGGAGAGTTGAGACCCGTGTAATGGGTACCATGCAATATGACTTCAAAGGGTCTTCATTTGCTCACCGAACCTCTCCAATCCTATCACTGCTGCGTTTATGCCCCTGTACACACGCTTGATTCTCTTTTGGAGACATAGCAATCCATAGGTTTTAAGATACTTACTAGTCAGGTACATTCTTAGGCGTTTAATATGGGGTTTTGAGTCCATTTCGTTGAGCAAGGAGTAGCTCTTGTCTATTCCATATTTGGCTTAAGGAACTTTATCTGTGCTCATTTCAATCTCTGGTTTTATGCAGCACCCCAACTCACATTTCCCCTTAAGCAAGCATAAGTTGGTTTTCTAAATTTGAGACCCTGTTCTGTTTTGGAATGCAGTTCCTGTGTAGCCAAGTTTACATTCCGTGTATTAGTGATATCTTATGATGTTTCTTTTTCTGTGTGACTTATTTCAGTTAGAATCATCGTACCTGAATCCACTCATTATGCTGCTACGGGCCTGATGACATAGATTTCATTGCTGAGTGATACTGCATTGTACGTAAGTACCACAAGTTCTTTATCCATTTTTCACTTTCTGTGATATTGAACTTGTACGGTAAACGAGGTTCTTGTAAACGGAGGCGTCCCAAACTTTGGGGTGGCTGTGTCTTTTTGATTTTAATTTCCCTAAGCTATAGGACCATAAGTGGAAGTGCCCTAGGCTCTGTTGCTTTGTTTTTTAGATGTTTCAGGAAACACCATACACTTCTCCCTAGTGTCTGTTGGCAATTTACATCCCGCCCATCAGCATAACAAGGCTCCCAGTTCTCCATGGCCTGTCCTGCCTTTCTGGATTTTACACTTTTTTCAGATGGCCCTTTTGACCGGGGGGAAGTGAGACTTCATTGTAGTGCAGATTTCCTTTGCAAGCTTGCTTGGTTGGCCAAAAAGGGCGTATGCGTTTTTTCCTGAATATATTCAGGAAAAAACGCATACGCCCTTTTTGGCCAAGTGCATCATTGTGGACGTTCTGCCTCTTTTCCTATGCTTTCAATGCAATTCCAGTCTACCTCCTGAAATCGGTTTCCTGCAATTCTGCCCCGCTTTCAAGTCCTCTTGGCAGCCTTACTTCAGTCTATTTTTGGACGATAGCTGTCATTTATAACTCTGCAGGTTTGTGAATTACAGTGCCCCTGAGCTCCTTTCTTCAACTCGCTTTCTTGTGAGCTGGCCGCAACACCGCAGGATGGCTTCAGGCCCTAATCTTGTTCCGGCCCGGCATGCTGAGCTTTTGGTTAATTCCTCTTCCTGGTGGGAAATGAGAGTTAAATTTGCCCGTCCAGACACCTCCAGCTAGCCTCTCATTGGTTCTCGCTATTCCTGTTCATCTTCCGCAGAAATTGCAAACTGGGCCAAACAGGAGGTTAAAGGGACTGACTCTCCAAGTCGGGAGAGTGTTAGTAAAGCGTCTGGAATGTTGCACCCGAGTACCAGGGGAGGAAAACTGAGACATATTTGAACACGTCTCCCGTTCACATGGTTGATCATACTCTGGGTTCCACATGCGTCTTTTAGCTGAAGGAAGAATACCTTAAACCTGGAGAGTTGAGACCCGTGTAATGGGTACCATGCAATATGACTTCAAAGGGTCTTCATTTGCTCACCGAACCTCTCCAATCCTATTACTGCTGCATTTATGCCCCTGTACACATGCTTGATTCTCTTTTGGAGACATAGCAATCCATAGGTTTTAAGATACTTACTAGTCAGGTACATTCTTAGGCGTTTAATATGGGGTTTTGAGTCCATTTCGTTGAGCAAGGAGTAGCTCTTGTCTATTCCATATTTGGCTTAAGGAACTTTATCTGTGCTCATTTCAATCTCTGGTTTTATGCAGCACCCCAACTCACCTTTCCCCTTAAGCAAGCATAAGTTGGTTTTCTAAATTTGAGACCCTGTTCTGTTCTGTAATTCAGTTCCTGTGTAGCCAAGTTTACATTCCGTGTATTACTGATATCTTATGATGTTTCTTTTTCTGTGTGACTTATTTCAGTTAGAATCATCATACCTGAATCCACTCATTGTGCTGCTAAGTGCCTGATGACACAGATTTCATTGCTGAGTGATATTGCTTTGTAAGTAAATACCACAACTTCTTTATCCATTTTTCACTTTCTGCGATGTTGAACTTGTACTGTAAATGAGGTTCTTCTAAACAGAGCCGTTCCAAACTTTGGGGTGGCTGTGTCTTTTTGATATTAATTTCCCTAAGCTATAGGACCATAAGTGGAAGTGCCCTAGGTTCTGTTGCTTTGTTTTTTAGATGTTTCAGGAAACACCATACACTTCTCCCAAGTGTCTGTTGGCAATTTACATCCCGCCCATCAGCATAACAAGGCTCCCAGTTCTCCATGGCCTGTCCTGCCTTTCTGGATTTTACACTTTTTTCAGATGGACCTTTTGACCGGGGAGAAGTGAGACTTCATTGTAGTGCAGATGTCCTTTGCAAGTTTGCTTGGTTGGCCAAAAAGGGCGTATGCGTTTTTTCCTGAATATATTCAGGAAAAAACGCATACGCCCTTTTTGGCCAAGTGCATCATTGTGGACGTTCTGCCTCTTTTCCTATGCTTTCAATGCAATTCCAGTCTACCTCCTGAAATCGGTTTCCTGCAATTCTGTCCCGCTTTCAAGTCCTCTTGGCAGCCTTACTTCAGTCTATTTTTGGACGATAGCTGTCATTTATAACTCTGCAGGTTTGTGAATTACAGTGCCCCTGAGCTCCTTTCTTCAACTCGCTTTCTTGTGAGCTGGCCGCAACACCGCAGGATGGCTTCAGGCCCTAATCTGGTTCCGGCACGGCACGCTGAGCCTTTGGTTATTTCCTCTTTCTGGTGGGAAATGAGAGTTAAATTTGCCCGTCCAGACACCTCCAGCTAGTCTCTCATTGGTTCTCGCTATTCCTGTTCATCTTCCGCAGAAATTGCAAACTGGGCCAAACAGGAGGTTAAAGGTGCTGACTCTCCAAGTGGGGAGAGTGTTAGTAAAGCGTCTGGAATGTTGCACCCGAGTACCAGGGGAGGAAAACTGAGACATATTTGAACACGTCTCCCGATCACATGGTTGATCATACTCTGGGTTCCACATGCATGTTTTAGGTGAAGGAAGAATACCTAAAACCTGGGTAGTTGAAACCCTTGGAATGGGTACCATGCAATATGACTTCAAAGGGTCTTCATTTGCTCACAGAACCTCTCCAATCCTATCACTGCTGTGTTTATGCCCCTGTACACATGCTTGATTCTCTTTCGGAGACATAGCAATCCATAGGTTTTAAGATACTTACTAGTCAGGTACATTCTTAGGCGTTTAATATGCGGTGTTGAGTCCATTTCGTTGAGCAAGGAGTAGCTCTTGTCTATTCCATATTTGGCTTAAGGAACTTTATCTGTGCTCATTTCAATCTCTGGTTTTATGCAGCACCCCAACTCACCTTTACCCTTAAGCAAGCATAAGTTGGTTTTCTAAATTTGAGACCCTGTTCTGTTCTGTAATTCAGTTCCTGTGTAGCCAAGTTTACATTCCGTGTATTACTGATATCTTATGATGTTTCTTTTTCTGTGTGACTTATTTCAGTTAGAATCATCATACCTGAATCCACTCATTGTGCTGCTAAGGGCCTGATGACACAGATTTCATTGCTGAGTGATACTGCATTGTAAGTAAATACCACAAGTTCTTTATCCATTTTTCACTTTCTGCGATGTTGAACTTGTACTGTAAACGAGGTTCTTGTAAACAGAGGCGTCCCAAACTTTGGGGTGGCTGTGTCTTTTTGATTTTAATTTCCATAAGCTATAGGACCATAAGTGGAAGTGCCCTAGGTTCTGTTGCTTTGTTTTTTAGATGTTTCAGGAAACACCATACACTTCTCCCGAGTGGTTGTTGGCAATTTACATCCCGCCCATCAGCATAACAAGGCTCCCAGTTCTCCATGGCCTGTCCTGCCTTTCTGGATTTTACACTTTTTTCAGATGGCCCTTTTGACCAGGGGGAAGTGAGACTTCATTGTAGTGCAGATTTCCTTTGCAAGCTTGCTTGGTTGGCCAAAAAGGGCGTATGCGTTTTTTCCTGAATATATTCAGGAAAAAACGCATATGCCCTTTTTGGCCAAGTGCATCATTGTGGACGTTCTGCCTCTTTTCCTATGCTTTCAATGCAATTCCAGTCTACCTCCTGAAATCGGTTTCCTGCAATTCTGCCCCGCTTTCAAGTCCTCTTGGCAGCCTTACTTCAGTCTATTTTTGGACGATAGCTGTCATTTATAACTCTGCAGGTTTGTGAATTACAGTGCCCCTGAGCTCCTTTCTTCAACTCGCCTTCTTTTGAGCTGGCCGCAACACCGCAGGATGGCTTCAGGCCCTAATCTGGTTCTGGCATGGCACGCTGAGCCTTTGGTTAATTCCTCTTCCTGGTAGGAAATGAGAGTTAAATTTGCCCGTCCAGACACCTCCAGCTAGTCTCCATTGGTTCTCGCTATTCCTGTTCATCTTCCGCAGAAATTGCAAACTGGACCAAACAGGAGGTTAGAGGGACTGACTCTCCAAGTCGGGAGAGTGTTAGTAAAGCGTCTGGAATGTTGCACCCGAGTACCAGGGTACGAAAACTGAGACATATTTGAACACGTCTCCCGATCACATGGTTGATCATACTCTGGGTTCCACATGCATGTTTTAGCTGAAGGAAGAATACCTTAAACCTGGGTAGTTGAAACCCGTGGAATGGGTACCATGCAATATGACTTCAAAGGGTCTTCATTTGCTCACCGAACCTCTCCAATCCTATCACTGCTGCGTTTATGCCCCTGTACACATGCTTGATTCTCTTTTGGAGACATAGCAATCCATAGGTTTTAAGATACTTACAAGTCAGGTACATTCTTAGGCGTTTAATATGCGGTGTTGAGTCCATTTCGTTGAGCAAGGAGTAGCTCTTGTCTATTCCATATTTGGCTTAAGGAACTTTATCTGTGCTCATTTCAATCTCTGGTTTTATGCAGCACCCCAACTCACCTTTACCCTTAAGCAAGCATAAGTTGGTTTTCTAAATTTGAGACCCTGTTCTGTTCTGTAATTCAGTTCCTGTGTAGCCAAGTTTACATTCCGTGTATTACTGATATCTTATGATGTTTCTTTTTCTGTGTGACTTATTTCAGTTAGAATCATCATACCTGAATCCACTAATTGTGCTGCTAAGGGCCTGATGACACAGATTTCATTGCTGAGTGACACTGCATTGTAAGTAAATACCACAAGTTCTTTATCCATTTTTCACTTTCTGCGATGTTGAACTTGTACTGTAAACGAGGTTCTTGTAAACAGAGCCGTTCGAAAATTTGGGGTGGCTGTGTCTTTTTGATTTTAAATTCCCTAAGCTATAGGACCATAAGTGGAAGTGCCCTAGGCTCTGTTGCTTTGTTTTTTAGATGTTTCAGGAAACACCATACACTTCTCCCGAGTGGTTGTTGGCAATTTACATCCCGCCCATCAGCATAACAAGGCTCCCAGTTCTCCATGGCCTGTCCTGCCTTTCTGGATTTTACACTTTTTTCAGATGGCCCTTTTGACCGGGGGGAAGTGAGACTTCATTGTAGTGCAGATTTCCTTTGCAAGCTTGCTTGGTTGGCCAAAAAGGGCGTATGCGTTTTTTCCTGAATATATTCAGGAAAAAACGCATACGCCCTTTTTGGCCAAGTGCATCATTGTGGACGTTCTGCCTCTTTTCCTATGCTTTCAATGCAATTCCAGTCTACCTCCTGAAATCGGTTTCCTGCAATTCTGCCCCGCTTTCAAGTCCTCTTGGCAGCCTTACTTCAGTCTATTTTTGGACGATAGCTGTCATTTATAACTCTGCAGGTTTGTGAATTACAGTGCCCCTGAGCTCCTTTCTACAACTCGCTTTCTTTTGAGCTGGCCGCAACACCGCAGGATGGCTTCAGGCCCTAATCTGGTTCCGGCCCGGCATGCTGAGCCTTTGGTTAATTCCTCTTCCTGGTGGGAAATGACAGTTAAATTTGCCCGTCCAGACACCTCCAGCTAGCCTCTCATTGGTTCTCGCTATTCCTGTTCATCTTCCGCAGAAATTGCAAACTGGGCCAAACAGGAGGTTAAAGGCGCTGACTCTCCAAGTGGGGAGAGTGTTAGTAAAGCGTCTGGAATGTTGCACCCGAGTACCACGGGAGGAAAACTGAGACATATTTGAACACGTCTCCCGATCACATGGTTGATCATACTCTAGGTTCCACATGCATGTTTTAGCTGAAGGAAGAATACCTTAAACCTGGGTAGTTGAAACCCTTGGAATGGGTACCATGCAATATGACTTCAAAGGGTCTTCATTTGCTCACCGAACCTCGCCAATCCTATCACTGTTGCGTTTATGCCCCTGTACACATGCTTGATTCTCTTTCGGAGACATAGCAATCCATAGGTTTTAAGATACTTACAAGTCAGGTACATTCTTAGGCGTTTAATATGCGGTGTTGAGTCCATTTCGTTGAGCAAGGAGTAGCTCTTGTCTATTCCATATTTGGCTTAAGGAACTTTATCTGTGCTCATTTCAATCTCTGGTTTTATGCAGCACCCCAACTCACCTTTCCCCTTAAGCAAGAATAAGTTGGTTTTCTAAATTTGAGACCCTGTTCTGTTCTGTAATTCAGTTCCTGTGTAGCCAAGTTTACATTCCGTGTATTAGTGATATCTTATGATGTTTCTTTTTCTGTGTGACTTATTTCAGTTAGAATCATCGTACCTGAATCTACTCATTATGCTGCTACGGGCCTGATGACATAGATTTCATTGCTGAGTGATACTGCATTGTACGTAAGTACCACAAGTTCTTTATCCATTTTTCACTTTCTGCGATGTTGAAATTGTACTGTAAACGAGGTTCTTGTAAACAGAGGCGTCCGAAACTTTGGGGTGGCTGTGTCTTTTTGATTTTAATTTCCCTAAGCTATAGGACCATAAGTGGAAGTGCCCTAGGCTCTGTTGCTTTGTTTTTTAGATGTTTCAGGAAACACCATACACTTCTCCCGAGTGTCTGTTGGCAATTTACATCCCGCCCTTCAGCATAACAAGGCTCCCAGTTCTCCATGGCCTGTTGCCTTTCTGGATTTTACACTTTTTTCAGATGGCCCTTTTGACCAGGAGGAAGTGAGACTTCATTGTAGTGCAGATTTCCTTTGCAAGCTTGCTTGGTTGGCCAAAGAGGGCGTATGCGTTTTTTCCTGAATATATTCAGGAAAAAACGCATACGCCCTTTTTGGCCAAGTGCATCATTGTGGACGTTCTGCCTCTTTTCCTATGCTTTCAATGCAATTCCAGTCTACCTCCTGAAATTGGTTTCTTGCAATTCTGCCCCGCTTTCAAGTCCTCTTGGCAGCCTTACTTCAGTCTATTTTTGGACGATAGCTGTCATTTATAACTCTGCAGGTTTGTGAATTACAGTGCCCCTGAGCTCCTTTCTTCAACTCGCTTTCTTGTGAGCTTGCCGCAACACCACAGGATGGCTTCAGGCCCTAATCTGGTTCCGGCACGGCACGCTGAGCCTTTGGTTAATTCCTCTTCCTGGTGGGAAATGAGAGTTAAATTTGCCCGTCCAGACACCTCCAGCTAGTCTCTCATTGGTTCTCGCTATTCCTGTTCATCTTCTGCAGAAATTGCAAACTGGGCCAAACAGGAGGTTAAAGACACTGACTCTGCAGGTCGGGAGAGTGTTAGTAAAGCGTCTGGAATTTTGCACCCGAGTACCAGGGGAGGAAAACTGAGACATATTTGAACACGTCTCCCGATCACATGGTTGATCATACTCTGGGTTCCACATGCATGTTTTAGCTGAAGGAAGAATACCTAAACCCTGGGTAGTTGAAACCCGTGGAATGGGTACCATGCAATATGACTTCAAAGGGTCTTCATTTGCTCACCGAACCTCTCCAATCCTATCACTGCTGCGTTTATGCCCCTGTACACATGCTTGATTCTCTTTCGGAGACATAGCAATCCATAGGTTTTAAGATACTTACTAGTCAGGTACATTCTTAGGCGTTTAATATGCGGTGTTGAGTCCATTTCGTTGAGCAAGGAGTAACTCTTGTCTATTCCATATTTGGCTTAAGGAACTTTATCTGTGCTCATTTCAATCTCTGGTTTTATGCAGCAACCCAACTCACCTTTCCCCTTAAGCAAGCATAAGTTGGTTTTGTAAATTTGAGAACCTGTTCTGTTTTGGAATTCAGTTCCTGTGTAGCCAAGTTTACATTCCGTGTATTAGTGATATCTTATGATGTTTCTTTTTCTGTGTGACTTATTTCAGTTAGAATCATCGTACCTGAATCTACTCATTATGCTGCTACGGGCCTGATGACATAGATTTCATTGCTGAGTCATATTGCTTTGTAAGTAAATACCACAACTTCTTTATCCATTTTTCACTTTCTGCGATGTTGAACTTGTACTGTAAACGAGGTTCTTGTAAACAGAGGCGTCCCAAACTTTGGGGTGGCTGTGTCTTTTTGATTTTAATTTCCCTAAGCTATAGGACCATAAGTGGAAGTGCCCTAGGCTCTGTTGCTTTGTTTTTTAGATGTTTCAGGAAACACCATACACTTCTCCCGAGTGGTTGTTGGCAATTTACATCCCGCCCATCAGCATAACAAGGCTCCCAGTTCTCCATGGCCTGTCCTGCCTTTCTGGATTTTACACTTTTTTCAGATGGCCCTTTTGACCGGGGGGAAGTGAGACTTCATTGTAGTGCAGATTTCCTTTGAAAGCTTGCTTGGTTGGCCAAAAAGGGCATATGCGTTTTTTCCTGAATATATTCAGGAAAAAACGCATACGCCCTTTTTGGCCAAGTGCATCATTGTGGACGTTCTGCCTCTTTTCCTATGCTTTCAATGCAATTCCAGTCTACCTCCTGAAATCGGTTTCCTGCAATTCTGCCCCGCTTTCAAGTCCTCTTGGCAGCCTTACTTCAGTCTATTTTTGGACGATAGCTGTCATTTATAACTCTGCAGGTTTGTGAATTACAGTGCCCCTGAGCTCCTTTCTTCAACTCGCTTTCTTGTGACCTGGCCGCAACACCGCAGGATGGCTTCAGGCCCTAATCTGGTTCCGGCACGGCACACTGAGCCTTTGGTTATTTCCTCTTCCTGGTGGGAAATGAGAGTTAAATTTGCCCGTCCAGACACCTCCAGCTAGCCTCTCATTGGTTCTCGCTATTCCTGTTCATCTTCCGCAGAAATTGCAAACTGAGCCAAACAGGAGGTTAAAGGCGCTGACTCTCCAAGTGGGGAGAGTGTTAGTAAAGCGTCTGGAATGTTGCACCTGAGTACCAGGGGAGGAAAACTGAGACATATTTGAACACGTCTCCCGTTCACATGGTTGATCATACTTGGGTTCCACATGCATGTTTTAGCTGAAGGAAGAATACCTTAAACCTGGAGAGTTGAGACCCGTGTAATGGGTACCATGCAATATGACTTCAAAGGGTCTTCATTTGCTCACCGAACCTCTCCAATCCTATCACTGCTGCGTTTATGCCCCTGTACACATGCTTGATTCTCTTTCGGAGACTTAGCAATCCATAGCTTTTAAGATACTTACTAGTCAGGTACATTCTTAGGCGTTTAATATGCGGTGTTGAGTCCATTTCGTTGAGCAAGGAGTAGCTCTTGTCTATTCCATATTTGGCTTAAGGAACTTTATCTGTGCTCATTTCAATCTCTGGTTTTATGCAGCAACCCAACTCACCTTTCCCCTTAAGCAAGCATAAGTTGGTTTTGTAAATTTGAGAACCTGTTCTGTTTTGGAATTCAGTTCCTGTGTAGCCAAGTTTACATTCCGTGTATTAGTGATATCTTATGATGTTTCTTTTTCTGTGTGACTTATTTCAGTTAGAATCATCGTACCTGAATCTACTCATTATGCTGCTACGGGCCTGATGACATAGATTTCATTGCTGAGTCATATTGCTTTGTAAGTAAATACCACAACTTCTTTATCCATTTTTCACTTTCTGCGATGTTGAACTTGTACTGTAAACGAGGTTCTTGTAAACAGAGGCGTCCCAAACTTTGGGGTGGCTGTGTCTTTTTGATTTTATAATCCCTAAGCTATAGGACCATAAGTGGAAGTGCCCTAGGCTCTGTTGCTTTGTTTTTTAGATGTTTCAGGAAACACCATACACTTCTCCCGAGTGGTTGTTGGCAATTTACATCCCGCCCATCAGCATAACAAGGCTCCCAGTTCTCCATGGCCTGTCCTGCCTTTCTGGATTTTATACTTTTTTCAGATGGCCCTTTTGACCGGGGGGAAGTGAGACTTCATTGTAGTGCAGATTTCCTTTGAAAGCTTGCTTGGTTGGCCAAAAAGGGCGTATGCGTTTTTTCCTGAATATATTCAGGAAAAAACGCATACGCCCTTTTTGGCCAAGTGCATCATTGTGGACGTTCTGCCTCTTTTCCTATGCTTTCAATGCAATTCCAGTCTACCTCCTGAAATCGGTTTCCTGCAATTCTGCCCCGCTTTCAAGTCCTCTTGGCAGCCTTACTTCAGTCTATTTTTGGACGATAGCTGTCATTTATAACTCTGCAGGTTTGTGAATTACAGTGCCCCTGAGCTCCTTTCTTCAACTCGCTTTCTTGTGACCTGGCCGCAACACCGCAGGATGGCTTCAGGCCCTAATCTGGTTCCGGCAAGGCACACTGAGCCTATGGTTATTTCCTCTTCCTGGTGGGAAATGAGAGTTAAATTTGCCCGTCCAGACACCTCCAGCTAGCCTCTCATTGGTTCTCGCTATTCCTGTTCATCTTCCGCAGAAATTGCAAACTGAGCCAAACAGGAGGTTAAAGGCGCTGACTCTCCAAGTGGGGAGAGTGTTAGTAAAGCGTCTGGAATGTTGCACCTGAGTACCAGGGGAGGAAAACTGAGACATATTTGAACACGTCTCCCGTTCACATGGTTGATCATACTTGGGTTCCACATGCATGTTTTAGCTGAAGGAAGAATACCTTAAACCTGGAGAGTTGAGACCCGTGTAATGGGTACCATGCAATATAACTTCAAAGGGTCTTCATTTGCTCACCGAACCTCTCCAATCCTATCACTGCTGCGTTTATGCCCCTGTACACATGCTTGATTCTCTTTCGGAGACTTAGCAATCCATAGCTTTTAAGATACTTACTAGTCAGGTACATTCTTAGGCGTTTAATATGCGGTGTTGAGTCCATTTCGTTGAGCAAGGAGTAGCTCTTGTCTATTCCATATTTGGCTTAAGGAACTTTATCTGTGCTCATTTCAATCTCTGGTTTTATGCAGCACCCCAACTCACCTTTACCCTTAAGCAAGCATAAGTTGGTTTTCTAAATTTGAGACCCTGTTCTGTTCTGTAATTCAGTTCCTGTGTAGCCAAGTTTCCATTCCGTGTATTACTGATATCTTATGAAGTTTCTTTTTCTGTGTGACTTATTTCAGTTAGAATCATCATACCTGAATCCACTCATTGTGCTGCTAAGGGCCTGATGACACAGATTTCATTGCTGAGTGATATTGCTTTGTAAGTAAATACCACAACTTCTTTATCCATTTTTCACTTTCTGCGATGTTGAACTTGTACTGTAAACGAGGTTCTTGTAAACAGAGCCATTCCAAACTTTGGGGTGGCTGTGTCTTTTTGATTTTAATTTCCCTAAGCTATAGGACCATAAGTGGAAGTGCCCTAGGTTCTGTTGCTTTGTTTTTTAGATGTTTCAGGAAACACCATACACTTCTCCCCAGTGGTTGTTGGCAATTTACATCCCGCCCATCAGCATAACAAGGCTCCCAGTTCTCCATGGCCTGTCCTGCCTTTCTGGATTTTACACTTTTTTCAGATGGCCCTTTTGACCGGGGGGAAGTGAGACTTCATTGTAGTGCAGATTTCCTTTGCAAGCTTGCTTGGTTGGCCAAAAAGGGCGTATCCGTTTTTTCCTGAATATATTCAGGAAAAAACGCATACGCCCTTTTTGGCCAAGTGCATCATTGTGGACGTTCTGCCTCTTTTCCTATGCTTTCAATGCAATTCCAGTCTACCTCCTGAAATCGGTTTCCTGCAATTCTGCCCCGCTTTCAAGTCCTCTTGGCAGCCTTACTTCAGTCTATTTTTGGACGATAGCTGTCATTTATAACTCTGCAGGTTTGTGAATTACAGTGCCCCTGAGCTCCTTTCTTCAACTCGCTTTCTTGTGACCTGGCCGCAACACCGCAGGATGTCTTCAGGCCCTAATCTGGTTCCGGCATGGCACGCTGAGCCTTTGCTTATTTCCTCTTCCTGGTGGGAAATGAGAGTTAAATTTGCCCGTCCACACACCTCCAGCTAGTCTCTCATTGGTTCTCGCTATTCCTGTTCATCTTCCGCAGAAATTGCAAACTGGGCCAAACAGGAGGTTAAAGGGACTGACTCTCCAAGTGGGGAGAGTGTTAGTGAAGCGTCTGGAATGTTGCACCCGAGTACCAGGGGAGGAAAAGTGAGACATATTTGAACACATCTCCCGATCACATGGTTGATCATACTCTAGGTTCCACATGCATGTTTTAGCTGAAGGAAGAATACCTTAAACCTGGGTAGTTGAAACCCGTGGAATGGGTACCATGCAATATGACTTCAAAGGGTCTTCATTTGCTCACCGAACCTCTCCAATCCTATCACTGCTGCGTTTATGCCCCTGTACACATGCTTGATTCTCTTTCGGAGACATAACAATCCATAGGTTTTAAGATACTTACAAGTCAGGTACATTCTTAGGCGTTTAATATGCGGTGTTGAGTCCATTTCGTTGAGCAAGGAGTAGCTCTTGTCTATCCCATATTTGGCTTAAGGAACTTTATCTGTGCTCATTTCAATCTCTGGTTTTATGCAGCACCCCAACTCACCTTTACCCTTAAGCAAGCATAAGTTGGTTTTCTAAATTTGAGACCCTGTTCTGTTCTGTAATTCAGTTCCTGTGTAGCCAAGTTTCCATTCCGTGTATTACTGATATCTTATGATGTTTCATTTTCTGTGTGACTTATTTCAGTTAGAATCATCATACCTGAACCCACTCATTGTGCTGCCAGGGGCCTGATGACATAGATTTCATTGCTGAGTGATATTGCTTTGTAAGTGAATACCACAACTTCTTTATCCATTTTTCACATTCTGCGATGTTGAACTTGTACTGTAAACGAGGTTCTTGTAAACAGAGCCGTTCCAAACTTTGGGGTGGCTGTGTCTTTTTGATTTTAATTTCCCTAAGCTATAGGACCATAAGTGGAAGTGCCCTAGGCTCTGTTGCTTTGTTTTTTAGATGTTTCAGGAAACACCATACACTTCTCCCAAGTGTCTGTTGGCAATTTACATCCCACCCATCAGCATAACAAGGCTCCCAGTTCTCAATGGCCTGTTGCCTTTCTGGATTTTACACTTTTTTCAGATGGCCCTTTTGACCGGGGGGAAGTGAGACTTCATTGTAGTGCAGATTTCCTTTGCAAGCTTGCTTGGTTGGCCAAAAAGGGCGTATGCGTTTTTTCCTGAATATATTCAGGAAAAAACGCATACGCCCTTTTTGGCCAAGTGCATCATTGTGGACGTTCTGCCTCTTTTCCTATGCTTTCAATGCAATTCCAGTCTACCTCCTGAAATCGGTTTCCTGCAATTCTGCCCCGCTTTCAAGTCCTCTTGGCAGCCTTACTTCAGTCTATTTTTGGATGATAGCTGTCATTTATGACTCTGCAGGTTTGTGAATTACAGTGCCCCTGAGCTCCTTTCTTCAACTCGCTTTCTTGAGACCTGGCCGCAACACCGCAGGATGGCTTCAGGCCCTAATCTGGTTCCGGCACGGCACACTGAGCCTTTGGTTAATTCCTCTTCCTGGTGGGAAATGAGAGTTAAATTTGCCCGTCCAGACACCTCCAGCTAGTCTCTCATTGGTTCTCGCTATTCCTGTTCATTTTCCGCAGAAATTGCAAACTGGGCCAAACAGGAGGTTAAAGGGACTGACTCTCCAAGTGGGGAGAGTGTTAGTAAAGCGTCTGGAATGTTGCACCCGAGTACCAGGGGAGGAAAACTGAGACATATTTGAACACGTCTCCTGTTCACATGGTTAATCATACTTGGGTTCCACATGCATGTTTTAGCTGAAGAAAGAATACCTTAAACCTGGAGAGTTAAGACCCGTGTAATGGGTACCATGCAATATGACTTCAAAGGGTCTTCATTTGCTCACCGAACCTCTCCAATCCTATCACTGCTGCGTTTATGCCCCTGTACACATGCTTGATTCTCTTTCGGAGACATAGCAATCCATAGGTTTTAAGATACTTACTAGTAAGATACATTCTTAGGCGTTTAATATGCGGTGTTGAATCCATTTCGTTGAGCAAGGAGTAGCTCTTGTCTATTCCATATTTGACTTAAGAAACTTTATCTGTGCTCATTTCAATCTCTGGTTTTATGCAGCACCCCAACTCACCTTTCCCCTTAAGCAAGCATAAGTTGGTTTTCTAAATTTGAGACCCTGTTCTGTTCTGTAATTCAGTTCCTGTGTAGCCAAGTTTACATTCCGTGTATTAGTGATATCTTATGATGTTTCTTTTTCTGTGTGACTTATTTCAGTTAGAATCATCATACCTGAATCCACTCATTATGCTGCTAAGGGCCTGATGACATAGATTTCATTGCTGAGTGATACTGCATTGTACGTAAGTACCTCAAGTTCTTTATCCATTTTTCACTTTCTGTGATATTGAACTTGAACGGTAAACGAGGTTCTTGTAAACGGAGGCGTCCCAAACTTTGGGGTGGCTGTGTCTTTTTGATTTTAATTTCCCTAAACTATAGGACCATAAGTGGAAGTGCCCTAGGTTCTGTTGCTTTGTTTTTTAGATGTTTCAGGAAACACCATACACTTCTCCCCAGTGGTTGTTGGCAATTTACATACCGCCCATCAGCATAACAAGGCTCCCAGTTCTCCATGGCCTGTCCTGCCTTTCTGGATTTTACACTTTTTTCAGATGGCCCTTTTGACCGGGGGGAAGTGAGACTTCATTGTAGTGCAGATTTCCTTTGCAAGCTTGCTTGGTTGGCCAAAAAGGGCGTATGCGTTTTTTCCTGAATATATTCAGGAAAAAACGTATATGCCCTTTTTGGCCAAGTGCATCATTGTGGACGTTCTGCCTCTTTTCCTATGCTTTCAATGCAATTCCAGTCTACCTCCTGAAATCGATTTCCTGCAATTCTGCCCCGCTTTCAAGTCCTCTTGGCAGCCTTACTTCAGTATATTTTTGGACGATAGCTGTCATTTATAACTCTGCAGGTTTGTGAATTACAGTGCCCCTGAGCTCCTTTCTTCAACTCGGTTTCTTTTGAGCTGGCCACAACACCACAGGATGGCTTCAGGCCCTAATCTGGTTCCGGTACGGCATGCTGAGCCTTTGGTTATTTCCTCTTCCTGGTGGGAAATGAGAGTTAAATTTGCCCGTCCAGACACCTCCAGCTAGCCTCTCATTGGTTCTCGCTATTCCTGTTCATCTTCCGCAGAAATTGCAAACTGTGCCAAACAGGAGGTTAAAGGCGCTGACTCTCCAAGTGGGGAGAGTGTTAGTAAAGCGTCTGGAATGTTGCACCCGAGTACCAGGGGAGGATAACTGAGACATATTTGAACACGTCTCCCGATCACATGGTTGATCATACTCTGGGTTTCACATGCATGTTTTAGCTGAAGGAAGAATACCTTAAACCTGGAGAGTTAAGACCCGTGTAATGGGTAACATGCAATATGACTTCAAAGGGTCTTCATTTGCTCACCGAACCTCTCCAATGCTATCACTGCTGCGTTTATGCCCCTGTACACATGCTTGATTCTCTTTCGGAGACTTAGCAATCCATACCTTTTAAGATACTTACTAGTCAGGTACATTCTTAGGCGTTTAATATGCAGTGTTGAGTCCATTTCGTTGAGCAAGGAGTAGCTCTTGTCTATTCCATATTTGACTTAAGGAACTTTATCTGTGCTCATTTCAATCTCTGGTTTTATGCAGCACCCCAACTCACCTTTACCCTTAAGCAAGCATAAGTTGGTTTTCTAAATTTGAGACCCTGTTCTGTTCTGTAATTCAGTTCCTGTGTAGCCAAGTTTACATTCCGTGTATTACTGATATCTTATGATGTTTCTTTTTCTGTGTGACTTACTTCAGTTAGAATCATCATACCTGAATCCACTCATTGTGCTGCTAAGGGCCTGATGACACAGATTTCATTGCTGAGTGATATTGCTTTGTAAGTAAATACCACAACTTCTTTATCCATTTTTCACTTTCTGCGATGTTGAACTTGTACTGTAAACGAGGTTCTTGTAAACAGAGCCGTTCCAAACTTTGGGGTGGCTGTGTCTTTTTGATTTTAATTTCCCTAAGCTATAGGACCATAAGTGGAAGTGCCCTAGGTTCTGTTGCTTTGTTTTTTAGATGTTTCAGGAAACACCATACACTTCTCCCCAGTGGTTGTTGGCAATTTACATCCCACCCATCAGCATAACAAGGCTCCCAGTTCTCCATGGCCTGTCCTGCCTTTCTGGATTTTACACTTTTTTCAGATGGCCCTTTTGACCGGGGGGAAGTGAGACTTCATTGTAGTGCAGATTTCCTTTGCAAGCTTGCTTGGTTGGCCAAAAAGGGCGTATGCGTTTTTTCCTGAATATATTCAGGAAAAAACGCATACGCCCTTTTTGGCCAAGTGCATCATTGTGGACGTTCTGCCTCTTTTCCTATGCTTTCAATGCAATTCCAGTCTACCTCCTGAAATCGGTTTCCTGCAATTCTGCCCCGCTTTCAAGTCCTCTTGGCAGCCTTACTTCAGTCTATTTTTGGACGATAGCTGTCATTTATAACTCTGCAGGTTTGTGAATTACAGTGCCCCTGAGCTCCTTTCTTCAACTCGCTTTCTTGTGACCTGGCCGCAACACCGCAGGATGGCTTCAGGCCCTAATCTGGTTCCAGCACGGCACGCTGAGCCTTTGGTTAATTCCTCTTCCTGGTGAGAAATGAGAGTTAAATTTGCCCGTCCAGACACCTCCAGCTAGTCTCTCATTGGTTCTCGCTATTCCTGTTCATCTTCCGCAGAAATTGCAAACTGGGCCAAACAGGAGGTTAAAGGGACTGACTCTCCAAGTCGGGAGAGTGTTAGTAAAGCGTCTGGAATGTTGCACCCGAGTACCAGGGGAGGAAAACTGAGACATATTTGAACACGTCTCCCGTTCACATGGTTGATCATACTTGGGTTCCACATGCATGTTTTAGCTGAAGGAAGAATACCTAAAAGCTGGGTAGTTGAAACCCGTGGAATGGGTACCATGCAATATGACTTCAAAGGGTCTTCATTTGCTCACCGAACCTCTCCAATCCTATCACTGCTGCGTTTATGCCCCTGTACACACGCTTGATTCTCTTTTGGAGACATAGCAATCCATCGGTTTTACGATACTTACTAGTCAGGTACATTCTTAGGCGTTTAATATGCGGTGTTGAGTCCATTTCGTTGAGCAAGGAGTAGCTCTTGTCTATTCCATATTTGACTTAAGGAACTTTATCTGTGCTCATTTCAATCTCTGGTTTTATGCAGCACCCCAACTCACCTTTACCCTTAAGCAAGCATAAGTTGGTTTTCTAAATTTGAGACCCTCTTCTGTTTTGGAATGCAGTTCCTGTGTAGCCAAGTTTACATTCCGTGTATTAGTGATATCTTATGATGTTTCTTTTTCTGTGTGACTTATTTCAGTTAGAATCATCATACCTGAATCCACTCATTGTGCTGCTAAGGGCCTGATGACACAGATTTCATTGCTGAGTGATATTGCTTTGTAAGTAAATACCACAACTTCTTTATCCATTTTTCACTTTCTGCGATGTTGAACTTGTACTGTAAACGAGGTTCTTGTAAACAGAGGCGTCCCAAACTTTGGGGTGGCTGTGTCTTTTTGATTTTAATTTCCCTAAGCTATAGGACCATAAGTGGAAGTGCCCTAGGTTCTGTTGCTTTGTTTTTTAGATGTTTCAGGAAACACCATACACTTCTCCCGAGTGGTTGTTGGCAATTTACATCCCGCCCATCAGCATAACAAGGCTCCCTGTTCTCCATGGCCTGTCCTGCCTTTCTGGATTTTACACTTTTTTCAGATGGCCCTTTTGACCGGGGGGAAGTGAGACTTCATTGTAGTGCAGATTTCCTTTGAAAGCTTGCTTGGTTGGCCAAAAAGGGCGTATGCGTTTTTTCCTGAATATATTCAGGAAAAAACGCATACGCCCTTTTTGGCCAAGTGCATCATTGTGGACGTTCTGCCTCTTTTCCTATGCTTTCAATGCAATTCCAGTCTACCTCCTGAAATCGGTTTCCTGCAATTCTGCCCCGCTTTCAAGTCCTCTTGGCAGCCTTACTTCAGTCTATTTTTGGACGATAGCTGTCATTTATAACTCTGCAGGTTTGTGAATTACAGTGCCCCTGAGCTCCTTTCTTCAACTCGCTTTCTTGTGACCTGGCCGCAACACCGCAGGATGGCTTCAGGCCCTAATCTGGTTCCGGGACGGCACACTGAGCCTTTGGTTATTTCCTCTTCCTGGTGGGAAATGAGAGTTAAATTTGCCCGTCCAGACACCTCCAGCTAGCCTCTCATTGGTTCTCGCTATTCCTGTTCATCTTCCGCAGAAATTGCAAACTGAGCCAAACAGGAGGTTAAAGGCGCTGACTCTCCAAGTGGGGAGAGTGTTAGTAAAGCGTCTGGAATGTTGCACCTGAGTACCAGGGGAGGAAAACTGAGACATATTTGAACACGTCTCCCGTTCACATGGTTGATCATACTTGGGTTCCACATGCATGTTTTAGCTGAAGGAAGAATACCTTAAACCTGGAGAGTTGAGACCCGTGTAATGGGTACCATGCAATATGACTTCAAAGGGTCTTCATTTGCTCACCGAACCTCTCCAATCCTATCACTGCTGCGTTTATGCCCCTGTACACATGCTTGATTCTCTTTCGGAGACTTAGCAATCCATAGCTTTTAAGATACTTACTAGTCAGGTACATTCTTAGGCGTTTAATATGCGGTGTTGAGTCCATTTCGTTGAGCAAGGAGTAGCTCTTGTCTATTCCATATTTGGCTTAAGGAACTTTATCTGTGCTCATTTCAATCTCTGGTTTTATGCAGCACCCCAACTCACCTTTACCCTTAAGCAAGCATAAGTTGGTTTTCTAAATTTGAGACCCTGTTCTGTTCTGTAATTCAGTTCCTGTGTAGCCAAGTTTCCATTCCGTGTATTACTGATATCTTATGAAGTTTCTTTTTCTGTGTGACTTACTTCAGTTAGAATCATCATACCTGAATCCACTCATTGTGCTGCTAAGGGCCTGATGACACAGATTTCATTGCTGAGTGATATTGCTTTGTAAGTAAATACCACAACTTCTTTATCCATTTTTCACTTTCTGCGATGTTGAACTTGTACTGTAAACGAGGTTCTTGTAAACAGAGCCGTTCCAAACTTTGGGGTGGCTGTGTCTTTTTGATTTTAATTTCCCTAAGCTATAGGACCATAAGTGGAAGTGCCCTAGGTTCTGTTGCTTTGTTTTTTAGATGTTTCAGGAAACACCATACACTTCTCCCGAGTGGTTGTTGGCAATTTACATCCCGCCCATCAGCATAACAAGGCTCCCAGTTCTCCATGGCCTGTCCTGCCTTTCTGGATTTTACACTTTTTTCAGATGGCCCTTTTGACCGGGGGGAAGTGAGACTTCATTGTAGTGCAGATTTCATTTGCAAGCTTGCTTGGTTGGACAAAAAGGGCGTATGCGTTTTTTCCTGAATATATTCAGGAAAAAACGCATACGCCCTTTTTGGCCAAGTGCATCATTGTGGACGTTCTGCCTCTTTTCCTATGCTTTCAATGCAATTTCAGTCTACCTCCTGAAATCGGTTTCTTGCAATTCTGACCCGCTTTCAAGTCCTCTTGGCAGCCTTACTTCAGTCTATTTTTGGACGATAGCTGTCATTTATAACTCTGCAGGTTTGTGAATTACAGTGCCCCTGAGCTCCTTTCTTCAACTCGCTTTCTTGTGACCTGGCCGCAACACCGCAGGATGGCTTCAGGCCCTAATCTGCTTCCAGCACGGCATGCTGAGCCTTTGGTTAATTCCTCTTCCCGGTGGGAAATGAGAGTTAAATTTGCCCGTTCAGACACCTCCAGCTAGTCTCTCATTGGTTCTCGCTATTCCTGTTCATCTTCCGCAGAAATTGCAAACTGGGCCAAATAGGATGTTAAAGGGACTGACTCTCCAAGTCGGGAGAGTGTTAGTAAAGCGTCTGGAATGTTGCACCTGAGTACCAGGGGAGGAAAACTGAGACATATTTGAACACGTCTCCCGATCACATGGTTGATCATACTCTGGGTTCCACATGCATGTTTTAGCTGAAGGAAGAATACCTTAAACCTGGAGAGTTGAGACCCGTGGAATGGGTACCATGCAATATGACTTCAAAGGGTCTTCATTTGCTCACCGAACCTCTCCAATCCTATCACTGCTGCGTTTATGCCCCTGTACACAGGCTTGATTCTCTTTTGGAGACATAGCAATCCATAGGTTTTAAGATACTTACTAGTCAGGTACATTCTTAGGCGTTTAATATGGGGTGTTGAGTCCATTTCGTTGAGCAAGGAGTAGCTCTTGTCTATTCCATATTTGGCTTAAGGAACTTTATCTGTGCTCATTTCAATCTCTGGTTTTATGCAGCACCCCAACTCACCTTTCCCCTTAAGCAAGCATAAGTTGGTTTTCTAAATTTGAGACCCTGTTCTGTTTTGGAATGCAGTTCCTGTGTAGCCAAGTTTACATCCCGTGTATTAGTGATATCTTATGATGTTTCTTTTTCTGTGTGACTTATTTCAGTTAGAATCATCGTACCTGAATCCACTCATTGTGCTGCTACGGGCCTGTTGACATAGATTTCATTGCTGAGTGATACTGCATTGTACGTAAGTACCACAAGTTCTTTATCCATTTTTCACTTTCTGTGATATTGAACTTGTACGGTAAACGAGGTTCTTGTAAACGGAGGCGTCCCAAACTTTGGGGTGGCTGTGTCTTTTTGATTTAATTTCCCTAAGCTATAGGACCATAAGTGAAAGTGCCCTAGGCTCTGTTGCTTTGTTTTTTAGATGTTTCTGGAAACACTATACACTTCTCCCGAGTGGTTGTTGGCAATTTACGTCCCGCCCATCAGAATAACAAGGCTCCCAGTTCTCCATGGCCTGTCCTGCCTTTCTGGATTTTACACTTTTTTCAGATGGCCCTTTTGACTGGGGGGAAGTGAGACTTCATTGTAGTGCAGATTTCCTTTGCAAGCTTGCTTGGTTGGCCAAAAGGGGCGTATGCGTTTTTTCCTGAATATATTCAGGAAAAAACGCATACGCCCTTTTTGGCCAAGTGCATCATTGTGGACGTTCTGCCTCTTTTCCTATGCTTTCAATGCAATTCCAGTCTACCTCCTGAAATCGGTTTCCTGCAATTCTGCCCCACTTTCAAGTCCTCTTGGCAGCCTTACTTCAGTCTATTTTTGGACGATAGCTGTCATTTATAACTCTGCAGGTTTGTGAATTACAGTGCCCCTGAGCTCCTTTCTTCAACTCGCTTTCTTGTGACCTGGCCGCAACACCGCAGGATGTCTTCAGGCCCTAATCTGGTTCCGGCATGGCACGCTGAGCCTTTGGTTATTTCCGCTTCCTGGTGGGAAATGAGAGTTAAATTTGCCCGTCCACACACCTCCAGCTAGTCTCTCATTGGTTCTCGCTATTCCTGTTCATCTTCCGCAGAAATTGCAAACTGGGCCAAACAGGAGTTTAAAGGGACTGACTCTCCAAGTGGGGAGAGTGTTAGTAAAGCGTCTGGAATGTTGCACCCGAGTACCAGGGGAGGAAAAGTGAGACATATTTGAACACGTCTCCCGATCACATGGTTGATCATACTCTAGGTTCCACATGCATGTTTTAGCTGAAGGAAGAATACCTTAAACCTGGGTAGTTGAATCCCGTGGAATGGGTACCATGCAATATGACTTCAAAGGGTCTTCATTTGCTCACCGAACCTCTCCAATCCTATCACTGCTGCGTTTATGCCCCTGTACACATGCTTGATTCTCTTTCGGAGACATAGCAATCCATAGGTTTTAAGATACTTACTAGTCAGGTACATTCTTAGGCGTTTAATATGCGGTGTTGAGTCCATTTTGTTGAGCAAGGAGTAGCTCTTGTCTATTCCATATTTGGCTTAAGGAACTTTATCTGTGCTCATTTCAATCTCTGGTTTTATGCAGCACCCCAACTCACCTTTCCCCTTAAGCAAGCATAAGTTGGTTTTCTAAATTTGAGACCCTGTTCTGTTCTGTAATTCAGTTACTGTGTAGCCAAGTTTACATTCCGTGTATTACTGATATCTTATGATGTTTCTTTTTCTGTGTGACTTACTTCAGTTAGAATCATCATACCTGAATCCACTCATTGTGCTGCTAAGGGCCTGATGACACAGATTTCATTGCTGAGTGATATTGCTTTGTAAGTAAATACCACGACTTCTTTATCCATTTTTCACTTTCTGCGATGTTGAACTTGTACTGTAAACGAGGTTCTTGTAAACAGAGGCGTCCCAAACTTTGGGGTGGCTGTGTCTTTTTGATTTTAATTTCCCTAAGCTATAGGACCATAAGTGGAAGTGCCCTAGGTTCTGTTGCTTTGTTTTTTAGATGTTTCAGGAAACACCATACACTTCTCCCGAGTGGTTGTTGGCAATTTACATCCCGCCCATCAGCATAACAAGGCTCCCAGTTCTCCATGGCATGTCCTGCCTTTCTGGATTTTACACTTTTTTCAGATGGCCCTTTTGACCGGGGGGAAGTGAGACTTCATTGTAGTGCAGATTTCCTTTGCAAGCTTGCTTGGTTGGCCAAAAAGGGCGTATGCGTTTTTTCCTGAATATATTCAGGAAAAAACGCATACGCCCTTTTTGGCCAAGTGCATCATTGTGGACGTTCTGCCTCTTTTCCTATGCTTTCAATGCAATTCCAGTCTACCTCCTGAAATCGGTTTCCTGCAATTCTGCCCCGCTTTCAAGTCCTCTTGGCAGCCTTACTTCAGTCTATTTTTGGACGATAGCTGTCATTTATAACTCTGCAGGTTTGTGAATTACAGTGCCCCTGAGCTCCTTTCTTCAACTCGCTTTCTTGTGACCTGGCCGCAACACCGCAGGATGGCTTCAGGCCCTAATCTGGTTCCAGCACGGCACACTGAGCCTTTGGTTAATTCCTCTTCCTGGTGGGAAATGAGAGTTAAATTTGCCCGTCCAGACACCTCCAGCTAGTCTCTCATTGGTTCTCGCTATTCCTGTTCATCTTCCGCAGAAATTGCAAACTGGGCCAAACAGGAGGTTAAAGGGACTGACTCTCCAAGTCGGGAGAGTGTTAGTAAAGCGTCTGGAATGTTGCACCCGAGTACCAGGGGAGGAAAACTGAGACATATTTGAACACGTCTCCCGTTCACATGGTTGATCATACTTGGGTTCCACATGCATGTTTTAGCTGAAGGAAGAATACCTAAAAGCTGGGTAGTTGAAACCCGTGGAATGGGTACCATGCAATATGACTTCAAAGGGTCTTCATTTGCTCACCGAACCTCTCCAATCCTATCACTGCTGCGTTTATGCCCCTGTACACACGCTTGATTCTCTTTTGGAGACATAGCAATCCATCGGTTTTACGATACTTACTAGTCAGGTACATTCTTAGGCGTTTAATATGCGGTGTTGAGTCCATTTCGTTGAGCAAGGAGTAGCTCTTGTCTATTCCATATTTGACTTAAGGAACTTTATCTGTGCTCATTTCAATCTCTGGTTTTATGCAGCACCCCAACTCACCTTTACCCTTAAGCAAGCATAAGTTGGTTTTCTAAATTTGAGACCCTCTTCTGTTTTGGAATGCAGTTCCTGTGTAGCCAAGTTTACATTCCGTGTATTAGTGATATCTTATGATGTTTCTTTTTCTGTGTGACTTATTTCAGTTAGAATCATCATACCTGAATCCACTCATTGTGCTGCTAAGGGCCTGATGACACAGATTTCATTGCTGAGTGATATTGCTTTGTAAGTAAATACCACAACTTCTTTATCCATTTTTCACTTTCTGCGATGTTGAACTTGTACTGTAAACGAGGTTCTTGTAAACAGAGGCGTCCCAAACTTTGGGGTGGCTGTGTCTTTTTGATTTTAATTTCCCTAAGCTATAGGACCATAAGTGGAAGTGCCGTAGACTCTGTTGCTTTGTTTTTTAGATGTTTCAGGAAACACCATACACTTCTCCCGAGTGGTTGTTGGCAATTCACATCCCGCCCATCAGCATAACAAGGCTCCCAGTTCTCCATGGCCTGTCCTGCCTTTCTGGATTTTACACTTTTTTCAGATGGCCCTTTTGACCGGGGGGAAGTGAGACTTCATTGTAGTGCAGATTTCCTTTGAAAGCTTGCTTGGTTGGCCAAAAAGGGCGTATGCGTTTTTTCCTGAATATATTCAGGAAAAAACGCATACGCCCTTTTTGGCCAAGTGCATCATTGTGGACGTTCTGCCTCTTTTCCTATGCTTTCAATGCAATTCCAGTCTACCTCCTGAAATCGGTTTCCTGCAATTCTGCCCCGCTTTCAAGTCCTCTTGACAGCCTTACTTCAGTCTATTTTTGGACGATAGCTGTCATTTATAACTCTGCAGGTTTGTGAATTACAGTGCCCCTGAGCTCCTTTCTTCAACTCGCTTTCTTGTGACCTGGCCGCAACACCGCAGGATGGCTTCAGGCCCTAATCTGTTTCCGGCACGGCACACTGAGCCTTTGGTTATTTCCTCTTCCTGGTGGGAAATGAGAGTTAAATTTGCCCGTCCTGACACCTCCAGCTAGCCTCTCATTGGTTCTCGCTATTCCTGTTCATCTTCCGCAGAAATTGCAAACTGAGCCAAACAGGAGGTTAAAGGCGCTGACTCTCCAAGTGGGGAGAGTGTTAGTAAAGCGTCTGGAATGTTGCACCTGAGTACCAGGGAAGGAAAACTGAGACATATTTGAACACGTCTCCCGTTCACATGGTTGATCATACTTGGGTTCCACATGCATGTTTTAGCTGAAGGAAGAATACCTTAAACCTGGAGAGTTGAGACCCGTGTAATGGGTACCATGCAATATGACTTCAAAGGGTCTTCATTTGCTCACCGAACCTCTCCAATCCTATCACTGCTGCGTTTATGCCCCTGTACACATGCTTGATTCTCTTTCGGAGACTTAGCAATCCATAGCTTTTAAGATACTTACTAGTCAGGTACATTCTTAGGCGTTTAATATGCGGTGTTGAGTCCATTTCGTTGAGCAAGGAGTAGCTCTTGTCTATTCCATATTTGGCTTAAGGAACTTTATCTGTGCTCATTTCAATCTCTGGTTTTATGCAGCACCCCAACTCACCTTTACCCTTAAGCAAGCATAAGTTGGTTTTCTAAATTTGAGACCCTGTTCTGTTCTGTAATTCAGTTCCTGTGTAGCCAAGTTTCCATTCCGTGTATTACTGATATCTTATGAAGTTTCTTTTTCTGTGTGACTTACTTCAGTTAGAATCATCATACCTGAATCCACTCATTGTGCTGCTAAGGGCCTGATGACACAGATTTCATTGCTGAGTGATATTGCTTTGTAAGTAAATACCACAACTTCTTTATCCATTTTTCACTTTCTGCGATGTTGAACTTGTACTGTAAACGAGGTTCTTGTAAACAGAGCCGTTCCAAACTTTGGGGTGGCTGTGTCTTTTTGATTTTAATTTCCCTAAGCTATAGGACCATAAGTGGAAGTGCCCTAGGTTCTGTTGCTTTGTTTTTTAGATGTTTCAGGAAACACCATACACTTCTCCCGAGTGGTTGTTGGCAATTTACATCCCGCCCATCAGCATAACAAGGCTCCCAGTTCTCCATGGCCTGTCCTGCCTTTCTGGATTTTACACTTTTTTCAGATGGCCCTTTTGACCGGGGGGAAGTGAGACTTCATTTTAGTGCAGATTTCATTTGCAAGCTTGCTTGGTTGGCCAAAAAGGGCGTATGCGTTTTTTCCTGAATATATTCAGGAAAAAACGCATACGTCCTTTTTGGCCAAGTGCATCATTGTGGACGTTCTGCCTCTTTTCATATGCTTTCAATGCAATTTCAGTCTACCTCCTGAAATCGGTTTCTTGCAATTCTGACCCGCTTTCAAGTCCTCTTGGCAGCCTTACTTCAGTCTATTTTTGGACGATAGCTGTCATTTATAACTCTGCAGGTTTGTGAATTACAGTGCCCCTGAGCTCCTTTCTTCAACTCGCTTTCTTGTGACCTGGCCGCAACACCGCAGGATGGCTTCAGGCCCTAATCTGGTTCCGGCCCGGCATGCTGAGCCTTTGGTTAATTCCTCTTCCCGGTGGGAAATGAGAGTTAAATTTGCCCGTTCAGACACCTCCAGCTAGTCTCTCATTGGTTCTCGCTATTCCTGTTCATCTTCCGCAGAAATTGCAAACTGGGCCAAATAGGAGGTTAAAGGGACTGACTCTCCAAGTCGGGAGAGTGTTAGTAAAGCGTCTGGAATGTTGCACCTGAGTACCAGGGGAGGAAAACTGAGACATATTTGAACACGTCTCCCGATCACATGGTTGATCATACTCTGGGTTCCACATGCATGTTTTAGCTGAAGGAAGAATACCTTAAACCTGGAGAGTTGAGACCCGTGGAATGGGTACCATGCAATATGACTTCAAAGGGTCTTCATTTGCTCACCGAACCTCTCCAATCCTATCACTGCTGCGTTTATGCCCCTGTACACACGCTTGATTCTCTTTTGGAGACATAGCAATCCATAGGTTTTAAGATACTTACTAGTCAGGTACATTCTTAGGCGTTTAATATGGGGTGTTGAGTCCATTTCGTTGAGCAAGGAGTAGCTCTTGTCTATTCCATATTTGGCTTAAGGAACTTTATCTGTGCTCATTTCAATCTCTGGTTTTATGCAGCACCCCAACTCACCTTTCCCCTTAAGCAAGCATAAGTTGGTTTTCTAAATTTGAGACCCTGTTCTGTTTTGGAATGCAGTTCCTGTGTAGCCAAGTTTACATCCCGTGTATTAGTGATATCTTATGATGTTTCTTTTTCTGTGTGACTTATTTCAGTTAGAATCATCGTACCTGAATCCACTCATTGTGCTGCTACGGGCCTGTTGACATAGATTTCATTGCTGAGTGATACTGCATTGTACGTAAGTACCACAAGTTCTTTATCCATTTTTCACTTTCTGTGATATTGAACTTGTACGGTAAACGAGGTTCTTGTAAACGGAGGCGTCCCAAACTTTGGGGTGGCTGTGTCTTTTTGATTTAATTTCCCTAAGCTATAGGACCATAAGTGAAAGTGCCCTAGGCTCTGTTGCTTTGTTTTTTAGATGTTTCAGGAAACACCATACACTTCTCCCAAGTGTCTGTTGGCAATTTACATCCCACCCATCAGCATAACAAGGCTCCCAGTTCTCAATGGCCTGTTGCCTTTCTGGATTTTACACTTTTTTCAGATGGCCCTTTTGACCGAGGGGAAGTGAGACTTCATTGTAGTGCAGATTTCCTTTGCAAGCTTGCTTGGTTGGCCAAAAAGGGCGTATGCGTTTTTTCCTGAATATATTCAGGAAAAAACGCATACGCACTTTTTGGCCAAGTGCATCATTGTGGACGTTCTGCCTCTTTTCCTATGCTTTCAATGCAATTCCAGTCTACCTCCTGAAATCGGTTTCGTGCAATTCTGCCCCGCTTTCAAGTCCTCTTGGCAGCCTTACTTCAGTCTATTTTTGGATGATAGCTGTCATTTATGACTCTGCAGGTTTGTGAATTACAGTGCCCCTGAGCTCCTTTCTTCAACTCGCTTTCTTGTGACCTGGCCGCAACACCGCAGGATGGCTTCAGGCCCTAATCTGGTTCCGGCACGGCACGCTGAGCCTTTGGTTAATTCCTCTTCCTGGTGGGAAATGAGAGTTAAATTTGCCCGTTCAGACACCTCCAGCTAGTCTCTCATTGGTTCTCGCTATTCCTGTTCATCTTCCGCAGAAATTGCAAACTGTGCCAAACAGGAGGTTAAAGGGACTGACTCTCCAAGTGGGAGAGTGTTAGTAAAGCGTCTGGAATGTTGCACCCGAGTACCAGGGGAGGAAAACTGAGACATATTTGAACACGTCTCCTGTTCACATGGTTAATCATACTTGGGTTCCACATGCATGTTTTAGCTGAAGGAAGAATACCTTAAACCTGGAGAGTTAAGACCCGTGTAATGGGTACCATGCAATATGACTTCAAAGGGTCTTCATTTGCTCACCGAACCTCTCCAATCTTATCACTGCTGCGTTTATGCCCCTGTACACATGCTTGATTCTCTTTCGGAGACATAGCAATCCATAGGTTTTAAGATACTTACTAGTCAGATACATTCTTAGGCGTTTAATATGCGGTGTTGAGTCCATTTCGTTGAGCAAGGAGTAGCTCTTGTCTATTCCATATTTGACTTAAGAAACTTTATCTGTGCTCATTTCAATCTCTGCTTTTATGCAGCACCCCAACTCACCTTTCCCCTTAAGCAAGCATAAGTTGGTTTTCTAAATTTGAGACCCTGTTCTGTTCTGTAATTCAGTTCCTGTGTAGCCAAGTTTACATTCCGTGTATTAGTGATATCTTATGATGTTTTTTTTTCTGTGTGACTTATTTCAGTTAGAATCATCATACCTGAATCCACTCAGTATGCTGCTAAGGGCCTGATGACATAGATTTCATTGCTGAGTGATACTGCATTGTACGTAAGTATCTCAAGTTCTTTATCCATTTTTCACTTTCTGTGATATTGAACTTGTACTGTAAACGAGGTTCTTGTAAACGGAGGCATCCCAAACTTTGGGGTGGCTGTGTCTTTTTGATTTTAATTTCCCTAAGCTATAGGACCATAAGTGGAAGTGCCCTAGGTTCTGTTGCTTTGTTTTTTAGATGTTTCAGGAAACACCATACACTTCTCCCGAGTGGTTGTTGGCAATTTACATCCCGCCCATCAGCATAACAAGGCTCCCAGTTCTCCATGGCCTGTCCTGCCTTTCTGGATTTTACACATTTTTCAGATGGCCCTTTTGACCGGGGGGAAGTGAGACTTCATTGTAGTGCAGATTTCCTTTGCAAGCTTGCTTGGTTGGCCAAAAAGGGCGTATGCGTTTTTTCCTGAATATATTCAGGAAAAAACGCATACGCCCTTTTTGGCCAAGTGCATCATTGTGGACGTTCTGCCTCTTTTCCTATGCTTTCAATGCAATTCCAGTCTACCTCCTGAAATCGATTTCCTGCAATTCTGCCCCGCTTTCAAGTCCTCTTGGCAGCCTTACTTCAGTATATTTTTGGACGATAGCTGTCATTTATAACTCTGCAGGTTTGTGAATTACAGTGCCCCTGAGCTCCTTTCTTCAACTCGGTTTCTTTTGAGCTGGCCGCAACACCGCAGGATGGCTTCAGGCCCTAATCTGGTTCCGGTACGGCACGCTGAGCCTTTGGTTATTTCCTCTTCCTGTTGGGAAATGAGAGTTAAATTTGCCCGTCCAGACACCTCCAGCTAGCCTCTCATTGGTTCTCGCTATTCCTGTTCATCTTCCGCAGAAATTGCAAACTGGGCCAAACAGGAGGTTAAAGGCGCTGACTCTCCAAGTGGGGAGAGTGTTAGTAAAGCGTCTGGAATGTTGCACCCGAGTACCAGGGGAGGAAAACTGAGACATATTTGAACACGTCTCTCGATCACATGGTTGATCATACTCTGGGTTCCACATGCATGTTTTAGCTGAAGGAAGAATACCTTAAACCTGGAGAGTTAAGACCCGTGTAATGGGTAACATGCAATATGACTTCAAAGGGTCTTCATTTGCTCACCGAACCTCTCCAATCCTATCACTGCTGCGTTTATGCCCCTGTACACATGCTTGATTCTCTTTCGGAGACATAGCAATCCATAGGTTTTAAGATACTTACTAGTCAGGTACATTCTTAGGCGTTTAATATGCAGTGTTGAGTCCATTTCGTTGAGCAAGGAGTAGATCTTGTCTATTCCATATTTGACTTAAGGAACTTTATCTGTGCTCATTTCAATCTCTGGTTTTATGCAGCACCCCAACTCACCTTTCCCCTTAAGCAAGCATAAGTTGGTTTTCTAAATTTGAGACCCTGTTCTGTTCTGTAATTCAGTTCCTGTGTAGCCAAGTTTACATTCCGTGTATTAGTGATATCTTATGATGTTTTTTTTTCTGTGTGACTTATTTCAGTTAGAATCATCATACCTGAATCCACTCAGTATGCTGCTAAGGGCCTGATGACATAGATTTCATTGCTGAGTGATACTGCATTGTACGTAAGTATCTCAAGTTCTTTATCCATTTTTCACTTTCTGTGATATTGAACTTGTACGGTAAACGAGGTTCTTGTAAACGGAGGCGTCCCAAACTTTGGGGTGGCTGTGTCTTTTTGATTTTAATTTCCCTAAGCTATAGGACCATAAGTGGAAGTGCCCTAGGTTCTGTTGCTTTGTTTTTTAGATGTTTCAGGAAACACCATACACTTCTCCCGAGTGGCTGTTGGCAATTTACATCCCGCCCATCAGCATAACAAGGCTCCCAGTTCTCCATGGCCTGTCCTGCCTTTCTGTATTTTACACTTTTTTCAGATGGCCCTTTTGACCGGGGGGAAGTGAGACTTCATTGTAGTGCAGATTTCCTTTGCAAGCTTGCTTGGTTGGCCAAAAAGGGCGTATGCGTTTTTTCCTGAATATATTCAGGAAAAAACGCATACGCCCTTTTTGGCCAAGTGCATCATTGTGGACGTTCTGCCTCTTTTCCTATGCTTTCAATGCAATTCCAGTCTACCTCCTGAAATCGGTTTCCTGCAATTCTGCCCCGCTTTCAAGTCCTCTTGGCAGCCTTACTTCAGTCTATTTTTGGACGATAGCTGTCATTTATAACTCTGCAGGTTTGTGAATTACAGTGCCCCTGAGCTCCTTTCTTCAACTCGCTTTCTTGTGACCTGGCCGCAACACCGCAGGATGTCTTCAGGCCCTAATCTGGTTCCGGCATGGCACGCTGAGCCTTTGGTTATTTCCGCTTCCTGTTGGGAAATGAGAGTTAAATTTGCCCGTCCACACACCTCCAGCTAGTCTCTCATTGGTTCTCGCTATTCCTGTTCATCTTCCGCAGAAATTGCAAACTGGGCCAAACAGGAGGTTAAAGGGACTGACTCTCCAAGTGGGGAGAGTGTTAGTAAAGCGTCTGGAATGTTGCACCCGAGTACCAGGGGAGGAAAAGTGAGACATATTTGAACACGTCTCCCGATCACATGGTTGATCATACTTGGGTTCCACATGCATGTTTTAGCTGAAGGAAGAATACCTTAAACCTGGAGAGTTGAGACCCGTGGAATGGGTACCATGCAATATGACTTCAAAGGGTCTTCATTTGCTCACCGAACCTCTCCAATCCTATCACTGCTGCGTTTATGCCCCTGTACACATGCTTGATTCTCTTTCGGAGACATAGCGTTCCATAGGTTTTAAGATACTTACAAGTCAGGTACATTCTTAGGCGTTTAATATGCGGTGTTGAGTCCATTTTGTTGAGCAAGGAGTAGCTCTTGTCTATTCCATATTTGGCTTAAGGAACTTTATCTGTGCTCATTTCAATCTCTGGTTTTATGCAGCACCCCAACTCACCTTTACCCTTAAGCAAGCATAAGTTGTTTTTCTAAATTTGAGACCCTGTTCTGTTCTGTAATTCAGTTCCTGTGTAGCCAAGTTTCCATTCCGTGTATTACTGATATCTTATGATGTTTCTTCTTCTGTGTGACTTATTTCAGTTAGAATCATCATACCTGAACCCACTCATTGTGCTGCTAAGGGCCTGATGACATAGATTTCATTGCTGAGTGATATTGCTTTGTAAGTGAATACCACAACTTCTTTATCCATTTATCACATTCTGCGATGTTGAACTTGTACTGTAAACGAGGTTCTTGTAAACAGAGCCGTTCCAAACTTTGGGGTGGCTGTGTCTTTTTGATTTTAATTTCCCTAAGCTATAGGACCATAAGTGGAAGTGCCCTAGGCTCTGTTGCTTTGTTTTTTAGATGTTTCAGGAAACACCATACACTTCTCCCAAGTGTCTGTTGGCAATTTACATCCCACCCATCAGCATAACAAGGCTCCCAGTTCTCAATGGCCTGTTGCCTTTCTGGATTTTACACTTTTTTCAGATGGCCCTTTTGACCGAGGGGAAGTGAGACTTCATTGTAGTGCAGATTTCCTTTGCAAGCTTGCTTGGTTGGCCAAAAAGGGCGTATGCGTTTTTTCCTGAATATATTCAGGAAAAAACGCATACGCACTTTTTGGCCAAGTGCATCATTGTGGACGTTCTGCCTCTTTTCCTATGCTTTCAATGCAATTCCAGTCTACCTCCTGAAATCGGTTTCGTGCAATTCTGCCCCGCTTTCAAGTCCTCTTGGCAGCCTTACTTCAGTCTATTTTTGGATGATAGCTGTCATTTATGACTCTGCAGGTTTGTGAATTACAGTGCCCCTGAGCTCCTTTCTTCAACTCGCTTTCTTTTGAGCTGGCCGCAACACCGCAGGATGGCTTCAGGCCCTAATCTGGTTCCGGTACGGCACGCTGAGCCTTTGGTTATTTCCTCTTCCTGTTGGGAAATGAGAGTTAAATTTGCCCGTCCAGACACCTCCAGCTAGTCTCTCATTGGTTCTCGCTATTCCTGTTCATCTTCCGCAGAAATTGCAAACTGGGCCAAACAGGAGGTTAAAGGCGCTGACTCTCCAAGTGGGGAGAGTGTTAGTAAAGCGTCTGGAATGTTGCACCCGAGTACCAGGGGAGGAAAACTGAGACATATTTGAACACGTCTCCCGATCACATGGTTGATCATACTCTGGGTTCCACATGCATGTTGTAGCTGAAGGAAGAATACCTAAAACCTGGGTAGTTGAAACACGTGGAATGGGTACCATGCAATATGACTTCAAAGGGTCTTCATTTGCTCACCGAACCTCTCCAATCCTATCACTGCTGCGTTTATGCCCCTGTACACATGCTTGATTCTCTTTCGGAGACATAGCAATCCATAGGTTTTAAGATACTTACTAGTCAGGTACATTCTTAGGCGTTTAATATGCGGTGTTGAGTCCATTTCGTTGAGCAAGGAGTAGCTCTTGTCTATTCCATATTTGACTTAAGGAACTTTATCTGTGCTCATTTCAATCTCTGGTTTTATGCAGCACCCCAACTCACCTTTCCCCTTAAGCAAGCATAAGTTGGTTTTCTAAATTTGAGACCCTGTTCTGTTCTGTAATTCAGTTCCTGTGTAGCCAAGTTTACATTCCGTGTATTAGTGATATCTTATGATGTTTCTTTTTCTGTGTGACTTATTTCAGTTAGAAACATCATACCTGAATCCACTCAGTATGCTGCTAAGGGCCTGATGACATAGATTTCATTGCTGAGTGATACTGCATTGTACGTAAGTATCTCAAGTTCTTTATCCATTTTTCACTTTCTGTGATATTGAACTTGTACGGTAAACGAGGTTCTTGTAAATGGAGGCGTCCCAAACTTTGGGGTGGCTGTGTCTTTTTGATTTTAATTTCCCTAAGCTATAGGACCATAAGTGGAAGTGCCCTAGGTTCTGTTGCTTTGTTTTTTAGATGTTTCAGGAAACACCATACACTTCTCCCGAGTGGTTGTTGGCAATTTACATCCCGCCCATCAGCATAACAAGGCTTCCAGTTCTCCATGGCCTGTCCTGCCTTTCTGGATTTTACACTTTTTTCAGATGGCCCTTTTGACCGGGGGGAAGTGAGACTTCATTGTAGTGCAGATTTCCTTTGCAAGCTTGCTTGGTTGGCCAAAAAGGGCGTATGCGTTTTTTCCTGAATATATTCAGGAAAAAACGCATACGCCCTTTTTGGCCAAGTGCATCATTGTGGACGTTCTGCCTCTTTTCCTATGCTTTCAATGCAATTCCAGTCTACCTCCTGAAATCGGTTTCCTGCAATTCTGCCCCGCTTTCAAGTCCTCTTGGCAGCCTTACTTCAGTATATTTTTGGACGATAGCTGTCATTTATAACTCTGCAGGTTTGTGAATTACAGTGCCCCTGAGCTCCTTTCTTCAACTCGGTTTCTTTTGAGCTGGCCGCAACACCGCAGGATGGCTTCAGGCCCTAATCTGGTTCCGGTACGGCACGCTGAGCCTTTGGTTATTTCCTCTTCCTGTTGGGAAATGAGAGTTAAATTTGCCCGTCCAGACACCTCCAGCTAGCCTCTCATTGGTTCTCGCTATTCCTGTTCATCTTCCGCAGAAATTGCAAACTGGGCCAAACAGGAGGTTAAAGGGACTGACTCTCCAAGTGGGGAGAGTGTTAGTAAAGCGTCTGGAATGTTGCACCCGAGTACCAGGGGAGGAAAACTGAGACATATTTGAACACGTCTCTCGATCACATGGTTGATCATACTCTGGGTTCCACATGCATGTTTTAGCTGAAGGAAGAATACCTTAAACCTGGAGAGTTAAGACCCGTGTAATGGGTACCATGCAATATGACTTCAAAGGGTCTTCATTTGCTCACCGAACCTCTCCAATCCTATCACTGCTGCGTTTATGCCCCTGTACACATGCTTGATTCTCTTTCGGAGACATAGCAATCCATAGGTTTTAAGATACTTACTAGTCAGGTACATTCTTAGGCGTTTAATATGCAGTGTTGAGTCCATTTCGTTGAGCAAGGAGTAGATCTTGTCTATTCCATATTTGACTTAAGGAACTTTATCTGTGCTCATTTCAATCTCTGGTTTTATGCAGCACCCCAACTCACCTTTCCCCTTAAGCAAGCATAAGTTGGTTTTCTAAATTTGAGACCCTGTTCTGTTCTGTAATTCAGTTCCTGTGTAGCCAAGTTTACATTCCGTGTATTAGTGATATCTTATGATGTTTTTTTTTCTGTGTGACTTATTTCAGTTAGAATCATCATACCTGAATCCACTCAGTATGCTGCTAAGGGCCTGATGACATAGATTTCATTGCTGAGTGATACTGCATTGTACGTAAGTATCTCAAGTTCTTTATCCATTTTTCACTTTCTGTGATATTGAACTTGTACGGTAAACGAGGTTCTTGTAAACGGAGGCGTCCCAAACTTTGGGGTGGCTGTGTCTTTTTGATTTTAATTTCCCTAAGCTATAGGACCATAAGTGGAAGTGCCCTAGGTTCTGTTGCTTTGTTTTTTAGATGTTTCAGGAAACACCATACACTTCTCCCGAGTGGTTGTTGGCAATTTACATCCCGCCCATCAGCATAACAAGGCTCCCAGTTCTCCATGGCCTGTCCTGCCTTTCTGGATTTTACACTTTTTTCAGATGGCCCTTTTGACCGGGGGGAAGTGAGACTTCATTGTAGTGCAGATTTCCTTTGCAAGCTTGCTTGGTTGGCCAAAAAGGGCGTATGCGTTTTTTCCTGAATATATTCAGGAAAAAACGCATACGCCCTTTTTGGCCAAGTGCATCATTGTGGACGTTCTGCCTCTTTTCCTATGCTTTCAATGCAATTCCAGTCTACCTCCTGAAATCGGTTTCCTGCAATTCTGCCCCGCTTTCAAGTCCACTTGGCAGCCTTACTTCAGTCTATTTTTGGACGATAGCTGTCATTTATAACTCTGCAGGTTTGTGAATTACAGTGCCCCTGAGCTCCTTTCTTCAACTCGCTTTCTTTTGAGCTGGCCGCAACACCGCAGGATGACTTCAGGCCCTAATCTGGCTCCGGTACGGCACGCTGAGCCTTTGGTTATTTCCTCTTCCTGGTGGGAAATGAGAGTTAAATTTGCCCGTCCAGACACCTCCAGCTAGCCTCTCATTGGTTCTCGCTATTCCTGTTCATCTTCCGCAGAAATTGCAAACTGGGCCAAACAGGAGGTTAAAGGCGCTGACTCTCCAAGTGGGGAGAGTGTTAGTAAAGCGTCTGGAATGTTGCACCCGAGTACCAGGGGAGGAAAACTGAGACATATTTGAACACGTCTCCCGTTCACATGGTTGATCATACTTGGGTTCCACATGCATGTTTTAGCTGAAGGAAGAATACCTTAAACCTGGAGAGTTGAGACCCGTGTAATGGGTACCATGCAATATGACTTCAAAGGGTCTTCATTTGCTCACCGAACCTCTCCAATCCTATCACTGCTGCGTTTATGCCCCTGTACACACGCTTGATTCTCTTTCGGAGACATAGCAATCCATAGGTTTTACGATACTTACTAGTCAGGTACATTCTTAGGCGTTTAATATGCGGTGTTGAGTCCATTTCGTTGAGCAAGGAGTAGCTCTTGTCTATTCCATATTTGACTTAAGGAACTTTATCTGTGCTCATTTCAATCTCTGGTTTTATGCAGCACCCCAACTCACCTTTACCCTTAAGCAAGCATAAGTTGGTTTTCTAAATTTGAGACCCTGTTCTGTTCTGTAATTCAGTTCCTGTGTAGCCAAGTTTACATTCCGTGTATTACTGATATCTTATGATGTTTCTTTTTCTGTGTGACTTATTTCAGTTAGAATCATCATACCTGAATCCACTCATTGTGATGCTAAGGGCCTGATGACACAGATTTCATTGCTGAGTGATATTGCTTTGTAAGTAAATACCACAACTTCTTTATCCATTTTTCACTTTCTGCGATGTTGAACTTGTACTGTAAACGAGGTTCTTGTAAACAGAGCCGTCCCAAACTTTGGGGTGGCTGTGTGTTTTTGATTTTAATTTCCCTAAGCTATAGGACCATAAGTGGCAGTGCCCTAGGCTCTGTTGCTTTGTTTTTTAGATGTTTCAGGAAACACCATACACTTCTCCCCAGTGTCTGTTGGCAATTTACATCCCGCCCATCAGCATAACAAGGCTCCCAGTTCTCCATGGCCTGTCCTGCCTTTCTGGATTTTACACTTTTTTCAGATGGCCCTTTTGACCGGGGGGAAGTGAGACTTCATTGTAGTGCAGATTTCCTTTGCAAGCTTGCTTGGTTGGCCAAAAAGGGCGTATGCGTTTTTTCCTGAATATATTCAGGAAAAAACGCATACGCCCTTTTTGGCCAAGTGCATCATTGTGGACGTTCTGCCTCTTTTCCTATGCTTTCAATGCAATTCCAGTCTACCTCCTGAAATCGGTTTCCTGCAATTCTGCCCCGCTTTCAAGTCCTCTTGGCAGCCTTACTTCAGTCTATTTTTGGACGATAGCTGTCATTTATAACTCTGCAGGTTTGTGAATTACAGTGCCCCTGAGCTCCTTTCTTCAACTCGCTTTCTTGTGACCTGGCCGCAACACCGCAGGATGGCTTCAGGCCCTAATCTGGTTCCGGCACGGCACGCTGAGCCTTTGCTTAATTCCTCTTCCTGGTGGGAAATGAGAGTTAAATTTGCCCATCCAGACACCTCCAGCTAGTCTCTCATTGGTTCTCGCTATTCCTGTTCATCTTCTGCAGAAATTGCAAACTGGGCCAAACAGGAGGTTAAAGGCGCTGACTCTCCAAGTGGGGAGAGTGTTAGTAAAGCTTCTGGAATGTTGCACCCGAGTACCAGGGGAGGAAAAGTGAGACATATTTGAACACGTCTCCCGTTCACACGGTTGATCATACTCGGGGTTCCACATGCATGTTTTAGCTGAAGGAAGAATACCTTAAACCTGGAGAGTTGAGACCCGTGTAATGGGTACCATGCAATATGACTTCTAAGGGTCTTCATTTTCTCACCGAACCTCTCCAATCCTATCACTGCTGCGTTTATGCCCCTGTACACACGCTTGATTCTCTTTCGGAGACATAGCAATCCATAGGTTTTACGATACTTACTAGTCAGGTACATTCTTAGGCGTTTAATATGCGGTGTTGAGTCCATTTCGTTGAGCAAGGAGTAGCTCTTGTCTATTCCATATTTGGCTTAAGGAACTTTATCTGTGCTCATTTCAATCTCTGGTTTTATGCAGCACCCCAACTCACCTTCCCCCTTAAGCAAGCGTAAGTTTGTTTTCTAAACTTGAGACACTGTTCTGTTTTGTAATTCAGTTCATGTGTAGCCAAGTTCACATTCTGTGTATTAGTGATACCTTATGATGTTTCTTTTCTGTGTGACTTATTTCAGTTCGAATCATCATACCTGAATCCACTCATTATGCTGCTACGGGCCTGATGACATAGATTTCATTGCTGAGTGATATTGCATTGTACGTAAGTACCACAAGTTCTTTATCCATTTTTCACTTTCTGCGATATTGAACTTGTACCGTAAACGAGGTTCTTGTAAACAGAGCCGTTCCAAACTTTGGGGTGGCTGTGTCTTTTTGATTTTAATTTCCCTAAGCTATAGGACCATAAGTGGAAGTGCCCTAGGCTCTGTTGCTTTGTTTTTTAGATGTTTCAGGAAACACCATACACTTCTCCAGAATGGCTGTTGGCAATTTACATCCCGCCCATCAGCATAAGAAGGCTCCCAGTTCTCCATGGCCTGTCGTGCCTTTATGGATTTTACACTTTTTTCAGATGGCCCTTTTGACCGGGTGGAAGTGAGACTTCATTGTAGTGCAGATTTCCTTTGCAAGCTTGCTTGGTTGGCCAAAAATATTCAGGAAAAAACGCATACGCCCTTTTTGGCCAAGTGCATCATTGTCGAGTTTCTGACTCTCTTCATATGCTTTCAATGCAATTCCAGTCTACCTCCTGAAATCGGTTTCCTGCAATTCTGCCTTGCTTTCAATGCCTCTTCATAGCCTTACCTCAATATATTTTTTAAAAATAGTTGGCCTTTATAACTCTGCAGGTTTTTGAATTGCAGTGGCCCTTAGCTCCATTTTTTAGCTCTTATTTTTGTGGTCTTGCCCCATAACCACAGGATTCCTTGAAGCCCTATTTTTCTTCTGGGGCACCTTGCTGTGCCTTTGGTTAATTCTTCTTACTGATGTGATATTAGAGTGACATGTGCCCATTGAAACCGCTACAGCTAGTTTCTCACTGGTTCCCCCTATTCCCATTCATCCTCTGCACTAACTGCAGACTGTGGGATACCAGAACTTAAAGGCATTGACTCCATGTGGAGATGTTGTTAATAAAGCGGCTGGAATGTCGATCCGGAGCCCCAGGAGAGGAAAAATGAGGTGCGTTTTAGAAACCTTTCCCGATCATATGGTATACCAGTCGCTGGGTTTCCCAAGCATGGTTTAGCTGTAGGAAGATTCCCTTCAACCTGGAGTGTTGGGACCCTTGGACTGAGTAGCATGAAGTATTGCATTAAACTTTCGGCAGTTGCTCACCAAAGCTCACCAATCCTGTCAGCCCCAAGTGTCCAGCCTTATGTCTTATCCAGCTGTGGGTTTATATGTGGTCAATCCAGGTTGCATCACAGCCCCTGAGCGAATTTTGTAAGAATTTTTCTCTCTTTCATTGTTTCAGCGTTTTGTTTTTAAAATTTATTTCTATAATGGGGTTTAGCTCCTTTTCACTGCTGTGTTTGTGCCGCTCTGCACACACTTGATTCCCTTATGGAGATATATCAATACATGGGTTTTAAGATTCTTATTCCTCAGATATATTTCTCTGCGGTGTATAGGGTGTGTTGAGGCCTGTTCATTGAGCAAGGTGTAGATCTTGTCTAATACCTATTTGGTTTATTGAACGGTATCTGTGCTAATTTCAAACTCTGGTTTTATGCATCACCCCACCTCTCCTTTCCCCTTAAGCTGACATAAGTGTGTTTTCTAAATGTGAGACACTGTTCTGTTCTGTAATTCATTTCTTGTGCAGCCATATTTACCCTCCCTCTATAAGTGATATCTTATGATATGTTTCTTTTTCTGTTTGACTTATTTCAAGTAGTATTATCGGACCTAAATCCACTCTTTATCCTTCTACTAGCCTTATTACATTGATTTCATGGTGAAGAGATATTCCATTGTACATAAGTACCACATCTTCTTTATCCATTGTTCTCTTTCCTGGGATATTTAAGGTGTACTGAAGTTGAGGTTCTTGTAAACAGAGTAGCCCTAAACTGTGGTGTGCTTGTGTCTTGTTGATTTTTAGACTTCCCTAGATATACTCCCATGATTGGAAGTGTCCTATGCTCTGTAGCTCTGTTTTTTAGATGATTTAGGAACCACCATACACTTCTCCAGAGTGGCTCTCGGCAGTTCACACACTGCCCATCAGCGTATAAAGGCTCCCTGTTCTCCATGGCCTGTCCTGCATTTCTGGTTTTTACAATTTTTTAGGATGGCCCTTTTGACCGGTGGGAAGTGAGACTTCTTTGTTGTGCACATTTGCATTGCTTGCTTGCTTCGTTGCCCATAAAGTGCGTATGCGTTTTCTCCTGGATATAATCAGGAAAAAACGCATACGCCCTTTTGGGCCAACTGCATCATTGTCGAAATTCTGCCGCTTTTCATGTGCGTTAAAGACGAGTCCAATCTATCTCTTGAAATCTGTTTCTTGCAATTCTGTCTTGCATTCAGATCCTCTTCTTTGCCTTACCTCAACATATTTTTGGACGTTAGTTTTCATTTATAACTCTGCAGGTTTGTGAATTGCAGTGACCCTGAGCTCCATTTTTTAAGTTGCTCTTTTGTGAGCTGGCCTCAAACCCGCAGGATTGCTTCAGGCCCTATTTTGGCTCCGGCGAGGCAGGCTGAGCCTTTCTTTAATTCTTACTCTTAATGGGAAATTAGAGTGATATGTGCCCGTCCAAACCCCTACAACTCTTCTCTCATTGGTTCCCCCTCTTCCCGTTCATCCTCCTCACAATTTGCAAAATGTGTGAAACAGAAGTTTAAATGTGCTGATTCTCCAAGTGGGGAGATTCTAAGTAGCGTGGCTGGAATGGTGAACAGGAGCACCAGGAGAGGATAAATGAGGTGCATATTAGACACATCTCCCGATCACATGGTGTACAGTCCTCTGGGTTTTCCATGCATGTTTTAGCTGTAGGAAGATCCCTTGAACCTGCAGATTTGGGACCCATTGAATGGGTACCAGGTAGTATTACTTTAAAGGGTGTGCATTTCCTCACCCAACCTCACATTTCTCTTAGCGCAAACAGTTTCCAGCCTTATGTCTCATCCTGCTGTGGGTCTAGATGTGTTCAATCCATGTTGCATCACCGTCCCTGAGGAAAAGTTGTAAGAGGTTTTCTCTGTCTCTCTGTCGTTTATTTTTTTCAATTTATTACTATATTGGTTACAGCTGATTTTCAAAGCTCTGTTTCTTGCTGCTGTACATCCACTTGATTCACGTACAGAGAGACATCAATAAATTCTTTTTCAGATTCTTACCAGTCGTATATATTCTTTTCCGGTGACTTGAGTGTGCTGAGTGCAGTTCTTTTAGCTACCGTGTAGGCCTTGTTGATTATCAGTTTGGTATTTGGAATGGTATCTTTGCTAATTTCAACCTCCTGGATGATGCCTCACCCCTCCCCACCTTTCCCGTTTAGCAGCCTTATGCGTGTTTTCTACATATTTGACTATGTTTTTGTTTTGTAATTTATTTCATGTGTAGCCATTTTGGATTCCACCTTTAAGTGATATCTTATGATATGTGTCTTTTTCTTTTTGAATTCTGTCACTTAGAATGATCATACGTAACTCCTCCGGAGTTGTTACAACTGGCCATATTTCATTGATTTCCAGGCTGAATAATATTCCACTCTACCTAAGTACCACATCTCTATCCATTTTTTCCCTCCAGAGACATTTAAGTTATATCCTAGTCGAGGATCTTTTAAACAGAGAGGGGGTAAACATTGGGGTGCCTGTGTCCTCTCGATTTTTGTTTTTCCCAAGATATACGCCCATGAGTGCAAGTGCCCTATGCTCTGTAGCTCATTTTTTAGATGCTTTAGTAAACACAATACACTTCTCCAGAATGGCCGTTGGCAATATACATTTCCACTATAAGTCTCACAGGGCTCCCTCTTCTCGTTGCCCTGTCCTGCATTTCTGTTGTTTACGCTTTATGAGGATGGCTCTTCTGACTGATGCGAAGTGATATCTTTTGTAGTATTGACTTCCAGTGCCCACCTGTTTGGTTGGCTAAAAAAGTGTATGCCCTTTTCTTGAATATATACAGAAAAGAACGCATACACCCTTTTTGGCCAACTGCAATGTTGGCAATGTTGGCAATGTTCAGCTCCTTTTCTTGTGCTTAATGGCGAGTCCTTTCTACCTCCTCAAATCCCTTTCCTGCCATTCTCCCTTGCTTACAAGTCCTTTTCTCTGACTTTCCTCAAGACATTTTTCAGTGATGGATATTTTCAACTCTGCAGTTTTGTGAATTTTACTGCCCCTGAGTTCCATTGTTCAACTCGTGTTTATGGGAACTGGCCACAAAGCAGCGGGATTTCCTCAAGCCCTATACTGTTTCCATGGGCAACCCTAGCCTTTGGTCAATTCGTCTTCCTGATTGGAAATTAGAGTGACATGTGCCTGTCTGAACACCTAGGACTTGTCTCTCATTGTTCCTCATCCTTCCGCTTCATCCTCTGGACAAATTCCAAACTGTACGCAACAGGATGTTGACAGTGCTGACATCTCCAAGTGGGGAGACTGTTAGTAAAGACGCTGGAGGGGTGAACCCGAGCACCAGGAGATGAGGAGATGAGATGCCTTTTCCAAACTCTTCCCGATCAGACGGTATACCATCCTCTGGGTGTGACAGACATGTTTTAGCAGTAGGAAGAGTCCCATTCATGTAAGGAGAACACCAGGGCTTTTTCAAAATCAGTGTCTCCCCGAAACCCAAACTGGGGAAGTTTTTAAGCTACGGCTACACATATGTTCATTAAGGGCCTTGGGAAGTAGGCAGAGTCCAAACTTTAGATGATTGAAGTCTTCAGGGTCAGAAGCACTCACCACCAGCTTCCCTTAGGCTACACTTTAACTGTCATTGATAGATGATGTCAATAAAAATATCTATTCTTTTTCAGATTATTTCCCCTTATAGGTTATTGCAAAATGTTGAGTGTAGTTCCCTGTGCTATACAGTAGTTCCTTGTTGATGATCTATTTTATACATAGCAGTGTGTATGTGTTCATTCCAAACTGTTAATTTATCCCTCCTCCCACCTTTCCCCTTTGGTAATAATAAATTATAAGATTTTATACTTCTCAGAAATGGGGGAGCTGAAAGAGAGGTATCATTTTCAATGGAAAAGCATTTAAAACAAGATTGAAGGTTTAACCAAGATTATTAGCTGTACATCCTTGGAAAGAAATCACTTCGTTTCTCTAATATTGACCTGACAAATAAGACAAACCTTTTCACTGAACTTGCTTATAAAAAGTGATGGAAATATCAAATGGAAGTGTTAAAAACATCTTATTTTACCCGAGCCTCATACACTGTTCTATGTTAACTACAGTTTGGCTCACACATCTGTTCATTGAGGTTACAATAGTCTCAATTTCTGTTACTGATCCTCCAGAGTGGACCCCAACAAGTGTCCCCCTGCCCAGTGTCATTGGGACCAACAGATCGAGACTGAGTTTGGTTCACAAGCAAAGGAAACTTTATATTTTGATCAGAGAATGGAGAGGTGAGAGCATGCACTACCCCGTGGGCTGTGGGCTGGGCTGCTGTGTAGAGATCCTGTCAGAGTCAGTGGGAGGGAGGGAGGCGGCGGAGCTCTCGAGGGCCGGGTTGGCTGTAGCTCAGGCTCTATATCGTGGAGTCTGCACTGGGCCCCAGGAGCTGAGGTGTCGACCCAGCCATTCTGCACTAGGAAATCTGGTCTGAAGTGCCGGGTGTGGAACCTCTGCATGCGGGACCCTAGGAGCACGTGAAATTAGACAAAGCACAAAGGATAAAAAAGGTTAGACTTGACTTTATTGCCCAGATTCTATTTTTATCTCCCAGGGATTTTTAATGGGCTTTGCTGGGGACAAACCCCTCCTCTGCCTTTTGTCCCGTTCCTCATTCTTGGAGTGCTGAGGGTGCAGACCCTTCTTCTGTAACTGCTGAGTGCTGAGTTGGGAGCCCTCATACCCTGGGGCGAGGGTCAGAGCTTCTCCCCAGCAGCCTCCCGGTGACGTTGATTGTCCCCAGGACCCCTGCCTCCCTGCTCGTCCACCTGAGCACCAGCATTGGAAGTGTTATAGATTCTAATGACCTTTAAGGGTCCAGGAAAGAGATGTGCAGAGACGCTGTGGGGGCCGGTTTCACCCCGCCCCACATTTGTTCGGCCACCTTAGGCTGACCGTCTCTGCCAGCCTAGATGCTCTGACCAGTAGTCTGCGCTTTCTTCAATTAGGCCCCTGAATTAGCGTACAAACAGCACCAGGTGTCAGAGCCCTGCCCGCTCAACTCCCAGACAGTCCAGGGTCAGTGGTGACCAAGGACCATGATGGCTACTGAGTCAACAGCCTTTTGAAGTAAACAGGAGTCCAGCCGGTCTTATTGGCCACCATCATCACGGTGTCTGTAGGCTTTTCTATGGTGACAGTGTGGTATACTGTTCCCCCGCCAAGATTATTAGCTCCCCTCTGGGTGCAGTAAGTCCTGCAAGCAGTAGTCTACTCTTTTGGGACACACTCTTGTTGTTTTATGAGAGAAACTCCAGGTCAAGTGATGTTCACACGAGTCGTCATGGTGCCCTGTTGCCCCCGGTTATCCCTCTGGATGTTGGAGTTGGAGGGCCTCCTCACTCGAGGTCGGTGTGCCCACGGAGCGAACCCTGCAACTTCAGGGCATGGTTGGTGGTTAGGATCACCACGTGGGGTCCTTTTCCCTTAGGAGGGAGGTGGCCTTTTGGGCTGCTGATTTCCAGGTTTTTAGATACCGCCAGTATCTTGGCCAGATGTGGCAGTGGGCCAAGCCCCTTAGTGACCGTAGTTTATCCTACCTGGATGGCATTCTTGCATTGTTCCATTTCAAGCGGTCCCAGTTTTTGCACTAATTCTCCAATGGCGATTCACCTTTCACCGGGAATGTAAAGGTCAAAGGGTTTAGCTAAATTAGGGAGTTCCAGGGCAAGGGTCTGAATTGACTGCTCTTTCCATTCTTGAAAGGCCACTTCTGGATTCTATTCAAAAGGATCATCATCTTTTCCTTTCAGTGTTTCATATAGAGGCCCAGCTAGTAGACTGTAGTTAGGGATCCAGAAGCAGCAAACCCTGGCCTCCCCAGGAACCCCTAAGCTGTCTTCTAGTTTTAGAAAGGGGTAAGGCTGAAAATGGTTTCTTCCCTTTCCTGGGATGGGCTTCTCTGACCTTCTGTGAGAATGAAGCCCAGGCAGGTCACCGCAGTCTGTGATATTTGAGCTTTTTCTTGGACAACTTCTATCCTTTATTGGCTTGGTAGTTCAGAGGCCTCCTTAGTAGGGCTGGTGATCAGAATGTCGTCTGCATATTGAAGGAGGGTTTCCTTTTCCAGAGGTAGAACTTTTAGGTCTTTAGCTAAGCTTTCCCCAAAGATGGTGTGGGAATTTTTGCACCCTTGGGGCCAGACGGCCCGGAAGTATTGTTTTAGTTGTATGTGGAGTCCTGCCACTCACAAGCCAAAATTTCTTGTGACTCTGGGACTAATGGAATACAAAAGAAGGCATCATTGAAGACTAATACAGAATACCATGTCCTGGTGGTTGGTAGAATGACCAGCAGGGTGTAGGAATTAGGAGCAACTGGAGGTATATCCTCGGTGGCTTCACTGACTGTCCTGACATCCTTTACCAGGTCCCCAGCAGCCCATGGGGCTCTCGTGGTCAGACCAATCCCAGAATATGGAGCTCACCTGGGCAGGTACCCCACCCCCACCCCAGCCCACGGGGCTCTCGTGGTCAGGCCCCTCCCAGGATACAGAGCTACCCTTGCAGGTACCGTGGCAGGGCTGGGCACACAGGAACCGTGCACATAGCCCTCATTGCAGAGCACCCCCAGCTCACCTGTCGCTCAGAGCTGACACAGAGCACCTCAGAGCAGGACTTGAACTAACAAACAGCAGCTGCGACAGGTCTGTGACCCTGGGCATCACTCCGTGAGGCCTCCCTCCACCTGGTCTTCCAGAGACTTCCACTGCACCCGGGGCACCAGGCCTCTGTCTCCAACCACCACCCACCCCTCCTCTGCCTGACTCCTGGGTTCCTCTCATTAGGAGAGGGTTTTCTTGAAGTTGTCTCCCACTCATGGGCCAGATAAAATGATTAGAAAACAAGCCAAAGCTGCAGCCCCTTGTCTATCCTGACTCTCAGGAGCCCACACCTGTTCCTTGGACCTGGCCGGTTCAGCAAGTTCCATTTTCTGCAACTGTGAGCCCCTGAGGGGTGATGATTGGCTGACCTGGGCAGCCTTGCCGTGCCGGCCAGCCCTCCCCAGGTGTGCCTGGGTTGAGATCAATATAAATACCACTCCAGGCAGCAAGAGCCCCTGCAGCCGTGCCTGACGCCATTTTCTCTGCCCTGTCAGCAGTCTCGGGGCTGGGCTGGTGGGAGGGAGTGAGAGGCCACGGCTTTGTGGGTGGCCCAGTGTGAGTGGGGCTCTGCTGGACTTTCTGCAGCAGTTGCCAGGCTGCCACCTGCTAAAGAAGAGGATGTGTCACCCATACCTGCTGCTGGAATTTCTCCCTGGGCAGAGGTGAGGAAGGAAAAAAGCAATGGGGGCAGGGACAGGACGGGTATCTCAGGCAGGGAAATGGAAATCTTCCAGAAGAGCACCCAGGGCCAGGACCATCCTGGCTGGCCTGCAGGCACCAAGTCGGCCGGCATGCTGTCACTCGTGTGGCTCTATGGCCCTTCCTCTAGGCTTTCAAGTCCTTGTATATATTCAGGTGTTTTACCTGGGACGGGTGGGAATAGTTCAGCAGCAACTGGCCTGGGGCTCAGCTCACGTTTACTCACAGATGCCTCGGCACGGTGCCCCAGCTTTGCAATGAGGACGCTTGTTGCGTGGGGGCTGCTGGCTGAATGGGAGACGATTCCCCACCACTGACCAACTTCAGAATTGTTTACAACTGGAGCAAGTGCCCTGATACGGTTTTCCTCTGTGTAACTGGTGGGTTCTGTGTTTTTTTTCTCTTTTTCGTTTTTGGTTCAAGGTAGATTTTATTCCTCTTTTTTGTATTTACAGATATAAGCATGGAAATAATTTATTCATATAAATACATGTATGTGCAGGGAATAATTGTTTTTTCTGTTTTATTTTTTAAATTTTACTTCTTTTTAATTTTGAATTTTATTTTATATTTTTATACAGCAGGTTCTTATTGGTTATCTATTTTATACATATAAATGTATACATGCCAATCCCAGTCTCTCAACTCCTCCCACCACCACCCCCCCCAACAGCTTTCCCCCCTTGTTGTCCATACGTTTGTTGTCTACATCTGTTGCTCTATTTATGCCTTGCAAAATGGTTAATCTGTACAGTTTTTCTAGGTTCCACATATATGCATGAATATACAAGATTTGTTTTTCTCTTTCTGACTTACTTCACTCTGTATGACAGTCTCTAGATCCATCGACGTCTCTACAAATGACCCAATTTCATTCCTTTTCATGGCTTAGTAATATTCCATTTTATATATGTACCACAGCTTTATGCATTCCTCTGTCTGTGGGCATTTAGGTTGCTTCCATTACCTCGATATTGTAAATAGTGATGCAATGAACATTGCGGTGAATGACTCTTTTTGATTTATGGTTTTGTCTGGGTATATGTCCAGTACTGGGATTGCTGTATCATATGGTAATTCTATTGTTAGTTTCTTAAGAAATTCCATATTGTTCTCCATAATGACTGTATCAATTTATATTCCCAACAATAGTGGAAGAGGGTTCCTTTTCTCCACACCCTTTCCAGCATTTTTTGTTTGTAGATTTTCAATGATACCTATTCTACCAGGTGTGAGGTGATACCTCATTGTTGAATCCATTTCGTTGAGCAAGGGGTAGCTCTTGTCTATTACATATTTGGCTTATGGAACGGTATCTGTGCTAATTTCAAACTCTGCTTTTATGCAGCACCCCAACTCACCTTCCCCCTTAAGCAGGCATAAGTTGGTTTTCTAAACTTGAGACCCTGTTCTGTTTTGTAATTCAGTTCATGTGTAGCCAAGTTCACATTCCGTGTATTAGTGATACCTTATGATGTTTCTTTTTCTGTGTGACTTATTTCACTTAGAATCATCGTGCCTCAATCCACTCATTATGCTGGAACGGGCCTGGTGACATAGATTTCATTGCTGAGTGGTATTCTGTTGTACAGAAGTACCGCAACTTCTTTATCCATTATTTGCTCTCTGGGATATTTAACTTGTGCCGTAAAAGAGATTTCTGTAAAAAGAGCCGTCCCAAATTTTGGGGTTGCTGTGTCTTTTTGATATTAATTTCCCTAAGCTATAGGACCATAAGTGGAAGTGCCCTAGGCTCTGTTGCTTTGTTTTTTAGATGTTTCAGGAAACACCATACACATCTCCCGAGTGTCTGGTGGCAATTTACATCCCGCCCATCAGCATAACAAGGCTCCCAGTTCTCCATGGCCTGTCCTGCCTTTCTGTGTTTTACACTTTTTTCAGATGGCCCTTTTGACCGGGGGAAAGTGAGACTTCATTGTAGTGCAGATTTCCTTTGCAAGCTTGCTTGGTTGGCCAAAAAGGGCGTATGTGTTTTTTCCTGAATATATTCAGGAAAAAACGCATACGCCCTTTTGGCAAAGTGCATCATTGTGGACGTTCTGCCTCTTTTCCTATGCTTTCAATGCAATTCCAGTCTACCTCCTGAAATCGGTATCCTGCAATTCTGCCCCACTTTCAAGTCCTCTAGGCAGGCTTACTTCAGTATATTTTTGGACGATAGCTGTCATTTATAACTCTGCAGCTTTGTGAATTACAGAGACCCTGAGCTCCTTTCTTCAACTTGCTTTCTTTTGAGCTGGCCGCAACACCGCATGATGGATTCAGGCCCTAATCTGGTTCCGGCATGGCACGCAGAGCCTTTGGTTATTTCCTCTTCCTGGTGGGAAATGAGAGTTAAATTTGCCCGTCCAGACACCTCCAGCTAGTCTCTCATTGGTTCTCCCTATTCCTGTTCATCTTCCACAGAAATTGCAAACTGGGCCAAACAGGAGGTTAAAGGCACTGACTCTCCAAGTCGGGAGAGTGTTAGTAAAGGATCTGGAATGTTGCACCCGAGTACCAGGGGAGGAAAACTGAGACATATTTGAACACGTCTCCCGTTCACACGGTTGATCATACTCGGGGTTCCACATGCATGTTTTAGCTGAAGGAAGAATACCTTAAACCTGGGTAGTTGAAACCCGTGGAATGGGTACCATGCAATATGACTTCAAAGGATCTTCATTTGCTCACTGAACCTCTCCAATCCTATCACTGCTGCGTTTATGCCCCTGTACACTTGCTTGATTCTCTTTCGGAGACATAGCAATCCATAGGTTTTAAGATACTTACTAGTCAGGTAAATTCTTAGGCGTTTAATATGCGGTGTTGAGTCCATTTCGTTGAGCAAGGAGTAGCTCTTGTCTATTCCATATTTGGCTTAAGGAACTTTATCTGTGCTCATTTCAATCTCTGGTTTTATGCAGCACCCCAACTCACCTTTACGATTAAGCAAGCATAAGTTGGTTTTCTAAATTTGAGACCCTGTTCTGTTCTGTAATTCAGTTCCTGTGTAGCCAAGTTTACATTCCGTGTATTACTGATATCTTATGATGTTTCTTTTTCTGTGTGACTTACTTCAGTTAGAATCATCATACCTGAATCCACTCATTGTGCTGCTAAGGGCCTGATGACACAGATTTCATTGCTGAGTGATATTGCTTTGTAAGTAAATACCACAACTTCTTTCTCCATTTTTCACTTTCTGCGATGTTGAACTTGTACTGTAAACGAGGTTCTTGTAAACAGAGCCGTTCCAAACTTTGGGGTGGCTGTGTCTTTTTGATTTTAATTTCCCTAAGCTATAGGACCATAAGTGGAAGTGCCCTAGGTTCTGTTGCTTTGTTTTTTAGATGTTTCAGGAAACACCATACACTTCTCCTGAGTGTCTGTTGGCAATTTACATCCCGCCCATCAGCATAACAAGGCTCCCAGTTCTCCATGGCCTGTCCTGCCTTTCTGGATTTTACACTTTTTTCAGATGGCCCTTTTGACCGGGGGGAAGTGAGACTTCATTGTAGTGCAGATTTCCTTTGCAAGCTTGCTTGGTTGGCCAAAAAGGGCGTATGCGTTTTTTCCTGAATATATTCAGGAAAAAACGCATACGCCCTTTTTGGCCAAGTGCATCATTGTGGACGTTCTGCCTCTTTTCCTATGCTTTCAATGCAATTCCAGTCTACCTCCTGAAATCGGTTTCCTGCAATTCTGCCCCGCTTTCAAGTCCTCTTGGCAGCCTTACTTCAGTCTATTTTTGGACGATAGCTGTCATTTATAACTCTGCAGGTTTGTGAATTACAGTGCCCCTGAGCTCCTTTCTTCAACTCGCTTTCTTGTGAGCTGGCCGCAACACCGCAGGATGGCTTCAGGCCCTAATCTTGTTCCGGCCCGGCATGCTGAGCCTTTGGTTAATTCCTCTTCCTGGTGGGAAATGAGAGTTAAATTTGCCCGTCCAGACACCTCCAGCTAGCCTCTCATTGGTTCTCGCTATTCCTGTTCATCTTCCGCAGAAATTGCAAACTGGGCCAAACAGGTGGTTAAAGGGACTGACTCTCCAAGTCGGGGGAGTGTTAGTAAAGCGTCTGGAATGTTGCACCCGAGTACCAGGGGAGGAAAACTGAGACATATTTGAACACGTCTCCCGTTCACATGGTTGATCATACTCTGGGTTCCACATGCATGTTTTAGCTGAAGGAAGAATACCTTAAACCAGGAGAGTTGAGACCCGTGTAATGGGTACCATGCAATATGACTTCAAAGGGTCTTCATTTGCTCACCGAACCTCTCCAATCCTATCACTGCTGCGTTTATGCCCCTGTACACACGCTTGATTCTCTTTTGGAGACATAGCAATCCATAGGTTTTAAGATACTTACTAGTCAGGTACATTCTTCGGCGTTTAATATGGGGTTTTGAGTCCATTTCGTTGAGCAAGGAGTAGCTCTTGTCTATTCCATATTTGGCTTAAGGAACTTTATCTGTGCTCATTTCAATCTCTGGTTTTATGCAGCACCCCAACTCACCTTTCCCCTTAAGCAAGCATAAGTTGGTTTTCTAAATTTGAGACCCTGTTCTGTTCTGTAATTCAGTTCCTGTGTAGCCAAGTTTACATTCCGTGTATTACTGATATCTTATGATGTTTCTTTTTCTGTGTGACTTATTTCAGTTAGAATCATCATACCTGAATCCACTCATTGTGCTGCTAAGGGCCTGATGACACAGATTTCATTGCTGAGTGATATTGCTTTGTAAGTAAATACCACAACTTCTTTATCCATTTTTCACTTTCTGCGATGTTGAACTTGTACTGTAAACGAGGTTCTTGTAAACAGAGCCGTTCCAAACTTTGGGGTGGCTGTGTCTTTTTGATTTTAATTTCCCTAAGCTATAGGACCATAAGTGGAAGTGCCCTAGGTTCTGTTGCTTTGTTTTTTAGATGTTTCAGGAAACACCATACACTTCTCCCGAGTGGTTGTTGGCAATTTACATCCCGCCCATCAGCATAACAAGGCTCCCAGTTCTCCATGGCCTGTCCTGCCTTTCTGGATTTTACACTTTTTTCAGATGGCCCTTTTGACCGGGGGGAAGTGAGACTTCATTGTAGTGCAGATTTCCTTTGCAAGCTTGCTTGGTTGGCCAAAAAGGGCGTATGCGTTTTTTCCTGAATATATTCAGGAAAAAACGCATACGCCCTTTTTGGCCAAGTGCATCATTGTGGACGTTCTGCCTCTTTTCCTATGCTTTCAATGCAATTCCAGTCTACCTCCTGAAATCGGTTTCCTGCAATTCTGCCCCGCTTTCAAGTCCTCTTGGCAGCCTTACTTCAGTATATTTTTGGACGATAGCTGTCATTTATAACTCTGCAGGTTTGTGAATTACAGTGCCCCTGAGCTCCTTTCTTCAACTCGGTTTCTTTTGAGCTGGCCGCAACACCGCAGGATGGCTTCAGGCCCTAATCTGGTTCCGGTACGGCACGCTGAGCCTTTGGTTATTTCCTCTTCCTGTTGGGAAATGAGAGTTAAATTTGCCCGTCCAGACACCTCCAGCTAGCCTCTCATTGGTTCTCGCTATTCCTGTTCATCTTCCGCAGAAATTGCAAACTGGGCCAAACAGGAGGTTAAAGGGACTGACTCTCCAAGTGGGGAGAGTGTTAGTAAAGCGTCTGGAATGTTGCACCCGAGTACCAGGGGAGGAAAACTGAGACATATTTGAACACGTCTCTCGATCACATGGTTGATCATACTCTGGGTTCCACATGCATGTTTTAGCTGAAGGAAGAATACCTTAAACCTGGAGAGTTAAGACCCGTGTAATGGGTACCATGCAATATGACTTCAAAGGGTCTTCATTTGCACACCGAACCTCTCCAATCCTATCACTGCTGCGTTTATGCCCCTGTACACATGCTTGATTCTCTTTCGGAGACATAGCAATCCATAGGTTTTAAGATACTTACTAGTCAGGTACATTCTTAGGCGTTTAATATGCAGTGTTGAGTCCATTTCGTTGAGCAAGGAGTAGATCTTGTCTATTCCATATTTGACTTAAGGAACTTTATCTGTGCTCATTTCAATCTCTGGTTTTATGCAGCACCCCAACTCACCTTTCCCCTTAAGCAAGCATAAGTTGATTTTCTAAATTTGAGACCCTGTTCTGTTCTGTAATTCAGTTCCTGTGTAGCCAAGTTTACATTCCGTGTATTAGTGATATCTTATGATGTTTTTTTTTCTGTGTGACTTATTTCAGTTAGAATCATCATACCTGAATCCACTCAGTATGCTGCTAAGGGCCTGATGACATAGATTTCATTGCTGAGTGATACTGCATTGTACGTAAGTATCTCAAGTTCTTTATCCATTTTTCACTTTCTGTGATATTGAACTTGTACGGTAAACGAGGTTCTTGTAAACGGAGGCGTCCCAAACTTTGGGGTGGCTGTGTCTTTTTGATTTTAATTTCCCTAAGCTATAGGACCATAAGTGGAAGTGCCCTAGGCTCTGTTGCTTTGTTTTTTAGATGTTTCAGGAAACACCATACACTTCTCCCGAGTGGTTGTTGGCAATTTACATCCCGCCCATCAGCATAACAAGGCTCCCAGTTCTCCATGGCCTGTCCTGCCTTTCTGGATTTTACACTTTTTTCAGATGGCCCTTTTGACCGGGGGGAAGTGAGACTTCATTGTAGTGCAGATTTCCTTTGCAAGCTTGCTTGGTTGGCCAAAAAGGGCGTATGCGTTTTTTCCTGAATATATTCAGGAAAAAACGCATACGCCCTTTTTGGCCAAGTGCATCATTGTGGACGTTCTGCCTCTTTTCCTATGCTTTCAATGCAATTCCAGTCTACCTCCTGAAATCGGTTTCCTGCAATTCTGCCCCGCTTTCAAGTCCACTTGGCAGCCTTACTTCAGTCTATTTTTGGACGATAGCTGTCATTTATAACTCTGCAGGTTTGTGAATTACAGTGCCCCTGAGCTCCTTTCTTCAACTCGCTTTCTTTTGAGCTGGCCGCAACACCGCAGGATGACTTCAGGCCCTAATCTGGCTCCGGTACGGCACGCTGAGCCTTTGGTTATTTCCTCTTCCTGGTGGGAAATGAGAGTTAAATTTGCCCGTCCAGACACCTCCAGCTAGCCTCTCATTGGTTCTCGCTATTCCTGTTCATCTTCCGCAGAAATTGCAAACTGGGCCAAACAGGAGGTTAAAGGCGCTGACTCTCCAAGTGGGGAGAGTGTTAGTAAAGCGTCTGGAATGTTGCACCCGAGTACCAGGGGAGGAAAACTGAGACATATTTGAACACGTCTCCTGTTCACATGGTTGATCATACTTGGGTTCCACATGCATGTTTTAGCTGAAGGAAGAATACCTTAAACCTGGAGAGTTGAGACCCGTGTAATGGGTACCATGCAATATGACTTCAAAGGGTCTTCATTTGCTCACCGAACCTCTCCAATCCTATCACTGCTGCGTTTATGCCCCTGTACACACGCTTGATTCTCTTTCGGAGACATAGCAATCCATAGGTTTTACGATACTTACTAGTCAGGTACATTCTTAGGCGTTTAATATGCGGTGTTGAGTCCATTTCGTTGAGCAAGGAGTAGCTCTTGTCTATTCCATATTTGACTTAAGGAACTTTATCTGTGCTCATTTCAATCTCTGGTTTTATGCAGCACCCCAACTCACCTTTACCCTTAAGCAAGCATAAGTTGGTTTTCTAAATTTGAGACCCTCTTCTGTTCTGTAATTCAGTTCCTGTGTAGCCAAGTTTACATTCCGTGTATTACTGATATCTTATGATGTTTCTTTTTCTGTGTGACTTATTTCAGTTAGAATCATCATACCTGAATCCACTCATTGTGATGCTAAGGGCCTGATGACATAGATTTCATTGCTGAGTGATATTGCTTTGTAAGTAAATACCACAACTTCTTTATCCATTTTTCACTTTCTGCGATGTTGAACTTGTACTGTAAACGAGGTTCTTGTAAACAGAGCCGTCCCAAACTTTGGGGTGGCTGTGTCTTTTTGATTTTAATTTCCCTAAGCTATAGGACCATAAGTGGCAGTGCCCTAGGCTCTGTTGCTTTGTTTTTTAGATGTTTCAGGAAACACCATACACTTCTCCCCAGTGGTTGTTGGCAATTTACATCCCGCCCATCAGCATAACAAGGCTCCCAGTTCTCCATGGCCTGTCCTGCCTTTCTGGATTTTACACTTTTTTCAGATGGCCCTTTTGACCGGGGGGAAGTGAGACTTCATTGTAGTGCAGATTTCCTTTGCAAGCTTGCTTGGTTGGCCAAAAAGGGCGTATGCGTTTTTTCCTGAATATATTCAGGAAAAAACGCATACGCCCTTTTTGGCCAAGTGCATCATTGTGGACGTTCTGCCTCTTTTCCTATGCTTTCAATGCAATTCCAGTCTACCTCCTGAAATCGGTTTCCTGCAATTCTGCCCCGCTTTCAAGTCCTCTTGGCAGCCTTACTTCAGTCTATTTTTGGACGATAGCTGTCATTTATAACTCTGCAGGTTTGTGAATTACAGTGCCCCTGAGCTCCTTTCTTCAACTCGCTTTCTTGTGACCTGGCCGCAACACCGCAGGATGGCTTCAGGCCCTAATCTGGTTCCGGCACGGCACGCTGAGCCTTTGCTTAATTCCTCTTCCTGGTGGGAAATGAGAGTTAAATTTGCCCATCCAGACACCTCCAGCTAGTCTCTCATTGGTTCTCGCTATTCCTGTTCATCTTCTGCAGAAATTGCAAACTGGGCCAAACAGGAGGTTAAAGGCGCTGACTCTCCAAGTGGGGAGAGTGTTAGTAAAGCGTCTGGAATGTTGCACCCGAGTACCAGGGGAGGAAAAGTGAGACATATTTGAACACGTCTCCCGTTCACACGGTTGATCATACTCGGGGTTCCACATGCATGTTTTAGCTGAAGGAAGAATACCTTAAACCTGGAGAGTTGAGACCCGTGTAATGGGTACCATGCAATATGACTTCTAAGGGTCTTCATTTTCTCACCGAACCTCTCCAATCCTATCACTGCTGCGTTTATGCCCCTGTACACACGCTTGATTCTCTTTCGGAGACATAGCAATCCATAGGTTTTACGATACTTACTAGTCAGGTACATTCTTAGGCGTTTAATATGCGGTGTTGAGTCCATTTCGTTGAGCAAGGAGTAGCTCTTGTCTATTCCATATTTGGCTTAAGGAACTTTATCTGTGCTCATTTCAATCTCTGGTTTTATGCAGCACCCCAACTCACCTTCCCCCTTAAGCAAGCGTAAGTTTGTTTTCTAAACTTGAGACACTGTTCTGTTTTGTAATTCAGTTCATGTGTAGCCAAGTTCACATTCTGTGTATTAGTGATACCTTATGATGTTTCTTTTCTGTGTGACTTATTTCAGTTCGAATCATCATACCTGAATCCACTCATTATGCTGCTACGGGCCTGATGACATAGATTTCATTGCTGAGTGATATTGCATTGTACGTAAGTACCACAAGTTCTTTATCCATTTTTCACTTTCTGCGATATTGAACTTGTACCGTAAACGAGGTTCTTGTAAACAGAGCCGTTCCAAACTTTGGGGTGGCTGTGTCTTTTTGATTTTAATTTCCCTAAGCTATAGGACCATAAGTGGAAGTGCCCTAGGCTCTGTTGCTTTGTTTTTTAGATGTTTCAGGAAACACCATACACTTCTCCAGAATGGCTGTTGGCAATTTACATCCCGCCCATCAGCATAAGAAGGCTCCCAGTTCTCCATGGCCTGTCGTGCCTTTATGGATTTTACACTTTTTTCAGATGGCCCTTTTGACCGGGTGGAAGTGAGACTTCATTGTAGTGCAGATTTCCTTTGCAAGCTTGCTTGGTTGGCCAAAAAGGGCGTATGCGTTTTTTCCTGAATATATTCAGGAAAAAACGCATACGCCCTTTTTGGCCAAGTGCATCATTGTCGAGTTTCTGACTCTCTTCATATGCTTTCAATGCAATTCCAGTCTACCTCCTGAAATCGGTTTCCTGCAATTCTGCCTTGCTTTCAATGCCTCTTCATAGCCTTACCTCAATATATTTTTTAAAAATAGTTGGCCTTTATAACTCTGCAGGTTTTTCAATTGCAGTGGCCCTTAGCTCCATTTTTTAGCTCTTATTTTTGTGGTCTTGCCCCATAACCACAGGATTCCTTGAAGCCCTATTTTTCTTCTGGGGCACCTTGCTGTGCCTTTGGTTAATTCTTCTTACTGATGTGATATTAGAGTGACATGTGCCCATTGAAACCGCTACAGCTAGTTTCTCACTGGTTCCCCCTATTCCCATTCATCCTCTGCACTAACTGCAGACTGTGGGATACCAGAACTTAAAGGCATTGACTCCATGTGGAGATGTTGTTAATAAAGCGGCTGGAATGTCGATCCGGAGCCCCAGGAGAGGAAAAATGAGGTGCGTTTTAGAAACCTTTCCCGATCATATGGTATACCAGTCGCTGGGTTTCCCAAGCATGGTTTAGCTGTAGGAAGATTCCCTTCAACCTGGAGTGTTGGGACCCTTGGACTGAGTAGCATGAAGTATTGCATTAAACTTTCGGCAGTTGCTCACCAAAGCTCACCAATCCTGTCAGCCCCAAGTGTCCAGCCTTATGTCTTATCCAGCTGTGGGTTTATATGTGGTCAATCCAGGTTGCATCACAGCCCCTGAGCGAATTTTGTAAGAATTTTTCTCTCTTTCATTGTTTCAGCGTTTTGTTTTTAAAATTTATTTCTATAATGGGGTTTAGCTCCTTTTCACTGCTGTGTTTGTGCCGCTCTGCACACACTTGATTCCCTTATGGAGATATATCAATACATGGGTTTTAAGATTCTTATTCCTCAGATATATTTCTCTGCGGTGTATAGGGTGTGTTGAGGCCTGTTCATTGAGCAAGGTGTAGATCTTGTCTAATACCTATTTGGTTTATTGAACGGTATCTGTGCTAATTTCAAACTCTGGTTTTATGCATCACCCCACCTCTCCTTTCCCCTTAAGCTGACATAAGTGTGTTTTCTAAATGTGAGACACTGTTCTGTTCTGTAATTCATTTCTTGTGCAGCCATATTTACCCTCCCTCTATAAGTGATATCTTATGATATGTTTCTTTTTCTGTTTGACTTATTTCAAGTAGTATTATCGGACCTAAATCCACTCTTTATCCTTCTACTAGCCTTATTACATTGATTTCATGGTGAAGAGATATTCCATTGTACATAAGTACCACATCTTCTTTATCCATTGTTCTCTTTCCTGGGATATTTAAGGTGTACTGAAGTTGAGGTTCTTGTAAACAGAGTAGCCCTAAACTGTGGTGTGCTTGTGTCTTGTTGATTTTTAGACTTCCCTAGATATACTCCCATGATTGGAAGTGTCCTATGCTCTGTAGCTCTGTTTTTTAGATGATTTAGGAACCACCATACACTTCTCCAGAGTGGCTCTCGGCAGTTCACACACTGCCCATCAGCGTATAAAGGCTCCCTGTTCTCCATGGCCTGTCCTGTATTTCTGGTTTTTACAATTTTTTAGGATGGCCCTTTTGACCGGTGGGAAGTGAGACTTCTTTGTTGTGCACATTTGCATTGCTTGCTTGCTTCGTTGCCCATAAAGTGCGTATGCGTTTTTTCCTGGATATAATCAGGAAAAAACGCATACGCCCTTTTGGGCCAACTGCATCATTGTCGAAATTCTGCCGCTTTTCATGTGCGTTAAAGACGAGTCCAATCTATCTCTTGAAATCTGTTTCTTGCAATTCTGTCTTGCATTCAGATCCTCTTCTTTGCCTTACCTCAACATATTTTTGGACGTTAGTTTTCATTTATAACTCTGCAGGTTTGTGAATTGCAGTGACCCTGAGCTCCATTTTTTAAGTTGCTCTTTTGTGAGCTGGCCTCAAACCCGCAGGATTGCTTCAGGCCCTATTTTGGCTCCGGTGAGGCAGGCTGAGCCTTTCTTTAATTCTTATTCTTAATGGGAAATTAGAGTGATATGTGCCCGTCCAAACCCCTACAACTCTTCTCTCATTGGTTCCCCCTCTTCCCGTTCATCCTCCTCACAATTTGCAAAATGTGTGAAACAGAAGTTTAAATGTGCTGATTCTCCAAGTGGGGAGATTCTAAGTAGCGAGGCTGGAATGGTGAACAGGAGCACCAGGAGAGGATAAATGAGGTGCATTTTAGACACATCTCCCGATCACATGGTGTACAGTCCTCTGGGTTTTCCATGCATGTTTTAGCTGTAGGAAGATCCCTTGAACCTGCAGATTTGGGACCCATTGAATGGGTACCAGGTAGTATTACTTTAAAGGGTGTGCATTTCCTCACCCAACCTCACATTTCTCTTAGCGCAAACAGTTTCCAGCCTTATGTCTCATCCTGCTGTGGGTCTAGATGTGTTCAATCCATGTTGCATCACCGTCCCTGAGGAAAAGTTGTAAGAGGTTTTCTCTGTCTCTCTGTCGTTTATTTTTTTCAATTTATTACTATATTGTTACAGCTGATTTTCAAAGCTCTGTTTCTTGCTGCTGTACATCCACTTGATTCGCGTACAGAGAGACATCAATAAATTCTTTTTCAGATTCTTACCAGTCGTATATATTCTTTTCCGGTGACTTGAGTGTGCTGAGTGCAGTTCTTTTAGCTACCGTGTAGGCCTTGTTGATTATCAGTTTGGTATTTGGAATGGTATCTTTGCTAATTTCAACCTCCTGGATGATGCCTCACCCCTCCCCACCTTTCCCGTTTAGCAGCCTTATGTGTGTTTTCTACATATTTGACTATGTTTTTGTTTTGTAATTTATTTCATGTGTAGCCATTTTGGATTCCACCTTTAAGTGATATCTTATGATATGTGTCTTTTTCTTTTTGAATTCTGTCACTTAGAATGATCATACGTAACTCCTCCGGAGTTGTTACAACTGGCCATATTTCATTGATTTCCAGGCTGAATAATATTCCACTCTACCTAAGTACCACATCTCTATCCATTTTTTCCCTCCAGAGACATTTAAGTTATATCCTAGTCGAGGATCTTTTAAACAGAGAGGGGGTAAACATTGGGGTGCCTGTGTCCTCTCGATTTTTGTTTTTCCCAAGATATACGCCCATGAGTGCAAGTGCCCTATGCTCTGTAGCTCATTTTTTAGATGCTTTAGTAAACACAATACACTTCTCCAGAATGGCCGTTGGCAATATACATTTCCACTATAAGTCTCACAGGGCTCCCTCTTCTCGTTGCCCTGTCCTGCATTTCTGTTGTTTACGCTTTATGAGGATGGCTCTTCTGACTGATGCGAAGTGATATCTTTTGTAGTATTGACTTCCAGTGCCCACCTGTTTGGTTGGCTAAAAAAGTGTATGCCCTTTTCTTGAATATATACAGAAAAGAACGCATACACCCTTTTTGGCCAACTGCAATGTTGGCAATGTTCAGCTCCTTTTCTTGTGCTTAATGGCGAGTCCTTTCTACCTCCTCAAATCCCTTTCCTGCCATTCTCCCTTGCTTACAAGTCCTTTTCTCTGACTTTCCTCAAGACATTTTTCAGTGATGGATATTTTCAACTCTGCAGTTTTGTGAATTTTACTGCCCCTGAGTTCCATTGTTCAACTCGTGTTTATGGGAACTGGCCACAAAGCAGCGGGATTTCCTCAAGCCCTATACTGTTTCCATGGGCAACCCTAGCCTTTGGTCAATTCGTCTTCCTGATTGGAAATTAGAGTGACATGTGCCTGTCTGAACACCTAGGACTTGTCTCTCATTGTTCCTCATCCTTCCGCTTCATCCTCTGGACAAATTCCAAACTGTACGCAACAGGATGTTGACAGTGCTGACATCTCCAAGTGGGGAGACTGTTAGTAAAGACGCTGGAGGGGTGAACCCGAGCACCAGGAGATGAGGAGATGAGATGCCTTTTCCAAACTCTTCCCGATCAGACGGTATACCATCCTCTGGGTGTGACAGACATGTTTTAGCAGTAGGAAGAGTCCCATTCATGTAAGGAGAACACCAGGGCTTTTTCAAAATCAGTGTCTCCCCGAAACCCAAACTGGGGAAGTTTTTAAGCTACGGCTACACATATGTTCATTAAGGGCCTTGGGAAGTAGGCAGAGTCCAAACTTTAGATGATTGAAGTCTTCAGGGTCAGAAGCACTCACCACCAGCTTCCCTTAGGCTACACTTTAACTGTCATTGATAGATGATGTCAATAAAAATATCTATTCTTTTTCAGATTATTTCCCCTTATAGGTTATTGCAAAATGTTGAGTGTAGTTCCCTGTGCTATACAGTAGTTCCTTGTTGATGATCTATTTTATACATAGCAGTGTGTATGTGTTCATTCCAAACTGTTAATTTATCCCTCCTCCCACCTTTCCCCTTTGGTAATAATAAATTATAAGATTTTATACTTCTCAGAAATGGGGGAGCTGAAAGAGAGGTATCATTTTCAATGGAAAAGCATTTAAAACAAGATTGAAGGTTTAACCAAGATTATTAGCTGTACATCCTTGGAAAGAAATCACTTCGTTTCTCTAATATTGACCTGACAAATAAGACAAACCTTTTCACTGAACTTGCTTATAAAAAGTGATGGAAATATCAAATGGAAGTGTTAAAAACATCTTATTTTACCCGAGCCTTATACACTGTTCTATGTTAACTACAGTTTGGCTCACACATCTGTTCATTGAGGTTACAATAGTCTCAATTTCTGTTACTGATCCTCCAGAGTGGACCCCAACAAGTGTCCCCCTGCCCAGTGTCATTGGGGCCAACAGATCGAGACTGAGTTTGGTTCACAAGCAAAGGAACCTTTATATTTTGATCAGAGAATGGAGAGGTGAGAGCATGCACTACCCCGTGGGCTGTGGGCTGGGCTGCTGTGTAGAGATCCTGTCAGAGTCAGTGGGAGGGAGGGAGGCGGCGGAGCTCTCGAGGGCCGGGTTGGCTGTAGCTCAGGCTCTATATCGTGGAGTCTGCACTGGGCCCCAGGAGCTGAGGTGTCGCCCCAGCCATTCTGCACTAGGAAATCTGGTCTGAAGTGCCGGGTGTGGAACCTCTGCATGCGGGACCCTAGGAGCACGTGAAATTAGACAAAGCACAAAGGATAAAAAAGGTTAGACTTGACTTTATTGCCCAGATTCTATTTTTATCTCCCAGGGATTTTTAATGGGCTTTGCTGGGGACAAACCCCTCCTCTGCCTTTTGTCCCGTTCCTCATTCTTGGAGTGCTGAGGGTGCAGACCCTTCTTCTGTAACTGCTGAGTGCTGAGTTGGGAGCCCTCATACCCTGGGGCGAGGGTCAGAGCTTCTCCCCAGCAGCCTCCCGGTGACGTTGATTGTCCCCAGGACCCCTGCCTCCCTGCTCGTCCACCTGAGCACCAGCATTGGAAGTGTTATAGATTCTAATGACCTTTAAGGGTCCAGGAAAGAGATGTGCAGAGACGCTGTGGGGGCCGGTTTCACCCCGCCCCACATTTGTTCGGCCACCTTAGGCTGACCGTCTCTGCCAGCCTAGATGCTCTGACCAGTAGTCTGCGCTTTCTTCAATTAGGCCCCTGAATTAACGTACAAACAGCACCAGGTGTCAGAGCCCTGCCCGCTCAACTCCCAGACAGTCCAGGGTCAGTGGTGACCAAGGACCATGATGGCTACTGAGTCAACAGCCTTTTGAAGTAAACAGGAGTCCAGCCGGTCTTATTGGCCACCATCATCACGGTGTCTGTAGGCTTTTCTATGGTGACAGTGTGGTATACTGTTCCCCCGCCAAGATTATTAGCTCCCCTCTGGGTGCAGTAAGTCCTGCAAGCAGTAGTCTACTCTTTTGGGACACACTCTTGTTGTTTTATGAGAGAAACTCCAGGTCAAGTGATGTTCACACGAGTCGTCATGGTGCCCTGTTGCCCCCGGTTATCTCTCTGGATGTTGGAGTTGGAGGGCCTCCTCACTCGAGGTCGGTGTGCCCACGGAGCGAACCCTGCAACTTCAGGGCATGGTTGGTGGTTAGGATCACCACGTGGGGTCCTTTTCCCTTAGGAGGGAGGTGGCCTTTTGGGCTGCTGATTTCCAGGTTTTTAGATACCGCCAGTATCTTGGCCAGATGTGGCAGTGGGCCAAGCCCCTTAGTGACCGTAGTTTATCCTACCTGGATGGCATTCTTGCATTGTTCCATTTCAAGCGGTCCCAGTTTTTGCACTAATTCTCCAATGGCGATTCACCTTTCACCGGGAATGTAAAGGTCAAAGGGTTTAGCTAAATTAGGGAGTTCCAGGGCAAGGGTCTGAATTGACTGCTCTTTCCATTCTTGAAAGGCCACTTCTGGATTCTATTCAAAAGGATCATCATCTTTTCCTTTCAGTGTTTCATATAGAGGCCCAACTAGTAGACTGTAGTTAGGGATCCAGAAGCAGCAAACCCTGGCCTCCCCAGGAACCCCTAAGCTGTCTTCTAGTTTTAGAAAGGGGTAAGGCTGAAAATGGTTTCTTCCCTTTCCTGGGATGGGCTTCTCTGACCTTCTGTGAGAATGAAGCCCAGGCAGGTCACCGCAGTCTGTGATATTTGAGCTTTTTCTTGGACAACTTCTATCCTTTATTGGCTTGGTAGTTCAGAGGCCTCCTTAGTAGGGCTGGTGATCAGAATGTCGTCTGCATATTGAAGGAGGGTTTCCTTTTCCAGAGGTAGAACTTTTAGGTCTTTAGCTAAGCTTTCCCCAAAGATGGTGTGGGAATTTTTGCACCCTTGGGGCCAGACGGCCCGGAAGTATTGTTTTAGTTGTATGTGGAGTCCTGCCACTCACAAGCCAAAATTTCTTGTGACTCTGGGACTAATGGAATACAAAAGAAGGCATCATTGAAGACTAATACAGAATACCATGTCCTGGTGGTTGGTAGAATGACCAGCAGGGTGTAGGAATTAGGAGCAACTGGAGGTATATCCTCGGTGGCTTCACTGACTGTCCTGACATCCTTTACCAGGTCCCCAGCAGCCCATGGGGCTCTCGTGGTCAGACCAATCCCAGAATATGGAGCTCACCTGGGCAGGTACCCCACCCCCACCCCAGCCCACGGGGCTCTCGTGGTCAGGCCCCTCCCAGGATACAGAGCTACCCTTGCAGGTACCGGGGCAGGGCTGGGCACACAGGAACCGTGCACATAGCCCTCATTGCAGAGCACCCCCAGCTCACCTGTCGCTCAGAGCTGACACAGAGCACCTCAGAGCAGGACTTGAACTAACAAACAGCAGCTGCGACAGGTCTGTGACCCTGGGCATCACTCCGTGAAGCCTCCCTCCACCTGGTCTTCCAGAGACTTCCACTGCACCCGGGGCACCAGGCCTCTGTCTCCAACCACCACCCACCCCTCCTCTGCCTGACTCCTGGGTTCCTCTCATTAGGAGAGGGTTTTCTTGAAGTTGTCTCCCACTCATGGGCCAGATAAAATGATTAGAAAACAAGCCAAAGCTGCAGCCCCTTGTCTATCCTGACTCTCAGGAGCCCACACCTGTTCCTTGGACCTGGCCGGTTCAGCAAGTTCCATTTTCTGCAACTGTGAGCCCCTGAGGGGTGATGATTGGCTGACCTGGGCAGCCTTACCGTGCCGGCCAGCCCTCCCCAGGTGTGCCTGGGTTGAGATCAATATAAATACCACTCCAGGCAGCAAGAGCCCCTGCAGCCGTGCCTGATGCCATTTTCTCTGCCCTGTCAGCAGTCTCGGGGCTGGGCTGGTGGGAGGGGGTGAGAGGCCACGGCTTTGTGGGTGGCCCAGTGTGAGTGGGGCTCTGCTGGACTTTCTGCAGCAGTTGCCAGGCTGCCACCTGCTAAAGAAGAGGATGTGTCACCCATACCTGCTGCTGGAATTTCTCCCTGGGCAGAGGTGAGGAAGGAAAAAAGCAGTGGGGGCAGGGACAGGACGGGTATCTCAGGCAGGGAAATGGAAATCTTCCAGAAGAGCACCCAGGGCCAGGACCATCCTGGCTGGCCTGCAGGCACCAAGTCGGCCGGCATGCTGTCACTCGTGTGGCTCTATGGCCCTTCCTCTAGGCTTTCAAGTCCTTGTATATATTCAGGTGTTTTACCTGGGACGGGTGGGAATAGTTCAGCAGCAACTGGCCTGGGGCTCAGCTCACGTTTACTCACAGATGCCTCGGCACGGTGCCCCAGCTTTGCAATGAGGACGCTTGTTGCGTGGGGGCTGCTGGCTGAATGGGAGACGATTCCCCACCACTGACCAACTTCAGAATTGTTTACAACTGGAGCAAGTGCCCTGATACGGTTTTCCTCTGTGTAACTGGTGGGTTCTGTGTTTTTTTTCTCTTTTTCGTTTTTGGTTCAAGGTAGATTTTATTCCTCTTTTTTGTATTTACAGATATAAGCATGGAAATAATTTATTCATATAAATACATGTATGTGCAGGGAATAATTGTTTTTTCTGTTTTATTTTTTAAATTTTACTTCTTTTTAATTTTGAATTTTATTTTATATTTTTATACAGCAGGTTCTTATTGGTTATCTATTTTATACATATAAATGTATACATGCCAATCCCAGTCTCTCAACCCCTCCCACCACCACCCCCCCAACAGCTTTCCCCCCTTGTTGTCCATACGTTTGTTGTCTACATCTGTTGCTCTATTTATGCCTTGCAAAATGGTTAATCTGTACAGTTTTTCTAGGTTCCACATATATGCATGAATATACAAGATTTGTTTTTCTCTTTCTGACTTACTTCACTCTGTATGACAGTCTCTAGATCCATCGACGTCTCTACAAATGAACCAATTTCATTCCTTTTCATGGCTTAGTAATATTCCATTTTATATATGTACCACAGCTTTATGCATTCGTCTGTCTGTGGGCATTTAGGTTGCTTCCATTACCTCGATATTGTAAATAGTGATGCAATGAACATTGCGGTGAATGACTCTTTTTGATTTATGGTTTTGTCTGGGTATATGTCCAGTACTGGGATTGCTGTATCATATGGAAATTCTATTGTTAGTTTCTTAAGAAATTCCATATTGTTCTCCATAATGACTGTATCAATTTATATTCCCAACAATAGTGGAAGAGGGTTCCTTTTCTCCACACCCTTTCCAGCATTTTTTGTTTGTAGATTTTCAATGATGCCTATTCTACCAGGTGTGAGGTGATACCTCATTGTTGAATCCATTTCGTTGAGCAAGGGGTAGCTCTTGTCTATTACATATTTGGCTTATGGAACGGTATCTGTGCTAATTTCAAACTCTGCTTTTATGCAGCACCCCAACTCACCTTCCCCTTAAGCAGGCATAAGTTGGTTTTCTAAATTTGAGACCCTGTTCTGTTTTGCAATTCAGTTCCTCTGTAGCCAAGTTTAAATTCCATGTATTAGTGATATTTTTTGATGTTTCTTTTTCTGTGTGACTTATTTCATTTAGAATCACCATACCCGAATCCACTCATTATGCTGCTACGGGCCTGGTGACATAGATTTCATTGCTGAGTGATATTGCTTTGTACATGAGTACCACAACTTCTTTATCCATTTTTCACTTTCTGTGATATTGAACTTGTACGGTAAACGAGGTTCTTGTAAACATAGGCGTCCCAAACTTTGGGGTGGCTGTGTCTTTTTGATTTTAATTTCCCTAAGCTATAGGACCATAAGTGGAAGTGCCCTAGGTTCTGTTGCTTTGTTTTTTAGATGTTTCAGGAAACACCATACACTTCTCCCGAGTGGTTGTTGGCAATTTACATCCCGCCCATCAGCATAACAAGGCTCCCAGTTCTCCATGGCCTGTCCTGCCTTTCTGGATTTTACATTTTTTTCAGATGGCCCTTTTGACCGGGGGGAAGTGAGACTTCATTGTAGTGCAGATTTCCTTTGCAAGCTTGCTTGGTTGGCCAAAAAGGGCGTATGCGTTTTTTCCTGAATATATTCAGGAAAAAACGCATACGCCCTTTTTGGCCAAGTGCATCATTGTGGACGTTCTGCCTCTTTTCCTATGCTTTCAATGCAATTCCAGTCTACCTCCTGAAATCGGATTCCTGCAATTCTGCCCCGCTTTCAAGTCCTCTTGGCAGCCTTACTTCAGTCTATTTTTGGACGATAGCTGTCATTTATAACTCTGCAGGTTTGTGAATTACAGTGCCCCTGAGCTCCTTTCTTCAACTCGCTTTCTTTTGAGCTGGCCGCAACACCGCAGGATGGCTTCAGGCCCTAATCTGGTTCCGGTACGGCACGCTGAGCCTTTGGTTATTTCCTCTTCCTGGTGGGAAATGAGAGTTAAATTTGCCCGTCCAGACACCTCCAGCTAGCCTCTCATTGGTTCTCGCTATTCCTGTTCATCTTCCGCAGAAATTGCAAACTGGGCCAAACAGGAGGTTAAAGGGACTGACTCTCCAAGTGGGGAGAGTGTTAGTAAAGCGTCTGGAATGTTGCACCCGAGTACCAGGGGAGGAAAACTGAGACATATTTGAACACGTCTCCCGATCACATGGTTGATCATACTCTGGGTTCCACATGCATGTTTTAGCTGAAGGAAGAATACCTAAAATCTGTGTAGTTGAAACCCGTGGAATGAATACCATGCAATATGACTTCAAAGGTCTTCATTTGCTCACTGAACCTCTCCAATCCTATCACTGCTGCGCTTATGCCCCTGTACACATGCTTGATTCTCTTTCGGAGACATAGCAATCTATAGGTTTTAAGATACTTACTAGTCAGGTACATTCTTAGGCGTTTAATATGCGGTGTTGAGTCCACTTCGTTGAGCAAGGAGTAGCTCTTGTCTATTCCATATTTGGCTTAAGGAACTTTGTGCTCATTTCAATCTCTGGTTTTATGCAGCACCCCAACTCACCTTTCCCCTTAAGCAAGCATAAGTTGGTTTTCTAAATTTGAGACCCTGTTCTGTTCTGTAATTCAGTTCCTGTGTAGCCAAGTTTACATTCCGTGTATTACTGATATCTTATGATGTTTCTTTTTCTGTGTGACTTATTTCAGTTAGAATCACCATACCCGAATCCACTCATTATGCTGCTACGGGCCTGGTGACATAGATTTCATTGCTGAGTGATATTGCTTTGTACATGAGTACCACAACTTCTTTATCCATTTTTCACTTTCTGTGATATTGAACTGTACGGTAAACGAGGTTCTTGTAAACAGAGGCGTCCCAAACTTTGGGGTGGCTGTGTCTTTTTGATTTTAATTTCCCTAAGCTATAGGACCATAAGTGGAAGTGTACTAGGCTCTGTTGCTTTGTTTTTTAGATGTTTCAGGAAACACCATACACTTCTCCGGAGTGGCTGTTGGCAATTTACATCCCGCCCATCAGCATAACAAGGCTCACAGTTCTCCATGGCCTGTCCTGCCTTTCTGGATTTTACACTTTTTTCAGATGGCCCTTTTGACCGGGGGGAAGTGAGACTTCATTGTAGTGCAGATTTCCTTTGCAAGCTTGCTTGGTTGGCCAAAAAGGGCGTATGCGTTTTTTCCTGAATATATTCAGGAAAAAACGCATACGCCCTTTTTGGCCAAGTGCATCATTGTGGACGTTCTGCCTCTTTTCCTATGCTTTCAATGCAATTCCAGTCTACCTCCTGAAATCGGTTTCCTGCAATTCTGCCCCGCTTTCAAGTCCTCTTGGCAGCCTTACTTCAGTCTATTTTTGGACGATAGCTGTCATTTATAACTCTGCAGGTTTGTGAATTACAGTGCCCCTGAGCTCCTTTCTTCAACTCGCTTTCTTTTGAGCTGGCCGCAACACCGCAGGATGGCTTCAGGCCCTAATCTGGTTCCGGTACGGCACGCTGAGCCTTTGGTTATTTCCTCTTCCTGGTGGGAAATGAGAGTTAAATTTGCCCGTCCAGACACCTCCAGCTAGCCTCTCATTGGTTCTCGCTATTCCTGTTCATCTTCCGCAGAAAGTGCAAACTGGGCCAAACAGGAGGTTAAAGGGACTGACTCTCCAAGTGGGGAGAGTGTTAGTAAAGCGTCTGGAATGTTGCACCCGAGTACCAGGGGAGGAAAACTGAGACATATTTGAACACGTCTCTCGATCACATGGTTGATCATACTCTGGGTTCCACATGCATGTTTTAGCTGAAGGAAGAATACCTAAAATCTGGGTAGTTGAAATCCGTGGAATGGGTACCATGCAATATGACTTCAAAGGTCTTCATTTGCTCACTGAACCTCTCCAATCCTATCACTGCTGCGTTTATGCCCCTGTACACATGCTTGATTCTCTTTCGGAGACATAGCAATCTATAGGTTTTAAGATAATTACTACTCAGGTACATTCTTAGGCGTTTAATATGCGGTGTTGAGTCCATTTCGTTGAGCAAGGAGTAGCTCTTGTCTATTCCATATTTGGCGTAAGGAACTTTGTGCTCATTTCAATCTCTGGTTTTATGCAGCACCCCAACTCACCTTTCCCCTTAAGCAAGCATAAGTTGGTTTTCTAAATTTGAGACCCTGTTCTGTTCTGTAATTCAGTTCCTGTGTAGCCAAGTTTACATTCCGTGTATTACTGATATCTTATGATGTTTCTTTTTCTGTGTGACTTATTTCAGTTAGAATCATCATACCTGAATCCACTCATTGTGCTGCTAAGGGCCTGATGACACAGATTTCATTGCTGAGTGATATTGCTTTGTAAGTAAATACCACAACTTCTTTATCCATTTTTCACTTTCTGCGATGTTGAACTTGTACTGTAAACGAGGTTCTTGTAAACAGAGCCGTTCCAAACTTTGGGGTGGCTGTGTCTTTTTGATTTTAATTTCCCTAAGCTATAGGACCATAAGTGGAAGTGCCCTAGGTTCTGTTGCTTTGTTTTTTAGATGTTTCAGGAAACACCATACACTTCTCCCGAGTGGTTGTTGGCAATTTACATCCCGCCCATCAGCATAACAAGGCTCCCAGTTCTCCATGGCCTGTCCTGCCTTTCTGGATTTTACACTTTTTTCAGATGGCCCTTTTGACCGGGGGGAAGTGAGACTTCATTGTAGTGCAGATTTCCTTTGCAAGCTTGCTTGGTTGGCCAAAAAGGGCGTATGCGTTTTTTCCTGAATATATTCAGGAAAAAACGCATACGCCCTTTTTGGCCAAGTGCATCATTGTGGACGTTCTGCCTCTTTTCCTATGCTTTCAATGCAATTCCAGTCTACCTCCTGAAATCGGATTCCTGCAATTCTGCCCCATTTTCAAGTCCTCTTGGCAGCCTTACTTCAGTCTATTTTTGGACGATAGCTGTCATTTATAACTCTGCAGGTTTGTGAATTACAGTGCCCCTGAGCTCCTTTCTTCAACTCGCTTTCTTTTGAGCTGGCCGCAACACCGCAGGATGGCTTCAGGCCCTAATCTGGTTCCGGTACGGCACGCTGAGCCTTTGGTTATTTCCTCTTCCTGGTGGGAAATGAGAGTTAAATTTGCCCGTCCAGACACTTCCAGCTAGCCTCTCATTGGTTCTCGCTATTCCTGTTCATCTTCTGCAGAAATTGCAAACTGGGCCAAACAGGAGGTTAAAGGGACTGACTCTCCAAGTGGGGAGAGTGTTAGTAAAGCGTCTGGAATGTTGCACCCGAGTACCAGGAGAGGAAAACTGAGACATATTTGAACACGTCTCCCGATCACATGGTTGATCATACTCTGGGTTCCACATGCATGTTTTAGCTGAAGGAAGAATACCTAAAATCTGTGTAGTTGAAACCCGTGGAATGGGTACCATGCAATATGACTTCAAAGGTCTTCATTTGCTCACTGAACCTCTCCAATCCTATCACTGCTGCGTTTATGCCCCTTTACACATGCTTGATTCTCTTTCGGAGACATAGCAATCTATAGGTTTTAAGATACTTACTAGTCAGGTACATTCTTAGGCGTTTAATATGCGGTGTTGAGTCCACTTCGTTGAGCAAGGAGTAGCTCTTGTCTATTCCATATTTGGCGTAAGGAACTTTGTGCTCATTTCAATCTCTGGTTTTATGCAGCACCCCAACTCACCTTTACCCTTAAGCAAGCATAAGTTGGTTTTCTAAATTTGAGACCCTGTTCGGTTCTGTAATTCAGTTCCTGTGTACCCAAGTTTACATTCCGTGTATTAGTGATATCTTATGATGTTTCTTTTTCTGTGTGACTTATTTCAGTTAGAATCATCATACCTGAATCCACTCATTATGCTGCTACGGGCCTGATGACATAGATTTCATTGCTGAGTGATACTGCATTGTACGTAAGTACCACAAGTTCTTTATCCATTTTTCACTTTCTGTGATATTGAACTTGTACGGTAAACGAGGTTCCTGTAAACGGAGGCGTCCCAAACTTTGGGGTGGCTGTGTCTTTTTGATTTTAATTTCCCTAAGCTATAGGACCATAAGTGGCAGTGCCCTAGGCTCTGTTGCTTTGTTTTTTAGATGTTTCAGGAAACACCATACACTTCTCCGGAGTGTCTGTTGGCAATTTACATCCCGCCCATCAGCATAACAAGGCTCCCAGTTCTCCATGGCCTGTCCTGCCTTTCTGGATTTTACACTTTTTTCAGATGGCCCTTTTGACCGGGGGGAAGTGAGACTTCATTGTAGTGCAGATTTCCTTTGCAAGCTTGCTTGGTTGGCCAAAAAGGGCGTATGCGTTTTTTCCTGAATATATTCAGGAAAAAACGCATACGCCCTTTTTGGCCAAGTGCATCATTGTGGACGTTCTGCCTCTTTTCCTATGCTTTCAATGCAATTCCAGTCTACCTCCTGAAATCGGATTCCTGCAATTCTGCCCCGCTTTCAAGTCCTCTTGGCAGCCTTACTTCAGTCTATTTTTGGACGATAGCTGTCATTTATAACTCTGCAGGTTTGTGAATTACAGTGCCCCTGAGCTCCTTTCTTCAACTCGCTTTCTTTTGAGCTGGCCGCAACACCGCAGGATGGCTTCAGGCCCTAATCTGGTTCCGGTACGGCACGCTGAGCCTTTGGTTATTTCCTCTTCCTGGTGGGAAATGAGAGTTAAATTTGCCCGTCCAGACACCTCCAGCTAGCCTCTCATTGGTTCTCGTTATTCCTGTTCATCTTCCGCAGAAATTGCAAACTGGGCCAAACAGGAGGTTAAAGGGACTGACTCTCCAAGTGGGGAGAGTGTTAGTAAAGCGTCTGGAATGTTGCACCCGAGTACCAGGGGAGGAAAACTGAGACATATTTGAACACGTCTCCCGATCACATGGTTGATCATACTCTGGGTTCCACATGCATGTTTTAGCTGAAGGAAGAATACCTAAAATCTGTGTAGTTGAAACCCGTGGAATGGGTACCATGCAATATGACTTCAAAGGTCTTCATTTGCTCACTGAACCTCTCCAATCCTATCACTGCTGCGTTTATGCCCCTGTACACATGCTTGATTCTCTTTCGGAGACATAGCAATCTATAGGTTTTAAGATACTTACTAGTCAGGTACATTCTTAGGCGTTTAATATGCGGTGTTGAGTCCACTTCGTTGAGCAAGGAGTAGCTCTTGTCTATTCCATATTTGGCTTAAGGAACTTTGTGCTCATTTCAATCTCTGGTTTTATGCAGCACCCCAACTCACCTTTCCCCTTAAGCAAGCATAAGTTGGTTTTCTAAATTTGAGACCCTGTTCTGTTCTGTAATTCAGTTCCTGTGTAGCCAAGTTTACATTCCGTGTATTACTGGTATCTTATGATGTTTCTTTTTCTGTGTGACTTATTTCAGTTAGAATCACCATACCCGAATCCTCTCATTATGCTGCTACGGGCCTGGTGACATAGATTTCATTGCTGAGTGATATTGCTTTGTACATGAGTACCACAACTTCTTTATCCATTTTTCACTTTCTGTGATATTGAACTTGTACGGTAAACGAGGTTCTTGTAAACAGAGGCGTCCCAAACTTTGGGGTGGCTGTGTCTTTTTGATTTTAATTTCCCTAAGCTATAGGACCATAAGTGGAAGTGCACTAGGCTCTGTTGCTTTGTTTTTTAGATGTTTCAGGAAACACCATACACTTCTCCGGAGTGGCTGTTGGCAATTTACATCCCGCCCATCAGCATAACAAGGCTCCCAGTTCTCCATGTCCTGTCCTGCCTTTCTGGATTTTACACTTTTTTCAGATGGCCCTTTTGACCGGGGGGAAGTGAGACTTCATTGTAGTGCAGATTTCCTTTGCAAGCTTGCTTGGTTGGCCAAAAAGGGCGTATGCGTTTTTTCCTGAATATATTCAGGAAAAAACGCATACGCCCTTTTTGGCCAAGTGCATCATTGTGGACGTTCTGCCTCTTTTCCTATGCTTTCAATGCGATTCCAGTCTACCTCCTGAAATCGGTTTCCTGCAATTCTGCCCCGCTTTCAAGTCCTCTTGGCAGCCTTACTTCAGTCTATTTTTGGACGATAGCTGTCATTTATAACTCTGCAGGTTTGTGAATTACAGTGCCCCTGAGCTCCTTTCTTCAACTCGCTTTCTATTGAGCTGGCCGCAACACCGCAGGATGGCTTCAGGCCCTAATCTGGTTCCGGTACGGCACGCTGAGCCTTTGGTTATTTCCTCTTCCTGGTGGGAAATGAGAGTTAAATTTGCCCGTCCAGACACCTCCAGCTAGCCTCTCATTGGTTCTCGCTATTCCTGTTCATCTTCCGCAGAAATTGCAAACTGGGCCAAACAGGAGGTTAAAGGGACTGACTCTCCAAGTGGGGAGAGTGTTAGTAAAGCGTCTGGAATGTTGCACCCGAGTACCAGGGGAGGAAAACTGAGACATATTTGAACACGTCTCCCGATCACATGGTTGATCATACTCTGGGTTCCACATGCATGTTTTAGCTGAAGGAAGAATACCTAAAATCTGTGTAGTTGAAACCCGTGGAATGGGTACCATGCAATATGACTTCAAAGGTCTTCATTTGCTCACTGAACCTCTCCAATCCTATCACTGCTGCGTTTATGTCCCTGTACACATGCTTGATTCTCTTTCGGAGACATAGCAATCTATAGGTTTTAAGATACTTACTAGTCAGGTACATTCTTAGGCGTTTAATATGCGGTGTTGAGTCCACTTCGTTGAGCAAGGAGTAGCTCTTGTCTATTCCATATTTGGCTTAAGGAACTTTGTGCTCATTTCAATCTCTGGTTTTATGCAGCACCCCAACTCACCTTTCCCCTTAAGCAAGCATAAGTTGGTTTTCTAAATTTGAGACCCTGTTCTGTTCTGTAATTCAGTTCCTGTGTAGCCAAGTTTACATTCCGTGTATTACTGATATCTTATGATGTTTCTTTTTCTGTGTGACTTATTTCAGTTAGAATCACCATACCCGAATCCACTCATTATGCTGCTACGGGCCTGGTGACATAGATTTCATTGCTGAGTGATATTGCTTTGTACATGAGTACCACAACTTCTTTATCCATTTTTCACCCTCTGTGATATTGAACTTGTACGGTAAACGAGGTTCTTGTAAACAGAGGCGTCCCAAACTTTGGGGTGGCTGTGTCTTTTTGATTTTAATTTCCCTAAGCTATAGGACCATAAGTGGAAGTGCACTAGGCTCTGTTGCTTTGTTTTTTAGATGTTTCAGGAAACACCATACACTTCTCCCCAGTGGTTGTTGGCAATTTACATCCCGCCCATCAGCATAACAAGGCTCCCAGTTCTCCATGTCCTGTCCTGCCTTTCTGGATTTTACACTTTTTTCAGATGGCCCTTTTGACCGGGGGGAAGTGAGACTTCATTGTAGTGCAGATTTCCTTTGCAAGCTTGCTTGGTTGGCCAAAAAGGGCGTATGCGTTTTTTCCTGAATATATTCAGGAAAAAACGCATACGCCCTTTTTGGCCAAGTGCATCATTGTGGACGTTCTGCCTCTTTTCCTATGCTTTCAATGCAATTCCAGTCTACCTCCTGAAATCGGTTTCCTGCAATTCTGCCCCGCTTTCAAGTCCTCTTGGCAGCCTTACTTCAGTCTATTTTTGGACGATAGCTGTCATTTATAACTCTGCAGGTTTGTGAATTACAGTGCCCCTGAGCTCCTTTCTTCAACTCGCTTTCTTTTGAGTTGGCCGCAACACCGCAGGATGGCTTCAGGCCCTAATCTGGTTCCGGTACGGCACGCTGAGCCTTTGGTTATTTCCTCTTCCTGGTGGGAAATGAGAGTTAAATTTGCCCGTCCAGACACCTCCAGCTAGCCTCTCATTGGTTCTCGCTATTCCTGTTCATCTTCCGCAGAAATTGCAAACTGGGCCAAACAGGAGGTTAAAGGGACTGACTCTCCAAGTGGGGAGAGTGTTAGTAAAGCGTCTGGAATGTTGCACCCGAGTACCAGGGGAGGAAAACTGAGACATATTTGAACACGTCTCCCGATCACATGGTTGATCATACTCTGGGTTCCACATGCATGTTTTAGCTGAAGGAAGAATACCTAAAATCTGCGTAGTTGAAACCCGTGGAATGGGTACCATGCAATATGACTTCAAAGGTCTTCATTTGCTCACTGAACCTCTCCAATCCTATCACTGCTGCGTTTATGCCCCTGTACACATGCTTGATTCTCTTTCGGAGACATAGCAATCTATAGGTTTTAAGATACTTACTAGTCAGGTACATTCTTAGGCGTTTAATATGCGGTGTTGTGTCCATTTCGTTGAGCAAGGAGTAGCTCTTGTCTATTCCATATTTGCCTTAAGGAACTTTGTGCTCATTTCAATCTCTGGTTTTATGCAGCACCCCAACTCACCTTTCCCCTTAAGCAAGCATAAGTTGGTTTTCTAAATTTGAGACCCTGTTCTGTTCTGTAATTCAGTTCCTGTGTAGCCAAGTTTACATTCCGTGTATTACTGATATCTTATGATGTTTCTTTTTCTGTGTGACTTATTTCAGTTAGAATCATCATACCTGAATCCACTCATTGTGCTGCTAAGGGCCTGATGACACAGATTTCATTGCTGAGTGATATTGCTTTGTAACTAAATACCACAACTTCTTTATCCATTTTTCACTTTCTGCAATGTTGAACTTGTACTGTAAACGAGGTTCTTGTAAACAGAGCCGTTCCAAACTTTGGGGTGGCTGTGTCTTTTTGATTTTAATTTCCCTAAGCTATAGGATCATAAGTGGAAGTGCCCTAGGTTCTGTTGCTTTGTTTTTTAGATGTTTCAGGAAACACCATACACTTCTCCCGAGTGGTTGTTGGCAATTTACATCCCGCCCATCAGCATAACAAGGCTCCCAGTTCTCCATGGCCTGTCCTGCCTTTCTGGATTTTACACTTTTTTCAGATGGCCCTTTTGACCGGGGGGAAGTGAGACTTCATTGTAGTGCAGATTTCCTTTGCAAGCTTGCTTGGTTGGCCAAAAAGGGCGTATGCGTTTTTTCCTGAATATATTCAGGAAAAAACGCATACGCCCTTTTTGGCCAAGTGCATCATTGTGGACGTTCTGCCTCTTTTCCTATGCTTTCAATGCAATTCCAGCCTACCTCCTGAAATCGGATTCCTGCAATTCTGCCCCGCTTTCAAGTCCTCTTGGCAGCCTTACTTCAGTCTATTTTTGGACGATAGCTGTCATTTATAACTCTGCAGGTTTGTGAATTACAGTGCCCCTGAGCTCCTTTCTTCAACTCGCTTTCTTTTGAGCTGGCCGCAACACCGCAGGATGGCTTCAGGCCCTAATCTGGTTCCGGTACGGCACGCTGAGCCTTTGGTTATTTCCTCTTCCTGGTGGGAAATGAGAGTTAAATTTGCCCGTCCAGACACCTCCAGCTAGCCTCTCATTGGTTCTCGCTATTCCTGTTCATCTTCCGCAGAAATTGCAAACTGGGCCAAACAGGAGGTTAAAGGGACTGACTCTCCAAGTCGGGAGAGTGTTAGTAAAGCGTCTGGAATGTTGCACCCGAGTACCAGGGGAGGAAAACTGAGACATATTTGAACACGTCTCCCGATCACATGGTTGATCATACTCTGGGTTCCACATGCATGTTTTAGCTGAAGGAAGAATACCTAAAATCTGTGTAGTTGAAACCCGTGGAATGGGTACCATGCAATATGACTTCAAAGGTCTTCATTTGCTCACTGAACCTCTCCAATCCTATCACTGCTGCGTTTATGTCCCTGTACACTTGCTTGATTCTCTTTCGGAGACATAGCAATCTATAGGTTTTAAGATACTTACTAGTCAGGTACATTCTTAGGCGTTTAATATGCGGTGTTGAGTCCACTTCGTTGAGCAAGGAGTAGCTCTTGTCTATTCCATATTTGGCTTAAGGAACTTTGTGCTCATTTCAATCTCTGGTTTTATGCAGCACCCCAACTCACCTTTCCCCTTAAGCAAGCATAAGTTGGTTTTCTAAATTTGAGACACTGTTCTGTTCTGTAATTCAGTTCCTGTGTAGCCAAGTTTACATTCCGTGTATTACTGATATCTTATGATGTTTCTTTTTCTGTGTGACTTATTTCAGTTAGAATCACCATACCCGAATCCACTCATTATGCTGCTACGGGCCTGGTGACATAGATTTCATTGCTGAGTGATATTGCTTTGTACATGAGTACCACAACTTCTTTATCCATTTTTCACTTTCTGTGATATTGAACTTGTACGGTAAACGAGGTTCTTGTAAACAGAGGCGTCCCAAACTTTGGGGTGGCTGTGTCTTTTTGATTTTAATTTCCCTAAGCTATAGGACCATAAGTGGAAGTGCACTAGGCTCTGTTGCTTTGTTTTTTTGATGTTTCAGGAAACACCATACACTTCTCCGGAGTGGTTGTTGGCAATTTACATCCCGCCCATCAGCATAACAAGGCTCCCAGTTCTCCATGGCCTGTCCTGCCTTTCTGGATTTTACACTTTTTTCAGATGGCCCTTTTGACCGGGGGGAAGTGAGACTTCATTGTAGTGCAGATTTCCTTTGCAAGCTTGCTTGGTTGGCCAAAAAGGGCGTATGCGTTTTTTCCTGAATATATTCAGGAAAAAACGCATACGCCCTTTTTGGCCAAGTGCATCATTGTGGACGTTCTGCCTCTTTTCCTATGCTTTCAATGCAATTCCAGTCTACCTCCTGAAATCGGTTTCCTGCAATTCTGCCCCGCTTTCAAGTCCTCTTGGCAGCCTTACTTCAGTCTATTTTTGGACGATAGCTGTCATTTATAACTCTGCAGGTTTGTGAATTACAGTGCCCCTGAGCTCCTTTCTTCAACTCGCTTTCTTTTGAGCTGGCCGCAACACCGCAGGATGGCTTCAGGCCCTAATCTGGTTCCGGTACGGCACGCTGAGCCTTTGGTTATTTCCTCTTCCTGGTGGGAAATGAGAGTTAAATTTGCCCGTCCAGACACCTCCAGCTAGCCTCTCATTGGTTCTCGCTATTCCTGTTCATCTTCCGCAGAAATTGCAAACTGGGCCAAACAGGAGGTTAAAGGGACTGACTCTCCAAGTGGGGAGAGTGTTAGTAAAGCGTCTGGAATGTTGCACCCGAGTACCAGGGGAGGAAAACTGAGACATATTTGAACACGTCTCCCGATCACATGGTTGATCATACCCTGTGTTCCACATGCATGTTTCAGCTGAAGGAAGAATACCTAAAATCTGCGTAGTTGAAACCCGTGGAATGGGTATCATGCAATATGACTTCAAAGGTCTTCATTTGCTCACTGAACCTCTCCAATCCTATCACTGCTGCATTTATGCCCCTGTACACATGCTTGATTCTCTTTCGGAGACATAGCAATCTATAGGTTTTAAGATACTTACTAGTCAGGTACATTCTTAGGCGTTTAATATGCGGTGTTGAGTCCATTTCGTTGAGCAAGGAGTAGCTCTTGTCTATTCCATATTTGGCTTAAGGAACTTTGTGCTCATTTCAATCTCTGGTTTTATGCAGCACCCCAACTCACCTTTACCCTTAAGCAAGCATAAGTTGGTTTTCTAAATTTGAGACCCTGTTCTGTTCTGTAATTCAGTTCCTGTGTAGCCAAGTTTACATTCCGTGTATTACTGATATCTTATGATGTTTCTTTTTCTGTGTGACTTACTTCAGTTAGAATCACCATACCCGAATCCACTCATTATGCTGCTACGGGCCTGGTGACATAGATTTCATTGCTGAGTGATATTGCTTTGTACATGAGTACCACAACTTCTTTATCCATTTTTCACTTTCTGTGATATTGAACTTGTACGGTAAACGAGGTTCTTGTAAACAGAGGCGTCCCAAATTTGGGGTGGCTGTGTCTTTTTGATTTTAATTTCCCTAAGCTATAGGACCATAAGTGGAAGTGCCCTAGGCTCTGTTGCTTTGTTTTTTAGATGTTTCAGGAAACACCATACACTTCTCCCGAGTGTTTGTTGGCAATTTATATCCCGCCCTTCAGCATAACAAGGCTCCCAGTTCTCCATGGCCTGTCCTGCCTTTCTGGATTTTACACTTTTTTCAGATGGCCCTTTTGACCGGGGGGAAGTGAGACTTCATTGTAGTGCAGATTTCCTTTGCAAGCTTGCTTGGTTGGCCAAAAAGGGCGTATGCGTTTTTTCCTGAATATATTCAGGAAAAAACGCATACGCCCTTTTTGGCCAAGTGCATCATTGTGGACGTTCTGCCTCTTTTCCTATGCTTTCAATGCAATTCCAGTCTACCTCCTGAAATCGGTTTCCTGCAATTCTGCCCCGCTTTCAAGTCCTCTTGGCAGCCTTACTTCAGTCTATTTTTGGACGATAGCTGTCATTTATAACTCTGCAGGTTTGTGAATTACAGTGCCCCTGAGCTCCTTTCTTCAACTCGCTTTCTTTTGAGCTGGCCGCAACACCGCAGGATGGCTTCAGGCCCTAATCTGGTTCCGGTACGGCACGCTGAGCCTTTGGTTATTTCCTCTTCCTGGTGGGAAATGAGAGTTAAATTTGCCCGTCCAGACACCTCCAGCTAGCCTCTCATTGGTTCTCGCTATTCCTGTTCATCTTCCGCAGAAATTGCAAACTGGGCCAAACAGGAGGTTAAAGGGACTGACTCTCCAAGTGGGGAGAGTGTTAGTAAAGCGTCTGGAATGTTGCACCCGAGTACCAGGGGAGGAAAACTGAGACATATTTGAACACGTCTCCCGATCACATGGTTGATCATACCCTGGGTTCCACATGCATGTTTTAGCTGAAGGAAGAATACCTAAAATCTGCGTAGTTGAAACCCGTGGAATGGGTATCATGCAATATGACTTCAAAGGTCTTCATTTGCTCACTGAACCTCTCCAATCCTATCACTGCTGCATTTATGCCCCTGTACACATGCTTGATTCTCTTTCGGAGACATAGCAATCTATAGGTTTTAAGATACTTACTAGTCAGGTACATTCTTAGGCGTTTAATATGCGGTGTTGAGTCCATTTCGTTGAGCAAGGAGTAGCTCTTGTCTATTCCATATTTGGCTTAAGGAACTTTGTGCTCATTTCAATCTCTGGTTTTATGCAGCACCCCAACTCACCTTTACCCTTAAGCAAGCATAAGTTGGTTTTCTAAATTTGAGACCCTGTTCTGTTCTGTAATTCAGTTCCTGTGTAGCCAAGTTTACATTCCGTGTATTACTGATATCTTATGATGTTTCTTTTTCTGTGTGACTTACTTCAGTTAGAATCACCATACCCGAATCCACTCATTATGCTGCTACGGGCCTGGTGACATAGATTTCATTGCTGAGTGATATTGCTTTGTACATGAGTACCACAACTTCTTTATCCATTTTTCACTTTCTGTGATATTGAACTTGTACGGTAAACGAGGTTCTTGTAAACAGAGGCGTCCCAAATTTGGGGTGGCTGTGTCTTTTTGATTTTAATTTCCCTAAGCTATAGGACCATAAGTGGAAGTGCCCTAGGCTCTGTTGCTTTGTTTTTTAGATGTTTCAGGAAACACCATACACTTCTCCCGAGTGTTTGTTGGCAATTTATATCCCGCCCTTCAGCATAACAAGGCTCCCAGTTCTCCATGGCCTGTCCTGCCTTTCTGGATTTTACACTTTTTTCAGATGGCCCTTTTGACCGGGGGGAAGTGAGACTTCATTGTAGTGCAGATTTCCTTTGCAAGCTTGCTTGGTTGGCCAAAAAGGGCGTATGCGTTTTTTCCTGAATATATTCAGGAAAAAACGCATACGCCCTTTTTGGCCAAGTGCATCATTGTGGACGTTCTGCCTCTTTTCCTATGCTTTCAATGCAATTCCAGTCTACCTCCTGAAATCGGTTTCCTGCAATTCTGCCCTGCTTTCAAGTCCTCTTGGCAGCCTTACTTCAGTCTATTTTTAGACAATAGCTGTCATTTATAACTCTGCAGGTTTGTGAATTACAGTGCCCCTGAGCTCCTTTCTTCAGCTCGCTTTCTTGTGAGCTGGCCGCAACACCGCAGGATGGCTTCAGGCCCTAATCTGGTTCCGGCACGGCACACTGAGCCATTGGATATTTCCTCTTCCTGGTGGGAAATGAGAGTTAAATTTGCCCGTCCAGACACCTCCAGCTAGCCTCTCATTGGTTCTCGCTATTCTTGTTCATCTTCCGCAGAAATTGCAAACTGGGCCAAACAAGAGGTTAAAGGCGCTCACCTTCCAAGTGGGGAGAGTGTTAGTAAAGCGTCTGGAATGTTGCACCCGATTACCAGGGGAGGAAAACTGAGACATATTTGAACACGTCTCCCGTTCACATGGTTGATCATACTTGGGTTCCACATGCATGTTTTAGCTGAAGGAAGAATACCTAAAATCTGCGTAGTTGAAACCCGTGGAATGGGTATCATGCAATATGACTTCAAAGGGTCTTCATTTGCTCACCGAACCTCTCCAATCCTATCACTGCTTCGTTTATGCCCCTGTCCACATGCTTGATTCTCTTTCGGAGACATAGCAATCCATAGGTTTTAAGATACTTACTAGTCAGGTACATTCTTAGGCGTTTAATATGCGGTGTTGAGTCCATTTCGTTGAGCAAGGAGTAGCTCTTGTCTATTCCATATTTGGCTTAAGGAACCTTATCTGTGCTCATTTCAATCTCTGGTTTTATGCAGCACCCCAACTCACCTTTCCCCTTAAGCAAGCATAAGTTGGTTTTCTAAATTTGAGACCCTGTTCTGTTCTGTAATTCAGTTCCTGTGTAGCCAAGTTTCCATTCCGTGTATTACTGATATCTTATGATGTTTCTTTCTCTGTGTGACTTATTTCAGTTAGAATCATCATACCTGAATCAACTCATTGTGCTGCTAAGGGCCTGATGACACAGATTTCATTGCTGAGTGATATTGCTTTTTAAGTGAATACCACAACTTCTTTATCCATTTTTCACTTTCTGCGATGTTGAACTTGTACTTTAAATGAGGTTCTTGTAAACAGAGCCGTTCCAAACTTTGGGGTGGCTGTGTCTTTTTTATTTTAATTTCCCTAAGCTATAGGACCATAAGTGGAAGTGCCCTAGGCTCTGTTGCTTTGTTTTTTAGATGTTTCAGGAAACACCATACACTTCTCCCAAGTGGTTGTTGGCAATTTACATCCCGCCCATCAGCATAACAAGGCTCCCAGTTCTCCATGACCTGTCCTGCCTTTCTGGATTTTACACTTTTTCAGATGGCCCTTTTGACTGGGGGGAAGTGAGACTTCATTGTAGTACAGATTTCCTTTGCAAGCTTGCTTGGTTGGCCAAAAAGGGCGTATGCGTTTTTTCCTGAATATATTCAGGAAAAAACGCATACGCCCTTTTTGGCCAAGTGCATCATTGTGGACGTTCTGCCTCTTTTCCTATGCTTTCAATGCAATTCCAGTCTACCTCCTGAAATCGGTTTCCTGCAATTCTGCCCCGCTTTCAAGTCCTCTTGGCAGCCTTACTTCAGTCTATTTTTGGACGATAGCTGTCATTTATAACTCTGCAGGTTTGTGAATTACAGTGCCCCTGAGCTCCTTTCTTCAACTCGCTTTCTTGTGAGCTGGCCGCAACACCGCAGGATGGCTTCAGGCCCTAATCTGGTTCCGGCATGGCACGCTGAGCCTTTGGTTATTTCCTCTTCCTGGTGGGAAATGAGAGTTAAATTTGCCCGTCCAGACACCTCCAGCTAGCCTCTCATTGGTTCTCGCTATTCCTGTTCATCTTCCGCAGAAATTGCAAACTGGGCCAAACAGGAGGTTAAAGGCGCTGACTCTCCAAGTGGGGAGAGTGTTAGTAAAGCATCTGGAATGTTGCACCCGAGTACCAGGGGAGGAAAACTGAGACATATTTGAACACGTCTCCCGTTCACATGGTTGATCATACTTGGGTTCCACATGCATGTTTTAGCTGAAGGAAGAATACCTTAAACCTGGAGAGTTGAGACCCGTGTAATGGGTACCATGCAATATGACTTCAAAGGGTCTTCATTTGCTCACCGAACCTCTCCAATCCTATCACTGCTGCGTTTATGCCCCTGTACACACGCTTGATTCTCTTTCGGAGACATAGCAATCTATAGGTTTTAAGATACTTACTAGTCAGGTACATTCTTAGGCGTTTAATATGCGGTGTTGAGTCCATTTCGTTGAGCAAGGAGTAGCTCTTGTCTATTCCATATTTGGCTTAAGGAACTTTATCTGTGCTCATTTCAATCTCTGGTTTTATGCAGCACCCCAACTCACCTTTCCCCTTAAGCAAGCATAAGTTGGTTTTCTAAATTTGAGACCCTGTTCTGTTCTGTAATTCAGTTCCTGTGTAGCCAAGTTTACATTCCGTGTATTACTGATATCTTATGATGTTTCTTTTTCTGTGTGACTTATTTCAGTTAGAATCATCATACCTGAATCCACTCATTGTGCTGCTAAGGGCCTGATGACACAGATTTCATTGCTGAGTGATATTGCTTTGTAAGTAAATACCACAACTTCTTTATCCATTTTTCACTTTCTGCGATGTTGAACTTGTACTGTAAACGAGGTTCTTGTAAACAGAGCCGTTCCAAACTTTGGGGTGGCTGTGTCTTTTTGATTTTAATTTCCCTAAGCTATAGGACCATAAGTGGAAGTGCCCTAGGTTCTGTTGCTTTGTTTTTTAGATGTTTCAGGAAACACCATACACTTCTCCCAAGTGGTTGTTGGCAATTTACATCCCGCCCATCAGCATAACAAGGCTCCCAGTTCTCCATGGCCTGTCCTGCCTTTCTGGATTTTACACTTTTTTCAGAGGACCCTTTTGACCGGGGGGAAGTGAGACTTCATTGTAGTGCAGATTTCCTTTGCAAGCTTGCTTGGTTGGCCAAAAAGGGCGTATGCGTTTTTTCCTGAATATATTCAGGAAAAAACGCATACGCCCTTTTCAACCAAGTGCATCATTGTGGACGTTCGGCCTCTTTTCCTATGCTTTCAATGCAATTCCAGTCTACCTCCTGAAATCGGTTTCCTGCAATTCTGCCCCGCTTTCAAGTCCTCTTGGCAGCCTTACTTCAGTCTATTTTTGGACGATAGCTGTCATTTATAACTCTGCAGGTTTGTGAATTACAGTGACCCTGAGCTCCTTTCTTCAACTCGCTTTCTTGTGAGCTGGCCGCAACACCGCAGGATGGCTTCAGGCCCTAATCTGGTTCCGGCACGGCACACTGAGCCTTTGGTTATTTCCTCTTCCTGGTAGGAAATGAGAGTTAAATTTGCCCGTCCAGACACCTCCAGCTAGCCTCTCATTGGTTCTCGCTATTCCTGTTCATCTTCCGCAGAAATTGCAAACTGGGCCAAACAGGAGGTTAAAGGGACTGACTCTCCAAGTGGGGAGAGTGTTAGCAAAGCGTCTGGAATGTGGCACCCGAGTACCAGGGTACGAAAACTGAGACATATTTGAACACGTCTCCCGATCACATGGTTGATCATACTCTAGGTTCCACATGCATGTTTTAGCTGAAGGAAGAATACCTTAAACCTGGAGAGTTGAGACCCGTGGAATGGGTCCCATGCAATATGACTTCAAAGGGTCTTCATTTGCTCACCGAACCTCTCCAATCCTATCACTGCTGCGTTTATGCCCCTGTACACACGCTTGATTCTCTTTTGGAGACATAGCAATCCATAGGTTTTAAGATACTTACTAGTCAGGTACATTCTTAGGCGTTTAATATGCGGTGTTGAGTCCATTTCGTTGAGCAAGGAGTAGCTCTTGTCTATTCCATATTTGGCTTAAGGAACTTTATCTGTGCTCATTTCAATCTCTGGTTTTATGCAGCACCCCAACTCACCTTTCCCCTTAAGCAAGCATAAGTTGCTTTTCTAAATTTGAGACCCTGTTCTGTTTTGGAATTCAGTTCCTGTGTAGCCAAGTTTACATTCTGTGTATTAGTGATATCTTATGATGTTTCTTTTTCTGTGTGACTTATTTCAGTTAGAATCATCGTACCTGAATCCACTCATTATGCTGCTACGGGCCTGATGACATAGATTTCATTGCTGAGTGATACTGCATTGTACGTAAGTACCACAAGTTCTTTATCCATTTTTCACTTTCTGTGATGTTGAACTTGTACGGTAAACGAGGTTCTTGTAAACAGAGGCGTCCCAAACTTTGGGGTGGCTGTGTCTTTTTGATTTTAATTTCCCTAAGCTATAGGACCATAAGTGGCAGTGCCCTAGGCTCTGTTGCTTTGTTTTTTAGATGTTTCAGGAAACACCATACACTTCTCCGGAGTGTCTGTTGGCAATTTACATCCCGCCCATCAGCATAACAAGGCTCCCAGTTCTCCATGGCCTGTCCTGCCTTTCTGGATTTTACACTTTTTTCAGATGGCCCTTTTGACTGGGGGGAAGTGAGACTTCATTGTAGTGCAGATTTCCTTTGCAAGCTTGCTTGGTTGGCCAAAAAGGGCGTATGCGTTTTTTCCTGAATATATTCAGGAAAAAACGCATACGCCCTTTTTGGCCAAGTGCATCATTGTGGACGTTCTGCCTCTTTTCCTATGCTTTCAATGCAATTCCAGTCTACCTCCTGAAATCGGTTTCCTGAAATTCTGCCCCGCTTTCAAGTCCTCTTGGCAGCCTTACCTCAGTATATTTTTGGACTATAGCTGTCATTTATAACTCTGCAGGTTTGTGAATTACAGTGCCCCTGAGCTCCTTTCTTCAACTCGCTTTCTTGTGAGCTGGCCGCAACACCGCAGGATGGCTTCAGGCCCTAATCTGGTTCCGGCACGGCACGCTGAGCCTTTGGTTAATTCCTCTTCCTGGTGGGAAATGAGAGTTAAATTTGCCCGTCCAGACACCTCCAGCTAGTCTCTCATTGGTTCTCACTATTCCTGTTCATCTTGCTCACAAATTGCAAACTGGGCCAAACAGGAGGTTAAAGGCACTGACTCTCCAAGTGGGGAGAGTGTTAGTAAAGCGTCTGGAATGTTGCACCCGAGTACCAGGGTACGAAAACTGAGACATATTTGAACACGTCTCCCGATCACATGGTTGATCATACTCTAGGTTCCACATGCATGTTTTAGCTGAAGGAAGAATACCTTAAACCTGGGTAGTTGAAACCCGTGGAATGGGTACCATGCAATATGACTTCAAAGGGTCTTCATTTGCTCACTGAACCTCTCCAATCCTATCACTGCTGCTTTTATGCCCCTGTACACATGCTTGATTCTCTTTCGGAGACATAGCAATCCATAGGTTTTAAGATACTTACAAGTCAGGTACATTCTTAGGCGTTTAATATGCGGTGTTGAGTCCATTTCGTTGAGCAAGGAGTAGCTCTTGTCTATTCCATATTTGGCTTAAGGAACTTTATCTGTGCTCATTTCAATCTCTGGTTTTATGCAGCACCCCAACTCACCTTTACCCTTAAGCAAGCATAAGTTGCTTTTCTAAATTTGAGACCCTGTTCTGTTTTGGAATTCAGTTCCTGTGTAGCCAAGTTTACATTCCGTGTATTACTGATATCTTATGATGTTTCTTTTTCTGTGTGACTTATTTCAGTTAGAATCATCATACCTGAATCCACTCATTGTGCTGCTAAGGGCCTGATGACACAGATTTCATTGCTGAGTGATATTGCTTTGTAAGTAAATACCACAACTTCTTTATCCATTTTTCACTTTCTGCGATGTTGAACTTGTACTGTAAACGAGGTTCTTGTAAACAGAGGCGTCCCAAACTTTGGGGTGGCTGTGTCTTTTTGATTTTAATTTCCCTAAGCTATAGGACCATAAGTGGAAGTGCCCTAGGCTCTGTTGCTTTGTTTTTTAGATGTTTCAGGAAACACCATACACTTCTCCCCAGTGGTTGTTGGCAATTTACATCCCGCCCATCAGCATAACAAGGCTCCCAGTTCTCCATGGCCTGTCCTGCCTTTCTGGATTTTACACTTTTTTCAGATGGCCCTTTTGACCAGGGGGAAGTGAGACTTCATTGTAGTGCAGATTTCCTTTGCAAGCTTGCTTGGTTGGCCAAAAAGGGCGTATGCGTTTTTTCCTGAATATATTCAGGAAAAAACGCATACGCCCTTTTTGGCCAAGTGCATCATTGTGGACGTTCTGCCTCTTTTCCTATGCTTTCAATGCAATTCCAGTCTACCTCCTGAAATCGGTTTCCTGCAATTCTGCCCCGCTTTCAAGTCCTCTTGGCAGCCTTACTTCAGTCTATTTTTGGACGATAGCTGTCATTTATAACTCTGCAGGTTTGTGAATTACAGTGCCCCTGAGCTCCTTTCTTCAACTCGCTTTCTTGTGAGCTGGCCGCAACACCGCAGGATGGCTTCAGGCCCTAATCTGGTTCCGGCACGGCACGCTGAGCCTTTGGTTAATTCCTCTTCCTGGTGGGAAATGAGAGTTAAATTTGCCCGTCCAGACACCTCCAGCTAGTCTCTCATTGGTTCTCGCTATTCCTGTTCATCTTCCGCAGAAATTGCAAACTGGGCCAATCAGGAGGTTAAAGACACTGGCCCTCCAAGTCGGGAGAGTGTTAGTAAAGCGTCTGGAATGTTGCACCCGAGTACCAGGGTACGAAAACTGAGACATATTTGAACACGTCTCCCGATCACATGGTTGATCATACTCTGGGTTCCACATGCATGTTTTAGCTGAAGGAAGAATACCTAAAACCTGGGTAGTTGAAATCCGTGGAATGGGTACCATGCAATATGACTTCAAAGGGTATTCATTTGCTCACCGAACCTCTCCAATCCTATCACTGCTGCGTTTATGCCCCTGTACACATGCTTGATTCTCTTTCGGAGACATAGCAATCCATAGGTTTTAAGATACTTACTAGTCAGGTACATTCTTAGGCGTTTAATATGCGGTGTTGAGTCCATTTCGTTGAGCAAGGAGTAGCTCTTGTCTATTCCATATTTGGCTTAAGGAACTTTATCTGTGCTCATTTCAATCTCTGGTTTTATGCAGCACCCCAACTCACCTTTCCCCTTAAGCAAGCATAAGTTGGTTTTCTAAATTTGAGACCCTGTTCTGTTTTGGAATGCAGTTCCTGTGTAGCCAAGTTTACATTCCGTGTATTAGTGATATCTTATGATGTTTCTTTTTCTGTGTGACTTATTTCAGTTAGAATCATCGTACCTGAATCTACTAATTATGCTGCTACGGCCCTGATGACATAGATTTCATTGCTGAGTGATACTGCATTGTTCGTAAGTACCACAAGTTGTTTATCCATTTTTCACTTTCTGCGATGTTGAACTTGTACTGTAAACGAGGTTCTTGTAAACAGAGCCGTTCCAAACTTTGGGGTGGCTGTGTCTTTTTGATTTTAATTTCCCTAAGCTATAGGACCATAAGTGGAAGTGCCCTAGGCTCTGTTGCTTTGTTTTTTAGATGTTTCAGGAAACACCATACACTTCTCCCGAGTGTCTGTTGGCAATTTACATCCCGCCCATCAGCATAACAAGGCTCCCAGTTCTCCATGGCCTGTCCTGCCTTTCTGGATTTTACACTTTTTTCAGATGGCCCTTTTGACCAGGGGGAAGTGAGACGTCATTGTAGTGCAGATTTCCTTTGCAAGCTTGCTTGGTTGGCCAAAAAGGGCGTATGCGTTTTTTCCTGAATATATTCAGGAAAAAACGCATACGCCCTTTTTGGCCAAGTGCATCATTGTGGACGTTCTGCCTCTTTTCCTATGCTTTCAATGCAATTCCAGTCTACCTCCTGAAATCGGTTTCCTGCAATTCTGCCCCGCTTTCAAGTCCTCTTGGCAGCCTTACTTCAGTCTATTTTTGGACGATAGCTGTCATTTATAACTCTGCAGGTTTGTGAATTACAGTGCCCCTGAGCTCCTTTCTTCAACTCGCCTTCTTTTGAGCTGGCCGCAACACCGCAGGATGGCTTCAGGCCCTAATCTGGTTCTGGCACGGCACGCTGAGCCTTTGGTTAATTCCCCTTCCTGGTAGGAAATGAGAGTTAAATTTGCCCGTCCAGACACCTCCAGCTAGTCTCCATTGGTTCTCGCTATTCCTGTTCATCTTGCTCAGAAATTGCAAACTGGGCCAAACAGGAGGTTAAAGGGACTGACTCTCCAAGTCGGGAGAGTGTTAGTAAAGCGTCTGGAATGTTGCACCCGAGTACCAGGGTACGAAAACTGAGACATATTTGAACACGTCTCCCGATCACATGGTTGATCATACTCTAGGTTCCACATGCATGTTTTAGCTGAAGGAAGAATACCTTAAACCTGGGTAGTTGAAACCCGTGGAATGGGTACCATGCAATATGACTTCAAAGGGTCTTCATTTGCTCACCGAACCTCTCCAATCCTATCACTGCTGCGTTTATGCCCCTGTACACATGGTTGATTCTCTTTTGGAGACATAGCAATCCATAGGTTTTAAGATAATTACAAGTCAGGTACATTCTTAGGCGTTTAATATGCGGTGTTGAGTCCATTTCGTTGAGCAAGGAGTAGCTCTTGTCTATTCCATATTTGGCTTAAGGAACTTTATCTGTGCTCATTTCAATCTCTGGTTTTATGCAGCACCCCAACTCACCTTTACCCTTAAGCAAGCATAAGTTGGTTTTCTAAATTTGAGACCCTGTTCTGTTCTGTAATTCAGTTCCTGTGTAGCCAAGTTTACATTCCGTGCATTACTGATATCTTATGATGTTTCTTTTTCTGTGTGACTTATTTCAGTTAGAATCATCATACCTGAATCCACTCATTGTGCTGCTAAGGGCCTGATGACACAGATTTCATTGCTGAGTGATACTGCATTGTAAGTAAATACCACAAGTTCTTTATCCATTTTTCACTTTCTGCGATGTTGAACTTGTACTGTAAACGAGGTTCTTGTAAACAGAGGCGTCCCAAACTTTGGGGTGGCTGTGTCTTTTTGATTTTAATTTCCCTAAGCTATAGGACCATAAGTGGAAGTGCCCTAGGTTCTGTTGCTTTGTTTTTTAGATGTTTCAGGAAACAGCATACACTTCTCCCGAGTGGTTGTTGGCAATTTACATCCCGCCCATCAGCATAACAAGGCTCCCAGTTCTCCATGGCCTGTCCTGCCTTTCTGGATTTTACACTTTTTTCAGATGGCCCTTTTGACCGGGGGGAAGTGAGACTTCATTGTAGTGCAGATTTCCTTTGCAAGCTTGCTTGGTTGGCCAAAAAGGGCGTATGCGTTTTTTCCTGAATATATTCAGGAAAAAACGCATACGCCCTTTTTGGCCAAGTGCATCATTGTGGACGTTCTGCCTCTTTTCCTATGCTTTCAATGCAATTCCAGTCTACCTCCTGAAATCGGTTTCCTGCAATTCTGCCCCGTTTTCAAGTCCTCTTGGCAGCCTTACTTCAGTCTATTTTTGGACGATAGCTGTCATTTATAACTCTGCAGGTTTGTGAATTACAGTGCCCCTGAGCTCCTTTCTTCAACTCGCCTTCTTTTGAGCTGGCCGCAACACCGCAGGATGGCTTCAGGCCCTAATCTGGTTCTGGCATGGCACGCTGAGCCTTTGGTTAATTCCTCTTCCTGGTAGGAAATGAGAGTTAAATTTGCCCGTCCAGACACCTCCAGCTAGTCTCCATTGGTTCTCGCTATTCCTGTTCATCTTCCGCAGAAATTGCAAACTGGGCCAAACAGGAGGTTAAAGGGACTGACTCTCCAAGTCGGGAGAGTGTTAGTAAAGCGTCTGGAATGTTGCACCCGAGTACCAGGGTACGAAAACTGAGACATATTTGAACACGTCTCCCGATCACATGGTTGATCATACTCTAGGTTCCACATGCATGTTTTAGCTGAAGGAAGAATACCTTAAACCTGGAGAGTTGAAACCCGTGGAATGGGTACCATGCAATATGACTTCAAAGGGTCTTCATTTGCTCACCGAACCTCTCCAATCCTATCACTGCTGCGTTTATGCCCCTGTACACATGCTTGATTCTCTTTTGGAGACATAGCAATCCATAGGTTTTAAGATACTTACAAGTCAGGTACATTCTTAGGCGTTTAATATGCGGTGTTGAGTCCATTTTGTTGAGCAAGGAGTATCTCTTGTCTATTCCATATTTGGCTTAAGGAACTTTATCTGTGCTCATTTCAATCTCTGGTTTTATGCAGCACCCCAACTCACCTTTCCCCTTAAGCAAGCATAAGTTGTTTTTCTAAATTTGAGACCCTGTTCTGTTCTGTAATTCAGTTCCTGTGTAGCCAAGTTTACATTCCGTGTATTACTGATATCTTATGATGTTTCTTTTTCTGTGTGACTTATTTCAGTTAGAATCATCATACCTGAATCCACTCATTGTGCTGCTAAGGGCCTGATGACACAGATTTCATTGCTGAGTGATATTGCTTTGTAAGTAAATACCACAACTTCTTTATCCATTTTTCACTTTCTGCGGTGTTGAACTTGTACTGTAAACGAGGTTCTTGTAAACAGAGGCGTCCCAAACTTTGGGGTGGCTGTGTCTTTTTGATTTTAATTTCCCTAAGCTATAGGACCATAAGTGGAAGTGCCCTAGGTTCTGTTGCTTTGTTTTTTAGATGTTTCAGGAAACACCATACACTTCTCCCGAGTGTCTGTTGGCAATTTACATCCCGCCCATCAGCATAACAAGGCTCCCAGTTCTCCATGGCCTGTCCTGCCTTTCTGGATTTTACACTTTTTTCAGATGGCCCTTTTGACCAGGGGGAAGTGAGACGTCATTGTAGTGCAGATTTCCTTTGCAAGCTTGCTTTGTTGGCCAAAAAGGGCGTATGCGTTTTTTCCTGAATATATTCAGGAAAAAACGCATACGCCCTTTTTGGCCAAGTGCATCATTGTGGACGTTCTGCCTCTTTTCCTATGCTTTCAATGCAATTCCAGTCTACCTCCTGAAATCGGTTTCCTGCAATTCTGCCCCGCTTTCAAGTCCTCTTGGCAGCCTTACTTCAGTCTATTTTTGGACGATAGCTGTCATTTATAACTCTGCAGGTTTGTGAATTACAGTGCCCCTGAGCTCCTTTCTTCAACTCGCCTTCTTTTGAGCTGGCCGCAACACCGCAGGATGGCTTCAGGCCCTAATCTGGTTCTGGCACGGCACGCTGAGCCTTTGGTTAATTCCCCTTCCTGGTAGGAAATGAGAGTTAAATTTGCCCGTCCAGACACCTCCAGCTAGTCTCCATTGGTTCTCGCTATTCCTGTTCATCTTCCGCAGAAATTGCAAACTGGGCCAAACAGGAGGTTAAAGGGACTGACTCTCCAAGTCGGGAGAGTGTTAGTAAAGCGTCTGGAATGTTGCACCCGAGTACCAGGGTACGAAAACTGAGACATATTTGAACACGTCTCCCGATCACATGGTTGATCATACTCTAGGTTCCACATGCATGTTTTAGCTGAAGGAAGAATACCTTAAACCTGGGTAGTTGAAACCCGTGGAATGGGTACCATGCAATATGACTTCAAAGGGTCTTCATTTGCTCACCGAACCTCTCCAATCCTATCACTGCTGCGTTTATGCCCCTGTACACATGCTTGATTCTCTTTTGGAGACAGCAATCCATAGGTTTTAAGATACTTACAAGTCAGGTACATTCTTAGGCGTTTAATATGCGGTGTTGAGTCCATTTCGTTGAGCAAGGAGTAGCTCTTGTCTATTCCATATTTGGCTTAAGGAACTTTATCTGTGCTCATTTCAATCTCTGGTTTTATGCAGCACCCCAACTCACCTTTACCCTTAAGCAAGCATAAGTTGGTTTTCTAAATTTGAGACCCTGTTCTGTTCTGTAATTCAGTTCCTGTGTAGCCAAGTTTACATTCCGTGTATTAGTGATATCTTATGATGTTTCTTTTTCTGTGTGACTTATTTCAGTTAGAATCATCATACCTGAATCCACTCATTGTGCTGCTAAGGGCCTGATGACACAGATTTCATTGCTGAGTGATACTGCATTGTAAGTAAATACCACAAGTTCTTTATCCATTTTTCACTTTCTGCGATGTTGAACTTGTACTGTAAACGAGGTTCTTGTAAACAGAGGCGTCCCATACTTTGGGGTGGCTGTGTCTTTTTGATTTTAATTTCCCTAAGCTATAGGACCATAAGTGGAAGTGCCCTAGGTTCTGTTGCTTTGTTTTTTAGATGTTTCAGGAAACACCATACACTTCTCCCGAGTGGTTGTTGGCAATTTACATCCCGCCCATCAGCATAACAAGGCTCCCAGTTCTCCATGGCCTGTCCTGCCTTTCTGGATTTTACACTTTTTTCAGATGGCCCTTTTGACCGGGGGGAAGTGAGACTTCATTGTAGTGCAGATTTCCTTTGCAAGCTTGCTTGGTTGGCCAAAAAGGGCGTATGCGTTTTTTCCTGAATATATTCAGGAAAAAACGCATACGCCCTTTTTGGCCAAGTGCATCATTGTGGACGTTCTGCCTCTTTTCCTATGCTTTCAATGCAATTCCAGTCTACCTCCTGAAATCGGTTTCCTGCAATTCTGCCCCGCTTTCAAGTCCTCTTGGCAGCCTTACTTCAGTCTATTTTTGGACGATAGCTGTCATTTATAACTCTGCAGGTTTGTGAATTACAGTGCCCCTGAGCTCCTTTCTTCAACTCGCCTTCTTTTGAGCTGGCCGCAACACCGCAGGATGGCTTCAGGCCCTAATCTGGTTCTGGCATGGCACGCTGAGCCTTTGGTTAATTCCTCTTCCTGGTAGGAAATGAGAGTTAAATTTGCCCGTCCAGACACCTCCAGCTAGTCTCCATTGGTTCTCGCTATTCCTGTTCATCTTCCGCAGAAATTGCAAACTGGGCCAAACAGGAGGTTAAAGGGACTGACTCTCCAAGTCGGGAGAGTGTTAGTAAAGCGTCTGGAATGTTGCACCCGAGTACCAGGGTACGAAAACTGAGACATATTTGAACACGTCTCCCGATCACATGGTTGATCATACTCTAGGTTCCACATGCATGTTTTAGCTGAAGGAAGAATACCTTAAACCTGGAGAGTTGAAACCCGTGGAATGGGTACCATGCAATATGACTTCAAAGGGTCTTCATTTGCTCACCGAACCTCTCCAATCCTATCACTGCTGCGTTTATGCCCCTGTACACATGCTAGATTCTCTTTCGGAGACATAGCAATCCATAGGTTTTAAGATACTTACTAGTCAGGTACATTCTTAGGCGTTTAATATGCGGTGTTGAGTCCATTTCGTTGAGCAAGGAGTAGCTCTTGTCTATTCCATATTTGGCTTAAGGAACTTTATCTGTGCTCATTTCAATCTCTGGTTTTATGCAGCACCCCAACTCACCTTTCCCCTTAAGCAAGCATAAGTTGGTTTTCTAAATTTGAGAACCTGTTCTGTTTTGGAATTCAGTTCCTGTGTAGCCAAGTTTACATTCCGTGTATTACTGATATCTTATGATGTTTCTTTTTCTGTGTGACTTATTTCAGTTAGAATCATCGTACCTGAATCTACTAATTATGCTGCTACGGCCCTGATGACATAGATTTTATTGCTGAGTGATACTGCATTGTACGTAAGTACCACAAGTTGTTTATCCATTTTTCACTTTCTGCGATGTTGAACTTGTACTGTAAACGAGGTTCTTGTAAACAGAGCCGTTCCAAACTTTGGGGTGGCTGTGTCTTTTTGATTTTAATTTCCCTGAGCTATAGGACCATAAGTGGAAGTGCCCTAGGCTCTGTTGCTTTGTTTTTTAGATGTTTCAGGAAACACCATACACTTCTCCCGAGTGTCTGTTGGCAATTTACATCCCGCCCATCAGCATAACAAGGCTCCCAGTTCTCCATGGCCTGTCCTGCCTTTCTGGATTTTACACTTTTTTCAGATGGCCCTTTTGACCAGGGGGAAGTGAGACGTCATTGTAGTGCAGATTTCCTTTGCAAGCTTGCTTGGTTGGCCAAAAAGGGCGTATGCGTTTTTTCCTGAATATATTCAGGAAAAAACGCATACGCCCTTTTTGGCCAAGTGCATCATTGTGGACGTTCTGCCTCTTTTCCTATGCTTTCAATGCAATTCCAGTCTACCTCCTGAAATCGGTTTCCTGCAATTCTGCCCCGCTTTCAAGTCCTCTTGGCAGCCTTACTTCAGTCTATTTTTGGACGATAGCTGTCATTTATAACTCTGCAGGTTTGTGAATTACAGTGCCCCTGAGCTCCTTTCTTCAACTCGCCTTCTTTTGAGCTGGCCGCAACACCGCAGGATGGCTTCAGGCCCTAATCTGGTTCTGGGACGGCACGCTGAGCCTTTGGTTAATTCCCCTTCCTGGTAGGAAATGAGAGTTAAATTTGCCCGTCCAGACACCTCCAGCTAGTCTCCATTGGTTCTCGCTATTCCTGTTCATCTTCCGCAGAAATTGCAAACTGGGCCAAACAGGAGGTTAAAGGGACTGACTCTCCAAGTCGGGAGAGTGTTAGTAAAGCGTCTGGAATGTTGCACCCGAGTACCAGGGTACGAAAACTGAGACATATTTGAACACGTCTCCCGATCACATGGTTGATCATACTCTAGGTTCCACATGCATGTTTTAGCTGAAGGAAGAATACCTTAAACCTGGGTAGTTGAAACCCGTGGAATGGGTACCATGCAATATGACTTCAAAGGGTCTTCATTTGCTCACCGAACCTCTCCAATCCTATCACTGCTGCGTTTATGCCCCTGTACACATGCTTGATTCTCTTTTGGAGACAGCAATCCATAGGTTTTAAGATACTTACAAGTCAGGTACATTCTTAGGCGTTTAATATGCGGTGTTGAGTCCATTTCGTTGAGCAAGGAGTAGCTCTTGTCTATTCCATATTTGGCTTAAGGAACTTTATCTGTGCTCATTTCAATCTCTGGTTTTATGCAGCACCCCAACTCACCTTTACCCTTAAGCAAGCATAAGTTGGTTTTCTAAATTTGAGACCCTGTTCTGTTCTGTAATTCAGTTCCTGTGTAGCCAAGTTTACATTCCGTGTATTACTGATATCTTATGATGTTTCTTTTTCTGTGTGACTTATTTCAGTTAGAATCATCATACCTGAATCCACTCATTGTGCTGCTAAGGGCCTGATGACACAGATTTCATTGCTGAGTGATACTGCATTGTAAGTAAATACCACAAGTTCTTTATCCATTTTTCACTTTCTGCGATGTTGAACTTGTACTGTAAATGAGGTTCTTGTAAACAGAGGCGTCCCAAACTTTGGGGTGGCTGTGTCTTTTTGATTTTAATTTCCCTAAGCTATAGGACCATAAGTGGAAGTGCCCTAGGTTCTGTTGCTTTGTTTTTTAGATGTTTCAGGAAACACCATACACTTCTCCCGAGTGGTTGTTGGCAATTTACATCCCGCCCATCAGCATAACAAGGCTCCCAGTTCTCCATGGCCTGTCCTGCCTTTCTGGATTTTACACTTTTTTCAGATGGCCCTTTTGACCGGGGGGAAGTGAGACTTCATTGTAGTGCAGATTTCCTTTGCAAGCTTGCTTGGTTGGCCAAAAAGGGCGTATACGTTTTTTCCTGAATATATTCAGGAAAAAACGCATACGCCCTTTTTGGCCAAGTGCATCATTGTGGACGTTCTGCCTCTTTTCCTATGCTTTCAATGCAATTCCAGTCTACCTCCTGAAATCGGTTTCCTGCAATTCTGCCCCGCTTTCAAGTCCTCTTGGCAGCCTTACTTCAGTCTATTTTTGGACGATAGCTGTCATTTATAACTCTGCAGGTTTGTGAATTACAGTGCCCCTGAGCTCCTTTCTTCAACTCGCCTTCTTTTGAGCTGGCCGCAACACCGCAGGATGGCTTCAGGCCCTAATCTGGTTCTGGCATGGCACGCTGAGCCTTTGGTTAATTCCTCTTCCTGGTAGGAAATGAGAGTTAAATTTGCCCGTCCAGACACCTCCAGCTAGTCTCCATTGGTTCTCGCTATTCCTGTTCATCTTCCGCAGAAATTGCAAACTGGGCCAAACAGGAGGTTAAAGGGACTGACTCTCCAAGTCGGGAGAGTGTTAGTAAAGCGTCTGGAATGTTGCACCCGAGTACCAGGGGAGGAAAACTGAGACATATTTGAACACGTCTCCCGTTCACATGGTTGATCATACTTGGGTTCCACATGCATGTTTTAGCTGAAGGAAGAATACCTTAAACCTGGAGAGTTGAGACCCGTGGAATGGGTACCATGCAATATGACTTCAAAGGGTCTTCATTTGCTCACCGAACCTCTCCAATCCTATCACTGCTGCGTTTATGCCCCTGTACACATGCTTGATTCTCTTTTGGAGACATAGCAATCTATAGGTTTTACGATACTTACTAGTCAGGTACATTCTTAGGCGTTTAATATGCGGTGTTGAGTCCATTTCGTTGAGCAAGGAGTAGCTCTTGTCTATTCCATATTTGACTTAAGGAACTTTATCTGTGCTCATTTCAATCTCTGGTTTTATGCAGCACCCCAACTCACCTTTACCCTTAAGCAAGCATAAGTTGGTTTTCTAAATTTGAGACCCTGTTCTGTTCTGTAATTCAGTTCCTGTGTAGCCAAGTTTACATTCCGTGTATTACTGATATCTTATGATGTTTCTTTTTCTGTGTGACTTATTTCAGTTAGAATCATCATACCTGAATCCACTCATTGTGCTGCTAAGGGCCTGATGACGCAGATTTCATTGCTGAGTGATATTGCTTTGTAAGTAAATACCACAACTTCTTTATCCATTTTTCACTTTCTGCGATGTTGAACTTGTACTGTAAACGAGGTTCTTGTAAACAGAGGTGTCCCAAACTTTGGGGTGGCTGTGTCTTTTTTATTTTAATTTCCCTAAGCTATAGGACCATAAGTGGAAGTGCCCTAGGCTCTGTTGCTTTGTTTTTTAGATGTTTCAGGAAACACCATACACTTCTCCCGAGTGGTTGTTGGCAATTTACATCCCGCCCATCAGCATAACAAGGCTCCCAGTTCTCCATGGCCTGTCCTGCCTTTCTGGATTTTACACCTTTTTCAGATGGCCCTTTTGACCAGGGGGAAGTGAGACTTCATTGTAGTGCAGATTTCCTTTGCAAGCTTGCTTGGTTGGCCAAAAAGGGCGTATGCGTTTTTTCCTGAATATATTCAGGAAAAAACGCATACGCCCTTTTTGGCCAAGTGCATCATTGTGGACGTTCTGCCTCTTTTCCTATGCTTTCAATGCAATTCCAGTCTACCTCCTGAAATCGGTTTCCTGCAATTCTGCCCCGCTTTCAAGTCCTCTTGGCAGCCTTACTTCAGTCTATTTTTGGACGATAGCTGTCATTTATAACTCTGCAGGTTTGTGAATTACAGTGCCCCTGAGCTCCTTTCTTCAACTCGCCTTCTTGTGAGCTGGCCGCAACACCGCAGGATGGCTTCAGGCCCTAATCTGGTTCCGGCACGGCACGCTGAGCCTTTGGTTAATTCCTCTTCCTGGTGGGAAATGAGAGTTAAATTTGCCCGTCCAGACACCTCCAGCTAGTCTCTCATTGGTTCTCGCTATTCCTGTTCATCTTGCGCAGAAATTGCAAACTGGGCCAAACAGGAGGTTAAAGGCGCTGACTCTCCAAGTGGGGAGAGTGTTAGTAAAGCGTCTGGAATGTTGCACCCGAGTACCAGGGTACGAAAACTGAGACATATTTGAACACGTCTCCCGATCACATGGTTGATCATACTCTAGGTTCCACATGCATGTTTTAGCTGAAGGAAGAATACCTTAAACCTGGGTAGTTGAAACCCGTGGAATGGGTACCATGCAATATGACTTCAAAGGGTCTTCATTTGCTCACCGAACCTCTCCAATCCTACCACTGCTGCATTTATGCCCCTGTACACATGCTTGATTCTCTTTTGGAGACATAGCAATCCATAGGTTTTAAGATACTTACAAATCAGGTACATTCTTAGGCGTTTAATATGCGGTGTTGAGTCCATTTCGTTGAGCAAGGAGTAGCTCTTGTCTATTCCATATTTGGCTTAAGGAACTTTATCTGTGCTCATTTCAATCTCTGGTTTTATGCAGCACCCCAACTCACCTTTACCCTTAAGCAAGCATAAGTTGTTTTTCTAAATTTGAGACCCTGTTCTGTTCTGTAATTCAGTTCCTGTGTAGCCAAGTTTACATTCCGTGTATTACTGATATCTTATGATGTTTCTTTTTCTGTGTGACTTATTTCAGTTAGAATCATCATACCTGAATCCACTCATTGTGCTGCTAAGGGCCTGATGACACAGATTTCATTGCTGAGTGATATTGCTTTGTAAGTAAATACCACAACTTCTTTATCCATTTTTCACTTTCTGCGATGTTGAACTTGTACTGTAAACGAGGATCTTGTAAACAGAGCCGTTCGAAAATTTGGGGTGGCTGTGTCTTTTTGATTTTAAATTCCCAAAGCTATAAGACCATAAGTGGAAGTGCCCTAGGCTCTGTTGCTTTGTTTTTTAGATGTTTCAGGAAACACCATACACTTCTCCCCAGTGGTTGTTGGCAATTTACATCCCGCCCATCAGCATAACAAGGCTCCCAGTTCTCCATGGCCTGTCCTGCCTTTCTGGATTTTACACTTTTTTCAGATGGCCCTTTTGACCGCGGGGAAGTGAGACTTCATTGTAGTGCAGATTTCCTTTGCAAGCTTGCTTGGTTGGCCAAAAAGGGCGTATGCGTTTTTTCCTGAATATATTCAGGAAAAAACGCATACGCCCTTTTTGGCCAAGTGCATCATTGTGGACGTTCTGCCTCTTTTCCTATGCTTTCAATGCAATTCCAGTCTACCTCCTGAAATCGGTTTCCTGCAATTCTGCCCCGCTTTCAAGTCCTCTTGGCAACCTTACTTCAGTCTATTTTTGGACGATAGCTGTCATTTATGACTCTGCAGGTTTGTGAATTACAGTGCCCCTGAGCTCCTTTCTTCAACTCGGTTTCTTTTGAGCTGGCAGCAACACCGCAGGATGGCTTCAGGCCCTAATCTGGTTCCGGCACGGCACACTGAGCCTTTGGTTATTTCCTCTTCCTGGTAGGAAATGAGAGTTAAATTTGCCCGTCCAGACACCTCCAGCTAGTCTCTCATTGGTTCTCGCTATTCCTGTTCATCTTCCGCAGAAATTGCAAACTGGGCCAAACAGGAGGTTAAAGGCGCTGACTCTCCAAGTGGGGAGAGTGTTAGTAAAGCGTCTGGAATGTTGCACCCGAGTACCAGGGGAGGAAAACTGAGACATATTTGAACACGTCTCCCGTTCACATGGTTGATCATACTTGGGTTCCACATGCATGTTTTAGCTGAAGGAAGAATACCTTAAACCTGGAGAGTTGAGACCCGTGGAATGGGTACCATGCAATATGACTTCAAAGGGTCTTCATTTACTCACCGAACCTCTCCAATCCTATCACTGCTGCGTTTATGCCCCTGTACACATGCTTGATTCTCTTTCGGAGACATAGCAATCTATAGGTTTTACGATACTTACTAGTCAGGTACATTCTTAGGCGTTTAATATGCGGTGTTGAGTCCATTTCGTTGAGCAAGGAGTAGCTCTTGTCTATTCCATATTTGACTTAAGGAACTTTATCTGTGCTCATTTCAATCTCTGGTTTTATGCAGCACCCCAACTCACCTTTACCCTTAAGCAAGCATAAGTTGGTTTTCTAAATTTGAGACCCTGTTCTGTTCTGTAATTCAGTTCCTGTGTAGCCAAGTTTACATTCCGTGTATTACTGATATCTTATGATGTTTCTTTTTCTGTGTGACTTATTTCAGTTAGAATCATCATACCTGAATCCACTCATTGTGCTGCTAAGGGCCTGATGACACAGATTTCATTGCTGAGTGATATTGCTTTGTAAGTAAATACCACAACTTCTTTATCCATTTTTCACTTTCTGCGATGTTGAACTTGTACTGTAAACGAGGTTCTTGTAAACAGAGGTGTCCCAAACTTTGGGGTGGCTGTGTCTTTTTTATTTTAATTTCCCTAAGCTATAGGACCATAAGTGGAAGTGCCCTAGGTTCTGTTGCTTTGTTTTTTAGATGTTTCAGGAAACACCATACACTTCTCCCGAGTGGTTGTTGGCAATTTACATCCCGCCCATCAGCATAACAAGGCTCCCAGTTCTCCATGGCCTGTCCTGCCTTTCTGGATTTTACACTTTTTTCAGATGGCCCTTTTGACCGGGGGGAAGTGAGACTTCATTGTAGTGCAGATTTCCTTTGCAAGCTTGCTTGGTTGGCGAAAAAGGGCGTATGCGTTTTTTCCTGAATATATTCAGGAAGAAACGCATACGCCCTTTTTGGCCAAGTGCATCATTGTGGACGTTCTGCCTCTTTTCCTATGCTTTCAATGCAAATCCAGTCTACCTCCTGAAATCGGTTTCCTGCAATTCTGCCCCGCTTTCAAGTCCTCTTGGCAGCCTTACTTCAGTCTATTTTTGGACGATAGCTGTCATTTATAACTCTGCAGGTTTGTGAATTACAGTGCCCCTGAGCTCCTTTCTTCAACTCGCTTTCTTTTGAGCTGGCCGCAACACCGCAGGATGGCTTCAGGCCGTAATCTGGTTCTGGCATGGCACGCTGAGCCTTTGGTTAATTCCTCTTCCTGGTAGGAAATGAGAGTTAAATTTGCCTGTCCAGACACCTCCAGCTAGTCTCCATTGGTTCTCGCTATTCCTGTTCATCTTCCGCAGAAATTGCAAACTGGGCCAAACAGGAGGTTAAAGGGACTGACTCTCCAAGTCGGGAGAGTGTTAGTAAAGCGTCTGGAATGTTGCACCCGAGTACCAGGGTACGAAAACTGAGACATATTTGAACACGTCTCCCGATCACATGGTTGATCATACTCTAGGTTCCACATGCATGTTTTAGCTGAAGAAAGAATACCTTAAACCTGGGTAGTTGAAACCCGTGGAATGGGTACCATGCAATATGACTTCAAAGGGTCTTCATTTGCTCACCGAACCTCTCCAATCCTACCACTGCTGCATTTATGCCCCTGTACACATGCTTGATTCTCTTTTGGAGACATAGCAATCCATAGGTTTTAAGATACTTACAAATCAGGTACATTCTTAGGCGTTAAATATGGGGTGTTGAGTCCATTTCGTTGAGCAAGGAGTAGCTCTTGTCTATTCCATATTTGGCTTAAGGAACTTTATCTGTGCTCATTTCAATCTCTGGTTTTATGCAGCACCCCAACTCACCTTTACCCTTAAGCAAGCATAAGTTGCTTTTCTAAATTTGAGACCCTGTTCTGTTTTGGAATTCAGTTCCTGTGTAGCCAAGTTTACATTCTGTGTATTAGTGATATCTTATGATGTTTCTTTTTCTGTGTGACTTATTTCAGTTAGAATCATCGTACCTGAATCCACTCATTATGCTGCTACGGGCCTGATGACATAGATTTCATTGCTGAGTGATACTGCATTGTACGTAAGTACCACAAGTTCTTTATCCATTTTTCAATTTCTGTGATATTGAACTTGTACGGTAAACGAGGTTCTTGTAAACAGAGGCGTCCCAAACTTTGGGGTGGCTGTGTCTTTTTTATTTTAATTTCCCTAAGCTATAGGACCATAAGTGGCAGTGCCCTAGGCTCTGTTGCTTTGTTTTTTAAATGTTTCAGGAAACACCATACACTTCGCCCGAGTGTCTGTTGGCAATTTACATCCCGCCCATCAGCATAACAAGGCTCCCAGTTCTCCATGGCCTGTCCTGCCTTTCTGGATTTTACACTTTTTTCAGATGGCCCTTTTGACCGGGGGGAAGGGAGACTTCATTGTAGTGCAGATTTCCTTTGCAAGCTTGCTTGGTTGGCCAAAAAGGGCGTATGCGTTTTTTCCTGAATATATTCAGGAAAAAACGCATACGCCCTTTTTGGCCAAGTGCATCATTGTGGACGTTCTGCCTCTTTTCCTATGCTTTCAATGCAATTCCAGTCTACCTCCTGAAATCGGTTTCCTGCAATTCTGCCCCGCTTTCAAGTCCTCTTGGCAGCCTTACCTCAGTATATTTTTGGACGATAGCTGTCATTTATAACTCTGCAGGTTTGTGAATTACAGTGCCCCTGAGCTCCTTTCTTCAACTCGCTTTCTTGTGAGCTGGCCACAACACCGCAGGATGGCTTCAGGCCCTAATCTGCTACCGGCACGGCACGCTGAGCCTTTGGTTATTTCCTCTTCCTGGTGGGAAATGAGAGTTAAATTTGCCCGTCCAGACACCTCCAGCTAGTCTCTCATTGGTTCTCCCTATTCCTGTTCATCTTGCGCAGAAATTGCAAACTGGGCCAAACAGGAGGTTAAAGGCGCTGACTCTCCAAGTCGGGAGAGTGTTAGTAAAGCGTCTGGAATGTTGCACCCGAGTACCAGGGGAGGAAAACTGAGACATATTTGAACACGTCTCCTGGTCACATGGTTGATCATACTCTAGGTTCTACATGCATGTTTTAGCTGAAGGAAGAATACCTTAAAACTGGGTAGTTGAAACCCATGGAATGGGTACCATGCAATATGACTTCAAAGGGTCTTCATTTGCTCACCGAACCTCTCCAATCCTATCACTGCTGCGTTTATGCCCCTGTACACATGCTTGATTCTCTTTCGGAGACATAGCAATCCATAGGTTTTAAGATACTTACTAGTCAGGTACATTCTTAGGCATTTAACATGCGGTGTTGAGTCCATTTCGTTGAGCAAGGAGTAGCTCTTGTCTATTCCGTATTTGGCTTAAGGACCTTTATCTGTGCTCATTTCAATCTCTGTTTTTATGCAGCACCCCAACTCACCTTTCCCCTTAAGCAAGCATAAGTTGGTTTTCTAAATTTGAGAACCTGTTCTGTTTTGGAATTCAGTTCCTGTGTAGCCAAGTTTACATTCCGTGTATTAGTGATATCTTATGATATTTCTTTTTCTGTGTGACTTACTTCAGTTAGAATCATCGTACCTGAATCTACTCATTATGCTGCTACGGGCCTGATGACATAGATTTCATTGCTGAGTGATACTGCATTGTACGTAAGTACCACAAGTTCTTTATCCATTTTTCACTTTCTGTGATATTGAACTTGTACTGTAAACGAGGTTCTTGTAAACAGAGGCGTCCCAAACTTTGGGGTGGCTGTGTCTTTTTGATTTTAATTTCCCTAAGCTATAGGACCATAAGTGGAAGTGCCCTAGGCTCTGTTGCTTTGTTTTTTAGATGTTTCAGGAAACACCATACACTTCTCCCGAGTGGTTGTTGGCAATTTACATCCCGCCCATCAGCATAACAAGGCTCCCAGTTCTCCATGGCCTGTCCTGCCTTTCTGGATTTTACACTTTTTTCAGATGGCCCTTTTGACCGGGGGGAAGTGAGACTTCATTGTAGTGCAGATTTCCTTTGCAAGCTTGCTTGGTTGGCCAAAAAGGGCGTATGCGTTTTTTCCTGAATATATTCAGGAAAAAACGCATACGCCCTTTTTGGCCAAGTGCATCATTGTGGACGTTCTGCCTCTTTTCCTATACTTTCAATGCAATTCCAGTCTACCTCCTGAAATCGGTTTTCTGCAATTCTGCCCCGCTTTCAAGTCCTCTTGGCAGCCTTACTTCAGTCTATTTTTGGACGATAGCTGTCATTTATAACTCTGCAGGTTTGTGAATTACAGTGCCCCTGAGCTCCTTTCTTCAACTCGCTTTCTTGTGACCTGGCCGCAACACCGCAGGATGGCTTCAGGCCCTAATATGGTTCCGGCACGGCACACTGAGCCTTTGGTTATTTCCTCTTCCTGGTGGGAAATGAGAGTTAAATTTGCCCGTCCAGACACCTCCAGCTAGTCTCTCATTGGTTCTCGCTATTCCTGTTCATCTTCCGCAGAAATTGCAAACTGGGCCAAACAGGAGGTTAAAGGCGCTGACTCTCCAAGTGGGGAGAGTGTTAGTAAGGCGTCTGGAATGTTGCACCCGAGTACCAGGGGAGGAAAACTGAGACATATTTGAACACGTCTCCCGTTCACGTGGTTGATCATACTCTAGGTTCCACATGCATGTTTTAGCTGAAGGAAGAATACCTTAAACCTGGGTAGTTGAAACCCGTGGAATGGGTCCCATGCAGTATGACTTCAAAGGGTCTTCATTTGCTCACCGAACCTCTCCAATCCTACCACTGCTGCATTTATGCCCCTGTACACATGCTTGATTCTCTTTTGGAGACATAGCAATCCATAGGTTTTAAGATACTTACTAGTCAGGTACATTCTTAGGCGTTTAATATGCGGTGTTGAGTCCATTTCGTTGAGCAAGGAGTAGCTCTTGTCTATTCCATATTTGGCTTAAGGAACTTTATCTGTGCTCATTTCAATCTCTGGTTTTATGCAGCACCCCAACTCACCTTTCCCCTTAAGCAAGCATAAGTTGCTTTTCTAAATTTGAGAACCTGTTCTGTTTTGGAATTCAATTCCTGTGTAGCCAAGTTTACATTCCGTGTATTACTGATATCTTATGATGTTTCTTTTTCTGTGTGACTTATTTCAGTTAGAATCATCATACCTGAATCCACTCATTGTGCTGCTAAGGGCCTGATGACACAGATTTCATTGCTGAGTGATATTGCTTTGTAAGTAAATACCACAACTTCTTTATCCATTTTTCACTTTCTGCGATGTTGAACTTGTACTGTAAACGAGGTTCTTGTAAACAGAGCCGTTCCAAACTTTGGGGTGGCTGTGTCTTTTTGATTTTAATTTCCCTAAGCTATAGGACCATAAGTGGAAGTGCCCTAGGTTCTGTTGCTTTGTTTTTTAGATGTTTCAGGAAACACCATACACTTCTCCCGAGTGGTTGTTGGCAATTTACATCCCGCCCATCAGCATAACAAGGCTCCCAGTTCTCCATGGCCTGTCCTGCCTTTCTGGATTTTACACTTTTTTCAGATGGCCCTTTTGACCGGGGGGAAGTGAGACTTCATTGTAGTGCAGATTTCCTTTGCAAGCTTGCTTGGTTGGCCAAAAAGGGCGTATGCGTTTTTTCCTGAATATATTCAGGAAAAAACGCATACGCCCTTTTTGGCCAAGTGCATCATTGTGGACGTTCTGCCTCTTTTCCTATGCTTTCAATGCAATTCCAGTCTACCTCCTGAAATCGGTTTCCTGCAATTCTGCCCCGCTTTCAAGTCCTCTTGGCAGCCTTACTTCAGTCTATTTTTGGACGATAGCTGTCATTTATAACTCTGCAGGTTTGTGAATTACAGTGCCCCTGAGCTCCTTTCTTCAACTCGCTTTCTTGTGAGCTGGCCGCAACACCGCAGGATGGCTTCAGGCCCTAATCTGGTTCCGGCACGGCACGCTGAGCCTTTGGTTAATTCCTCTTCCTGGTGGGAAATGAGAGTTAAATTTGCCCGTCCAGACACCTCCAGCTAGTCTCTCATTGGTTCTCGCTATTCCTGTTCATCTTCCGCAGAAATTGCAAACTGGGCCAATCAGGAGGTTAAAGACACTGACCCTCCAGGTCGGGAGAGTGTTAGTAAAGCGTCTGGAATGTTGCACCCGAGTACCAGGGTACGAAAACTGAGACATATTTGAACACGTCTCCCGATCACATGGTTGATCATACTCTGGGTTCCACATGCATGTTTTAGCTGAAGGAAGAATACCTAAAACGTGGGTAGTTGAAACCCGTGGAATGGGTACCATGCAATATGACTTCAAAGGGTCTTCATTTGCTCACCGAACCTCTCCAATCCTATCACTGCTGCGTTTATGCCCCTGTACACATGCTTGATTCTCTTTCGGAGACATAGCAATCCATAGGTTTTAAGATACTTACTAGTCAGGTACATTCTTAGGCGTTTAATATGCGGTGTTGAGTCCATTTCGTTGAGCAAGGAGTAGCTCTTGTCTATTCCATATTTGGCTTAAGGAACTTTATCTGTGCTCATTTCAATCTCTGGTTTTATGCAGCACCCCAACTCACCTTTCCCCTTAAGCAAGCATAAGTTGGTTTTCTAAATTTGAGAACCTGTTCTGTTTTGGAATTCAGTTCCTGTGTAGCCAAGTTTACATTCCGTGTATTAGTGATATCTTATGATGTTTCTTTTTCTGTGTGACTTATTTCAGTTAGAATCATCGTACCTGAATCTACTCATTATGCTGCTACGGCCCTGATGACATAGATTTCATTGCTGAGTGATACTGCATTGTACGTAAGTACCACAAGTTCTTTATCCATTTTTCACTTTCTGCGATGTTGAACTTGTACTGTAAACGAGGTTCTTGTAAACAGAGCCGTTCCAAACTTTGGGGTGGCTGTGTCTTTTTGATTTTAATTTCCCTAAGCTATAGGACCATAAGTGGAAGTGCCCTAGGCTCTGTTGCTTTGTTTTTTAGATGTTTCAGGAAACACCATACACTTCTCCCGAGTGGTTGTTGGCAATTTACATCCCGCCCATCAGCATAACAAGGCTCCCAGTTCTCCATGGCCTGTTGCCTTTCTGGATTTTACACTTTTTTCAGATGGCCCTTTTGACCGGGGGGAAGTGAGACTTCATTGTAGTGCAGATTTCCTTTGCAAGCTTGCTTGGTTGGCCAAAAAGGGCGTATGCGTTTTTTCCTGAATATATTCAGGAAAAAACGCATACGCCCTTTTTGGCCAAGTGCATCATTGTGGACGTTCTGCCTCTTTTCCTATGCTTTCAATGCAATTCCAGTCTACCTCCTGAAATCGGTTTCCTGCAATTCTGCCCCGCTTCCAAGTCCTCTTGGCAGCCTTACTTCAGTCTATTTTTGGACGATAGCTGTCATTTATAACTCTGCAGGTTTGTGAATTACAGTGCCCCTGAGCTCCTTTCTTCAACTCGCTTTCTTGTGACCTGGCCGCAACACCGCAGGATGGCTTCAGGCCCTAATCTGGTTCCGGCACGGCACGCTGAGCCTTTGGTTAATTCCTCTTCCTGGTGGGAAATGAGAGTTAAATTTGCCCGTCCAGACACCTCCAGCTAGTCTCTCATTGGTTCTCGCTATTCCTGTTCATCTTCCGCAGAAATTGCAAACTGGGCCAAACAGGAGGTTAAAGGCGCTGACTCTCCAAGTGGGGAGAGTGTTAGTAAAGCGTCTGGAATGTTGCACCCGAGTACCAGGGTACGAAAACTGAGACATATTTGAACACGTCTCCCGATCACATGGTTGATCATACTCTGGGTTCCACACGCATGTTTTAGCTGAAGGCAGAATACCTAAAACCTGGGTAGTTGAAACCCGTGGAATGGGTACCATGCAATATGACTTCAAAGGGTCTTCATTTGCTCACCGAACCTCTCCAATCCTATCACTGCTGCGTTTATGCCCCTGTACACATGCTTGATTCTCTTTCGGAGACATAGCAATCCATAGGTTTTAAGATACTTACTAGTCAGGTACATTCTTAGGCGTTTAATATGCGGTGTTGAGTCCATTTCGTTGAGCAAGGAGTAGCTCTTGTCTATTCCATATTTGGCTTAAGGAACTTTATCTGTGCTCATTTCAATCTCTGGTTTTATGCAGCAACCCAACTCACCTTTCCCCTTAAGCAAGCATAAGTTGGTTTTCTAAATTTGAGAACCTGTTCTGTTTTGGAATTCAGTTCCTGTTAAGCCAAGTTTACATTCCGTGTATTACTGATATCTTATGATGTTTCTTTTTCTGTGTGACTTATTTCAGTTAGAATCATCATACCTGAATCCACTCATTGTGATGCTAAGGGCCTGGTGACATAGATTTCATTGCTGAGTGATATTGCTTTGTAAGTAAATACCACAACTTCTTTATCCATTTTTCACTTTCTGCGATGTTGAACTTGTACTGTAAACGAGGTTCTTGTAAACAGAGGCGTCCCAAACTTTGGGGTGGCTGTGTCTTTTTGATTTTAATTTCCCTAAGCTATAGGACCATAAGTGGAAGTGCCCTAGGCTCTGTTGCTTTGTTTTTTAGATGTTTCAGGAAACACCATACACTTCTCCCGAGTGGTTGTTGGCAATTTACATCCCGCCCATCAGCATAACAAGGCTCCCAGTTCTCCATGGCCTGTCCTGCCTTTCTGGATTTTACACTTTTTTCAGATGGCCCTTTTGACCGGGGGGAAGTGAGACTTCATTGTAGTGCAGATTTCCTTTGCAAGCTTGCTTGGTTGGCCAAAAAGGGCGTATGCGTTTCTTCCTGAATATATTCAGGAAAAAACGCATACGCCCTTTTTGGCCAAGTGCATCATTGTGGACGTTCTGCCTCTTTTCCTATACTTTCAATTCAATTCCAGTCTACCTCCTGAAATCGGTTTTCTGCAATTCTGCCCCGCTTTCAAGTCCTCTTGGCAGCCTTACTTCAGTCTATTTTTGGACGATAGCTGTCATTTATAACTCTGCAGGTTTGTGAATTACAGTGCCCCTGAGCTCCTTTCTTCAACTCGCTTTCTTGTGAGCTGGCCGCAACACCGCAGGATGGCTTCAGGCCCTAATATGGTTCCGGCACGGCACGCTGAGCCTTTGGTTATTTCCTCATCCTGGTGGGAAATGAGAGTTAAATTTGCCCGTCCAGACACCTCCAGCTAGTCTCTCATTGGTTCTCGCTATTCCTGTTCATCTTGCGCAGAAATTGCAAACTGGGCCAAACAGGAGGTTAAAGGCGCTGACTCTCCAAGTGGGGAGAGTGTTAGTAAGGCGTCTGGAATGTTGCACCCGAGTACCAGGGGAGGAAAACTGAGACATATTTGAACACGTCTCCCGTTCACACGGTTGATCATACTCTGGGTTCCACCTGCATGTTTTAGCTGAAGGAAGAATACTTTAAACCTGCAGAGTTGAGACCCGTGGAATGGGTCCCATGCAATATGACTTCAAAGGGTCTTCATTTGCTCACCGAACCTCTCCAATCCTATCACTGCTGCGTTTATGCCCCTGTACACACGCTTGATTCTCTTTTGGAGACATAGCAAGCCATAGGTTTTAAGATACTTACTAGTCAGGTACATTCTTAGGCGTTTAATATGGGGTGTTGAGTCCATTTCGTTGAGCAAGGAGTAGCTCTTGTCTATTCCATATTTGGCTTAAGGAACTTTATCTGTGCTCATTTCAATCTCTGGTTTTATGCAGCACCCCAACTCACCTTTCCCCTTAAGCAATCATAAGTTGCTTTTCTAAATTTGAGACCCTGTTCTGTTTTGGAATTCAATTCCTGTGTAGCCAAGTTTACATTCCGTGTATTACTGATATCTTATGATGTTTCTTTTTCTGTGTGACTTATTTCAGTTAGAATCATCATACCTGAATCCACTCATTGTGCTGCTAAGGGCCTGATGACACAGATTTCATTGCTGAGTGATATTGCTTTGTAAGTAAATACCACAACTTCTTTATCCATTTTTCACTTTCTGCGATGTTGAACTTGTACTGTAAACGAGGTTCTTGTAAACAGAGGCGTCCCAAACTTTGGGGTGGCTGTGTCTTTTTGATTTTAATTTCCCTAAGCTATAGGACCATAAGTGGAAGTGCCCTAGGCTCTGTTGCTTTGTTTTTTAGATGTTTCAGGAAACACCATACACTTCTCCCCAGTGGTTGTTGGCAATTTACATCCCGCCCATCAGCATAACAAGGCTCCCAGTTCTCCATGGCCTGTCCTGCCTTTCTGGATTTTACACTTTTTTCAGATGGCCCTTTTGACCAGGGGGAAGTGAGACTTCATTGTAGTGCAGATTTCCTTTGCAAGCTTGCTTGGTTGGCCAAAAAGGGCGTATGCGTTTTTTCCTGAATATATTCAGGAAAAAACGCATACGCCCTTTTTGGCCAAGTGCATCATTGTGGACGTTCTGCCTCTTTTCCTATGCTTTCAATGCAATTCCAGTCTACCTCCTGAAATCGGTTTCCTGCAATTCTGCCCCGCTTTCAAGTCCTCTTGGCAGCCTTACTTCAGTCTATTTTTGGACGATAGCTGTCATTTATAACTCTGCAGGTTTGTGAATTACAGTGCCCCTGAGCTCCTTTCTTCAACTCGCTTTCTTGTGAGCTGGCCGCAACACCGCAGGATGGCTTCAGGCCCTAATCTGGTTCCGGCACGGCACGCTGAGCCTTTGGTTAATTCCTCTTCCTGGTGGGAAATGAGAGTTAAATTTGCCCGTCCAGACACCTCCAGCTAGTCTCTCATTGGTTCTCGCTATTCCTGTTCATCTTCTGCAGAAATTGCAAACTGGGCCAATCAGGAGGTTAAAGACACTGACCCTCCAGGTCGGGAGAGTGTTAGTAAAGCGTCTGGAATGTTGCACCCGAGTACCAGGGTACGAAAACTGAGACATATTTGAACACGTCTCCCGATCACATGGTTGATCATACTCTGGGTTCCACATGCATGTTTTAGCTGAAGGAAGAATACCTAAAACGTGGGTAGTTGAAACCCGTGGAATGGGTACCATGCAATATGACTTCAAAGGGTCTTCATTTGCTCACCGAACCTCTCCAATCCTATCACTGCTGCGTTTATGCCCCTGTACACATGCTTGATTCTCTTTCGGAGACATAGCAATCCATAGGTTTTAAGATACTTACTAGTCAGGTACATTCTTAGGCGTTTAATATGCGGTGTTGAGTCCATTTCGTTGAGCAAGGAGTAGCTCTTGTCTATTCCACATTTGGCTTAAGGAACTTTATCTGTGCTCATTTCAATCTCTGGTTTTATGCAGCACCCCAACTCACCTTTCCCCTTAAGCAAGCATAAGTTGGTTTTCTAAATTTGAGAACCTGTTCTGTTTTGGAATTCAGTTCCTGTGTAGCCAAGTTTACATTCCGTGTATTAGTGATATCTTATGATGTTTCTTTTTCTGTGTGACTTATTTCAGTTAGAATCATCGTACCTGAATCTACTCATTATGCTGCTACGGCCCTGATGACATAGATTTCATTGCTGAGTGATACTGCATTGTACGTAAGTACCACAAGTTGTTTATCCATTTTTCACTTTCTGCGATGTTGAACTTGTACTGTAAACGAGGTTCTTGTAAACAGAGCCGTTCCAAACTTTGGGGTGGCTGTGTCTTTTTGATTTTAATTTCCCTAAGCTATAGGACCATAAGTGGAAGTGCCCTAGGTTCTGTTGCTTTGTTTTTTAGATGTTTCAGGAAACACCATACACTTCTCCCGAGTGGTTGTTGGCAATTTACATCCCGCCCATCAGCATAACAAGGCTCCCAGTTCTCCATGGCCTGTCCTGCCTTTCTGGATTTTACACTTTTTTCAGATGGCCCTTTTGACCGGGGGGAAGTGAGACTTCATTGTAGTGCAGATTTCCTTTGCAAGCTTGCTTGGTTGGCCAAAAAGGGCGTATGCGTTTTTTCCTGAATATATTCAGGAAAAAACGCATACGCCCTTTTTGGCCAAGTGCATCATTGTGGACGTTCTGCCTCTTTTCCTATGCTTTCAATGCAATTCCAGTCTACCTCCTGAAATCGGTTTCCTGCAATTCTGCCCCGCTTTCAAGTCCTCTTGGCAGCCTTACTTCAGTCTATTTTTGGACGATAGCTGTCATTTATAACTCTGCAGGTTTGTGAATTACAGTGCCCCTGAGCTCCTTTCTTCAACTCGCTTTCTTGTGAGCTGGCCGCAACACCGCAGGATGGCTTCAGGCCCTAATCTGGTTCCGGCACGGCACGCTGAGCCTTTGGTTAATTCCTCTTCCTGGTGGGAAATGAGAGTTAAATTTGCCCGTCCAGACACCTCCAGCTAGTCTCTCATTGGTTCTCGCTATTCCTGTTCATCTTCCGCAGAAATTGCAAACTGGGCCAAACAGGAGGTTAAAGACACTGACTCTCCAAGTGGGGAGAGTGTTAGTAAAGCGTCTGGAATGTTGCACCCGAGTACCAGGGTACGAAAACTGAGACATATTTGAACACGTCTCCCGATCACATGGTTGATCATACTCTGGGTTCCACATGCATGTTTTAGCTGAAGGAAGAATACCTTAAACCTGGGTAGTTGAAACCCGTGGAATGGATACCATACAATATGACTTCAAAGGGTCTTCATTTGCTCACCGAACCTCTCCAATCCTATCACTGCTGCGTTTATGCCCCTGTACACATGCTTGATTCTCTTTCGGAGACATAGCAATCCATAGGTTTTAAGATACTTACTAGTCAGGTACATTCTTAGGCGTTTAATATGCGGTGTTGAGTCCATTTCGTTGAGCAAGGAGTAGCTCTTGTCTATTCCATATTTGGCTTAAGGAACTTTATCTGTGCTCATTTCAATCTCTGGTTTTATGCAGCACCCCAACTCACCTTTCCCCTTAAGCAAGCATAAGTTGGTTTTCTAAATTTGAGAACCTGTTCTGTTTTGGAATTCAGTTCCTGTGTAGCCAAGTTTACATTCCGTGTATTAGTGATAACTTATGATGTTTCTTTTTCTGTGTGACTTATTTCAGTTAGAATCATCGTACTTGAATCTACTCATTATGCTGCTACGGCCCTGATGACATAGATTTCATTGCTGAGTGATACTGCATTGTACGTAAGTACCACAAGTTGTTTATCCATTTTTCACTTTCTGCGATGTTGAACTTGTACTGTAAACGAGGTTCTTGTAAACAGAGCCGTTCCAAACTTTGGGGTGGCTGTGTCTTTTTGATTTTAATTTCCCTAAGCTATAGGACCATAAGTGGAAGTGCCCTAGGCTCTGTTGCTTTGTTTTTTAGATGTTTCAGGAAACACCATACACTTCTCCCGAGTGTCTGTTGGCAATTTACATCCCGCCCATCAGCATAACAAGGCTCCCAGTTCTCCATGGCCTGTTGCCTTTGTGGATTTTACACTTTTTTCAGATGGCCCTTTTGACCGGGGGGAAGTGAGACTTCATTGTAGTGCAGATTTCCTTTGCAAGCTTGCTTGGTTGGCCAAAAAGGGCGTATGCGTTTTTTCCTGAATATATTCAGGAAAAAACGCATACGCCCTTTTTGGCCAAGTGCATCATTGTGGACGTTCTGCCTCTTTTCCTATGCTTTCAATGCAATTCCAGTCTACCTCCTGAAATCGGTTTCCTGCAATTCTGCCCCGCTTTCAAGTCCTCTTGGCAGCCTTACTTCAGTCTATTTTTGGACGATAGCTGTCATTTATAACTCTGCAGGTTTGTGAATTACAGTGCCCCTGAGCTCCTTTCTTCAACTCGCTTTCTTGTGAGCTGGCCGCAACACCGCAGGATGGCTTCAGGCCCTAATCTGGTTCCGGCACGGCACGCTGAGCCTTTGGTTAATTCCTCTTCCTGGTGGGAAATGAGAGTTAAATTTGCCCGTCCAGACACCTCCAGCTAGTCTCTCATTGGTTCTCGCTATTCCTGTTCATCTTCCGCAGAAATTGCAAACTGGGCCAAACAGGAGGTTAAAGACACTGACTCTCCAAGTGGGGAGAGTGTTAGTAAAGCGTCTGGAATGTTGCACCCGAGTACCAGGGTACGAAAACTGAGACATATTTGAACACGTGTCCCGATCACATGGTTGATCATACTCTGGGTTCCACATGCATGTTTTAGCTGAAGGAAGAATACCTAAAACCTGAGTAGTTGAAACCCGTGGAATGGGTACCATGCAATATGACTTCAAAGGGTCTTCATTTGCTCACCGAACCTCTCCAATCCTATCACTGCTGCGTTTATGCCCCTGTACACATGCTTGATTCTCTTTCGGAGACATAGCAATCCATAGGTTTTAAGATACTTAGTAGTCAGGTACATTCTTAGGCGTTTAATATGCGGTGTTGAGTCCATTTCGTTGAGCAAGGAGTAGCTCTTGTCTATTCCATATTTGGCTTAAGGAACTTTATCTGTGCTCATTTCAATCTCTGGTTTTATGCAGCAACCCAACTCACCTTTCCCCTTAAGCAAGCATAAGTTGGTTTTCTAAATTTGAGAACCTGTTCTGTTTTGGAATTCAGTTCCTGTGTAGCCAAGTTTACATTCCGTGTATTAGTGATATCTTATGATGTTTCTTTTTCTGTGTGACTTATTTCAGTTAGAATCATCGTACCTGAATCTACTCATTATGCTGCTACGGGCCTGATGACATAGATTTCATTGCTGAGTGATACTGCATTGTACGTAAGTACCACAAGTTCTTTATCCATTTTTCACTTTCTGCGATGTTGAACTTGTACTGTAAACGAGGTTCTTGTAAACAGAGGCGTCCCAAACTTTGGGGTGGCTGTGTCTTTTTGATTTTAATTTCCCTAAGCTATAGGACCATAAGTGGAAGTGCACTAGGCTCTGTTGCTTTGTTTTTTAGATGTTTCAGGAAACACCATACACTTCTCCCGAGTGTCTGTTGGCAATTTACATCCCGCCCATCAGCATAACAAGGCTCCCAGTTCTCCATGTCCTGTCCTGCCTTTCTGGATTTTACACTTTTTTCAGATGGCCCTTTTGACCGGGGGGAAGTGAGACTTCATTGTAGTGCAGATTTCCTTTGCAAGCTTGCTTGGTTGGCCAAAAAGGGCGTATGCGTTTTTTCCTGAATATATTCAGGAAAAAACGCATACGCCCTTTTTGGCCAAGTGCATCATTGTGGACGTTCTGCCTCTTTTCCTATGCTTTCAATGCAATTCCAGTCTACCTCCTGAAATCGGTTTCCTGCAATTCTGCCCCGCTTTCAAGTCCTCTTGGCAGCCTTACTTCAGTCTATTTTTGGACGATAGCTGTCATTTATAACTCTGCAGGTTTGTGAATTACAGTGCCCCTGAGCTCCTTTCTTCAACTCGCTTTCTTGTGACCTGGCCGCAACACTGCAGGATGGCTTCAGGCCCTAATCTGGTTCCGGTACGGCACACTGAGCCTTTGGTTATTTCCTCTTCCTGGTGGGAAATGAGAGTTAAATTTGCCCGTCCAGACACCTCCAGCTAGTCTCTCATTGGTTCTCGCTATTCCTGTTCATCTTCCGCAGAAATTGCAAACTGGGCCAAACAGGAGGTTAAAGGCGCTGACTCTCCAAGTGGGGAGAGTGTTAGTAAAGCGTCTGGAATGTTGCACCCGAGTACCAGGGGAGGAAAACTGAGACATATTTGAACACGTCTACCGTTCACATGGTTGATCATACTTGGGTTCCACATGCATGTTTTAGCTGAAGGAAGAATACCTTAAACCTGGAGAGTTGAGACCCGTGGAATGGGTACCATGCAATATGACTTCAAAGGGTCTTCATTTGCTCACCGAACATCTCCAATCCTATCACTGCTGCGTTTATGCCCCTGTACACATGCTTGATTCTCTTTCGGAGACATAGCAATCTATAGGTTTTACGATACTTACTAGTCAGGTACATTCTTAGGCGTTTAATATGCGGTGTTGAGTCCATTTCGTTGAGCAAGGAGTAGCTCTTGTCTATTCCATATTTGACTTAAGGAACTTTATCTGTGCTCATTTCAATCTCTGGTTTTATGCAGCACCCCAACTCACCTTTACCCTTAAGCAAGCATAAGTTGGTTTTCTAAATTTGAGACCCTGTTCTGTTCTGTAATTCAGTTCCTGTGTAGCCAAGTTTCCATTCCGTGTATTACTGATATCTTATGATGTTTCTTCTTCTGTGTGACTTATTTCAGTTAGAATCATCATACCTGAATCCACTCATTGTGATGCTAAGGGCCTGATGACATAGATTTCATTGCTGAATGATATTGCTTTGTAAGTAAATACCACAACTTCTTTATCCATTTTTCACTTTCTGCGATTTTGAACTTGTACTGTAAACGAGGTTCTTGTAAACAGAGTCGTCCCAAACTTTGGGGAGGCTGTGTCTTTTTGATTTTAATTTCCCTAAGCTATAGGACCATAAGTGGCAGTGCCCTAGGCTCTGTTGCTTTGTTTTTTAGATGTTTCAGGACCACCATACACTTCTCCCAAGTGTCTGTTGGCAATTTACATCCCGCCCATCAGCATAACAAGGCTCCCAGTTCTCCATGGCCTGTCCTGCCTTTCTGGATTTTACACTTTTTTCAGATGGCCCTTTTGACCGGGGGGAAGTGAGACTTCATTGTAGTGCAGATTTCCTTTGCAAGCTTGCTTGGTTGGCCAAAAAGGGCGTATGCGTTTTTTCCTGAATATATTCAGGAAAAAACGCATACGCCCTTTTTGGCCAAGTGCATCATTGTGGACGTTCTGCCTCTTTTCCTATGCTTTCAATGCAATTCCAGTCTACCTCCTGAAATCGGTTTCCTGCAATTCTGCCCCGCGTTCAAGTCCTCTTGGCAGCCTTACTTCAGTCTATTTTTGGACGATAGCTGTCATTTATAACTCTGCAGGTTTGTGAATTACAGTGCCCCTGAGCTCCTTTCTTCAACTCGCTTTCTTGTGAGCTGGCCGCAACACCGCAGGATGGCTTCAGGCCCTAATCTGGTTCCGGCCCGGCATGCTGAGCCTTTGGTTAATTCCTCTTCCTGGTGGGAAATGAGAGTTAAATTTGCCCGTCCAGACACCTCCAGCTAGCCTCTCATTGGTTCTCGCTATTCCTGTTCATCTTCCGCAGAAATTGCAAACTGGGCCAAACAGGAGGTTAAAGGGACTGACTCTCCAAGTGGGGAGAGTGTTAGTAAAGCATCTGGAATGTTGCACCCGAGTACCAGGGGAGGAAAACTGAGACATATTTGAACACGTCTCCCGATCACATGGTTGATCATACTCTAGGTTCCACATGCATGTTTTAGCTGAAGGAAGAATACCTTAAACCTGGGTAGTTGAAACCCTTGGAATGGGTACCATGCAATATGACTTCAAAGGGTCTTCATTTGCTCACCGAACCTCTCCAATCCTATCACTGCTGCGTTTATGCCCCTGTACACATGCTTGATTCTCTTTCGGAGACATAGCAATCCATAGGTTTTAAGATACTTACAAGTCAGTACATTCTTAGGCGTTTAATATGCGGTGTTGAGTCCATTTCGTTGAGCAAGGAGTAGCTCTTGTCTATTACATATTTGGCTTAAGGAACTTTATCTGTGCTCATTTCAATCTCTGGTTTTATGCAGCACCCCAACTCACCTTTCCCCTTAAGCAAGCATAAGTTGGTTTTCTAAATTTGAGACACTGTTCTTTACTGTAATTCAGTTCCTGTGTAGCCAAGTTTCCATTCCGTGTATTACTGATATCTTATGATGTTTCTTTTTCTGTGTGACTTATTTCAGTTAGAATCATCATACCTGAATCCACTCATTGTGCTGCTAAGGGCCTGATGACATAGATTTCATTGCTGAGTGATATTGCTTTGTAAGTGAATACCACAAGTTCTTTATCCATTTTTCACTTTCTGCGATGTTGAACTTGTACTGTAAACGAGGTTCTTGTAAACAGAGGCGTCCCAAACTTTGGGGTGGCTGTGTCTTTTTGATTTTAATTTCCCTAAGCTATAGGACCATAAGTGGAAGTGCCCTAGGCTCTGTTGCTTTGTTTTTTAGATGTTTCAGGAAACACCATACACTTCTCCCGAGTGTCTGTTGGCAATTTACATCCCGCCCATCAGCATAACAAGGCTCCCAGTTCTCCATGGCCTGTCCTGCCTTTCTGGATTTTACACTTTTTTCAGATGGCCCTTTTGACCGGGGGGAAGTGAGACTTCATTGTAGTGCAGATTTCCTTTGCAAGCTTGCTTGGTTGGCCAAAAAGGGCGTATGCGTTTTTTCCTGAATATATTCAGGAAAAAACGCATACGCCCTTTTTGGCCAAGTGCATCATTGTGGACGTTCTGCCTCTTTTCCTATGCTTTCAATGCAATTCCAGTCTACCTCCTGAAATCGGTTTCCTGCAATTCTGCCCCGCTTTCAAGTCCTCTTGGCAGCCTTACTTCAGTCTATTTTTGGACGATAGCTGTCATTTATAACTCTGCAGGTTTGTGAATTACAGTGCCCCTGAGCTCCTTTCTTCAACTCGCTTTCTTGTGAGCTGGCCGCAACACCGCAGGATGGCTTCAGGCCCTAATCTGCTACCGGCACGGCACGCTGAGCCTTTGGTTATTTCCTCTTCCTGGTGGGAAATGAGAGTTAAATTTGCCCGTCCAGACACCTCCAGCTAGTCTCTCATTGGTTCTCCCTATTCCTGTTCATCTTGCGCAGAAATTGCAAACTGGGCCAAACAGGAGGTTAAAGGCGCTGACTCTCCAAGTGAGGAGAGTGTTAGTAAAGCGTCTGGAATGTTGCATCCGAGTACCAGGGTACGAAAACTGAGACATATTTGAACACGTCTCCTGATCACATGGTTGATCATACTCTAGGTTCTACATGCATGTTTTAGCTGAAGGAAGAATACCTTAAACCTGGAGAGTTGAGACCCGTGGAATGGGTACCATGCAATATGACTTCAAAGGGTCTTCATTTGCTCACCGAACCTCTCCAATCCTATCACTGCTGCGTTTATGCCCCTGTACACACGCTTGATTCTCTTTTGGAGACATAGCAATCCATAGGTTTTACGATACTTACTAGTCAGGTACATTCTTAAGCGTTTAATATGCGGTGTTGAGTCCATTTCGTTGAGCAAGGAGTAGCTCTTGTCTATTCCATATTTGGCTTAAGGACCTTTATCTGTGCTCATTTCAATCTCTGGTTTTATGCAGCACCCCAACTCACCTTTACCCTTAAGCAAGCATAAGTTGCTTTTCTAAATTTGAGACCCTGTTGTGTTTTGGAATTCAGTTCCTGTGTAGCCAAGTTTACATTCTGTGTATTAGTGATACCTTATGATGTTTCTTTTTCTGTGTGACTTATTTCAGTTAGAATCATCGTACCTGAATCCACTCATTATGCTGCTACGGGCCTGATGACATAGATTTCATTGCTGAGTGATACTGCATTGTACGTAAGTACCACAAGTTCTTTATCCATTTTTCACTTTCTGTGATATTGAACTAGTACAGTAAATGAGGTTCTTGTAAACAGAGGCGTCCCAAACTTTGGGGTGGCTGTGTCTTTTTGATTTTAATTTTCCTAAGCTATAGGACCATAAGTGGAAGTGCCCTAGGTTCTGTTGCTTTGTTTTTTAGATGTTTCAGGAAACACCATACACTTCTCCCGAGTGGTTGTTGGCAATTTACATCCCGCCCATCAGCATAACAAGGCTCCCAGTTCTCCATGGCCTGTCCTGCCTTTCTGGATTTTACACTTTTTTCAGATGGCCCTTTTGACCGGGGGGAAGTGAGACTTCATTGTAGTGCAGATTTCCTTTGCAAGCTTGCTTGGTTGGCCAAAAAGGGCGTATGCGTTTTTTCCTGAATATATTCAGGAAAAAACGCATACGCCCTTTTTGGCCAAGTGCATCATTGTGGACGTTCTGCCTCTTTTCCTATGCTTTCAATGCAATTCCAGTCTACCTCCTGAAATCGGTTTCCTGCAATTCTGCCCCTCTTTCAAGTCCTCTTGGCAGCCTTACTTCAGTCTATTTTTGGACGATAGCTGTCATTTATAACTCTGCAGGTTTGTGAATTACAGTGCCCCTGAGCTCCTTTCTTCAACTTGCTTTCTTGTGACCTGGCCGCAACACCGCAGGATGGCTTCAGGCCCTAATCTGGTTCCGGCACGGCACGCTGAGCCTTTGGTTATTTCCTCTTCCTGGTGGGAAATGAGAGTTAAATTTGCCCGTCCAGACACCTCCAGCTAGTCTCTCATTGGTTCTCGCTATTCCTGTTCATCTTCCGCAGAAATTGCAAACTGGGCCAAACAGGAGGTTAAAGGCGCTGACTCTCCAAGTGGGGAGAGTGTTAGTAAAGCGTCTGGAATGTTGCACCCGAGTACCAGGGGAGGAAAACTGAGACACATTTGAACACGTCTCCCGTTCACATGGTTGATCATACTTGGGTTCCACATGCATGTTTTAGCTGAAGGAAGAATACCTTAAACCTGGAGAGTTAAGACCCGTGGAATGGGTACCATGCAATATGACTTCAAAGGGTCTTCATTTGCTCACCGAACCTCTCCAATCCTATCACTGCTGCGTTTATGCCCCTGTACACATGCTTGATTCTCTTTTGGAGACATAGCAATCCATAGGTTTTAAGATACTTACTAGTCAGGTACATTCTTAGGCGTTTAATATGCGGTGTTGAGTCCATTTCGTTGAGCAAGGAGTAGCTCTTGTCTATTCCATATTTGACTTAAGGAACTTTATCTGTGCTCATTTCAATCTCTGGTTTTATGCAGCACCCCAACTCACCTTTACCCTTAAGCAAGCATAAGTTGGTTTTCTAAATTTGAGACCCTGTTCTGTTCTGTAATTCAGTTCCTGTGTAGCCAAGTTTACATTCTGTGTATTACTGATATCTTATGATGTTTCTTTTTCTGTGTGACTTACTTCAGTTAGAATCATCATACCTGAATCTACTCATTGTGCTGCTAAGGGCCTGATGACACAGATTTCATTGCTGAGTGATATTGCTTTGTAAGTAAATACCACAACTTCTTTATCCATTTTTCACTTTCTGCGATGTTGAACTTGTACTGTAAACGAGGTTCTTGTAAACAGAGCCGTTCCAAACTTTGGGGTGGCTGTGTCTTTTTGATTTTAATTTCCCTAAGCTATAGGACCATAAGTGGAAGTGCCCTAGGCTCTGTTGCTTTGTTTTTTAGATGTTTCAGGAAACACCATACACTTCTCCCGAGTGGTTGTTGGCAATTTACATCCCGCCCATCAGCATAACAAGGCTCCCAGTTCTCCATGGCCTGTCCTGCCTTTCTGGATTTTACACTTTTTTCAGATGACCCTTTTGACCGGGGGGAAGTGAGACTTCATTGTAGTGCAGATTTCCTTTGCAAGCTTGCTTGGTTGGCCAAAAAGGGCGTATGCGTTTTTTCCTGAATATATTCAGGAAAAAACGCATACGCCCTTTTTGGCCAAGTGCATCATTGTGGACGTTCTGCCTCTTTTCCTATGCTTTCAATGCAATTCCAGTCTACCTCCTGAAATCGGTTTCCTGCAATTCTGCCCCGCTTTCAAGTCCTCTTGGCAGCCTTACTTCAGTCTATTTTTGGACGATAGCTGTCATTTATAACTCTGCAGGTTTGTGAATTACAGTGCCCCTGAGCTCCTTTCTTCAACTCGCTTTCTTTTGAGCTGGCCGCAACACCGCAGGATGGCTTCAGGCCCTAATCTGGTTCCGGTACGGCACGCTGAGCCTTTGGTTATTTCCTCTTCCTGGTGGGAAATGAGAGTTAAATTTGCCCGTCCAGACACCTCCAGCTAGCCTCTCATTGGTTCTCGCTATTCCTGTTCATCTTCCGCAGAAATTGCAAACTGGGCCAAACAGGAGGTTAAAGGCGCTGACTCTCCAAGTGGGGAGAGTGTTAGTAAAGCGTCTGGAATGTTGCACCCGAGTACCAGGGGAGGAAAACTGAGACATATTTGAACACGTCTCCCGTTCACATGGTTGATCATACTTGGGTTCCACATGCATGTTTTAGCTGAAGGAAGAATACCTTAAACCTGGAGAGTTGAGACCCGTGGAATGGGTACCATGCAATATGACTTCAAAGGGTCTTTATTTGCTCACCGAACCTCTCCAATCCTATCACTGCTGCGTTTATGCCCCTGTACACATGCTTGATTCTCTTTCAGAGACATAGCAATCCATAGGTTTTACGATACTTACTAGTCAGGTACATTCTTAGGCGTTTAATATGCGGTGTTGAGTCCATTTCGTTGAGCAAGGAGTAGCTCTTGTCTATTCCATATTTGACTTAAGGAACTTTATCTGTGCTCATTTCAATCTCTGGTTTTATGCAGCACCCCAACTCACCTTTCCCCTTAAGCAAGCATAAGTTGGTTTTCTAAATTTGAGACCCTGTTCTGTTCTGTAATTCAGTTCCTGTGTAGCCAAGATTACATTCCGTGTATTACTAATATCTTATGATGTTTCTTTTTCTGTGTGACTTATTTCAGTTAGAATCATCATACCTGAATCCACTCATTGTGATGCTAAGGGCCTGATGACATAGATTTCATTGCTGAATGATATTGCTTTGTAAGTAAATACCACAACTTCTTTATCCATTTTTCACTTTCTGCGATGTTGAACTTGTACTGTAAACGAGGTTCTTGTAAACAGCGTCGTCCCAAACTTTGGGGTGGCTGTGTCTTTTTGATTTTAATTTCCCTAAGCTATAGGACCATAAGTGGCAGTGCCCTAGGCTCTGTTGCTTTGTTTTTTAGATGTTTCAGGAAACACCATACACTTCTCCCAAGTGTCTGTTGGCAATTTACATCCCGCCCATCAGCATAACAAGGCTCCCAGTTCTCCATGGCCTGTCCTGCCTTTCTGGATTTTACACTTTTTTCAGATGGCCCTTTTGACCGGGGGGAAGTGAGACTTCATTGTAGTGCAGATTTCCTTTGCAAGCTTGCTTGGTTGGCCAAAAAGGGCGTATGCGTTTTTTCCTGAATATATTCAGGAAAAAACGCATACGCCCTTTTTGGCCAAGTGCATCATTGTGGACGTTCTGCCTCTTTTCCTATGCTTTCAATGCAATTTCAGTCTACCTCCTGAAATCGGTTTCCTGCAATTCTGCCCCGCTTTCAAGTCCTCTTGGCAGCCTTACTTCAGTCTATTTTTGGACGATAGCTGTCATTTATAACTCTGCAGGTTTGTGAATTACAGTGCCCCTGAGCTCCTTTCTTCAACTCGCTTTCTTGTGACCTGGCCGCAACACCGCAGCATGGCTTCAGGCCCTAATCTGGTTCCGGCCCGGCATGCTGAGCCTTTGGTTAATTCCTCTTCCTGGTGGGAAATGAGAGTTAAATTTGCCCGTCCAGACACCTCCAGCTAGCCTCTCATTGGTTCTCGCTATTCCTGTTCATCTTCCGCAGAAATTGCAAACTGGGCCAAACAGGAGGTTAAAGGGACTGACTCTCCAAGTGGGGAGAGTGTTAGTAAAGCGTCTGGAATGTTGCACCCGAGTACCAGGGGAGGAAAACTGAGACATATTTGAACACGTCTCCCGATCACATGGTTGATCATACTCTAGGTTCCACATGCATGTTTTAGCTGAAGGAAGAATACCTTAAACCTGGGTAGTTGAAACCCTTGGAATGGGTACCATGCAATATGACTTCAAAGGGTCTTCATTTGCTCACCGAACCTCTCCAATCCTATCACTGCTGCGTTTATGCCCCTGTACACATGCTTGATTCTCTTTCGGAGACATAGCAATCCATAGGTTTTAAGATACTTACAAGTCAGGTACATTCTTAGGCGTTTAATATGCGGTGTTGAGTCCATTTCGTTGAGCAAGGAGTAGCTCTTGTCTATTCCATATTTGGCTTAAGGAACTTTATCTGTGCTCATTTCAATCTCTGGTTTTATGCAGCACCCCAACTCACCTTTCCCCTTAAGCAAGAATAAGTTGGTTTTCTAAATTTGAGACCCTGTTCTGTTCTGTAATTCAGTTCCTGTGTAGCCAAGTTTACATTCCGTGTATTACTGATATCTTACGATGTTTCTTTTTCTGTGTGACTTATTTCAGTTAGAATCATCATACCTGAATCCACTCATTGTGCTGCTAAGGGCCTGATGACACAGATTTCATTGCTGAGTGTTATTGCTTTGTAAGTAAATACCACAACTTCTTTATCCATTTTTCACTTTCTGCGATGTTGAACTTGTACTGTAAACGAGGTTCTTGTAAACAGAGCCGTTCCAAACTTTGGTGTGGCTGTGTCTTTTTGATTTTAATTTCCCTAAGCTATAGGACCATAAGTGGAAGTGCCCTAGGCTCTGTTGCTTTGTTTTTTAGATGTTTCAGGAAACACCATACACTTCTCCCGAGTGGTTGTTCGCAATTTACATCCCACCCATCAGCATAACAAGGCTCCCAGTTCTCCATGGCCTGTCCTGCCTTTCTGGATTTTACACTTTTTTCAGATGGCCCTTTTGACCGGGGGGAAGTGAGACTTCATTGTAGTGCAGATTTCCTTTGCAAGCTTGCTTGGTTGGCCAAAAAGGGCGTATGCGTTTTTTCCTGAATATATTCAGGAAAAAACGCATACGCCCTTTTTGGCCAAGTGCATCATTGTGGACGTTCTGCCTCTTTTCCTATGCTTTCAATGCAATTCCAGTCTACCTCCTGAAATCGGTTTCCTGCAATTCTGCCCCGCTTTCAAGTCCTCTTGGCAGCCTTACTTCAGTCTATTTTTGGACGATAGCTGTCATTTATAACTCTGCAGGTTTGTGAATTACAGTGCCCCTGAGCTCCTTTCTTCAACTCGCTTTCTTGTGAGCTGGCCGCAACACCGCAGGATGGCTTCAGGCCCTAATCTGGTTCCGGCACGGCACGCTGAGCCTTTGGTTATTTCCTCTTCCTGGTGGGAAATGAGAGTTAAATTTGCCCGTCCAGACACCTCCAGCTAGTCTCTCATTGGTTCTCGCTATTCCTGTTCATCTTCCGCAGAAATTGCAAACTGGGCCAAACAGGAGGTTAAAGGCGCTGACTCTCCAAGTGGGGAGAGTGTTAGTAAAGCATCTGGAATGTTGCACCCGAGTACCAGGGGAGGAAAACTGAGACATATTTGAACACGTCTCCCGTTCACATGGTTGATCATACTTGGGTTCCACATGCATGTTTTAGCTGAAGGAAGAATACCTTAAACCTGGAGAGTTGAGACCCGTGTAATGGGTACCATGCAATATGACTTCAAAGGGTCTTCATTTGCTCACCGAACCTCTCCAATCCTATCACTGCTGCGTTTATGCCCCTGTACACATGCTTGATTCTCTTTCGGAGACGTAGCAATCGATAGGTTTTAAGATACTTACTAGTCAGGTACATTCTTAGGCGTTTAATATGCGGTGTTGAGTCCATTTCGTTGAGCAAGGAGTAGCTCTTGTCTATTCCATATTTGGCTTAAGGAACTTTATCTGTGCTCATTTCAATCTCTGGTTTTATGCAGCACCCCAACTCACCTTTCCCCTTAAGCAAGCATAAGTTGGTTTTCTAAATTTGAGAACCTGTTCTGTTTTGGAATTCAGTTCCTGTGTAGCCACGTTTACATTCCGTGTATTAGTGATATCTTATGATGTTTCTTTTTCTGTGTGACTTATTTCAGTTAGAATCATCGTACCTGAATCTACTCATTATGCTGCTACGGGCCTGATGACATAGATTTCATTGCTGAGTGATACTGCATTGTACGTAAGTACCACAAGTTCTTTATCCATTTTTCACTTTCTGCGATGTTGAACTTGTACTGTAAACGAGGTTCTTGTAAACAGAGGCATCCCAAACTTTGGGGTGGCTGTGTCTTTTTGATTTTAATTTCCCTAAGCTATAGGACCATAAGTGGAAGTGCCCTAGGCTCTGTTGCTTTGTTTTTTAGATGTTTCAGGAAACACCATACACTTCTCCCGAGTGGTTGTTGGCAATTTACATCCCGCCCATCAGCATAACAAGGCTCCCAGTTCTCCATGGCCTGTCCTGCCTTTCTGGATTTTACACTTTTTTCAGATGGCCCTTTTGACCGGGGGGAAGTGAGACTTCATTGTAGTGCAGATTTCCTTTGCAAGCTTGCTTGGTTGGCCAAAAAGGGCGTATGCGTTTTTTCCTGAATATATTCAGGAAAAAACGCATACGCCCTTTTTGGCCAAGTGCATCATTGTGGACGTTCTGCCTCTTTTCCTATGCTTTCAATGCAATTCCAGTCTACCTCCTGAAATCGGTTTCCTGCAATTCTGCCCCGCTTTCAAGTCCTCTTGGCAGCCTTACTTCAGTCTATTTTTGGACGATAGCTGTCATTTATAACTCTGCAGGTTTGTGAATTACAGTGCCCCTGAGCTCCTTTCTTCAACTCGCTTTCTTTTGAGCTGGCCGCAACACCGCAGGATGTCTTCAGGCCCTAATCTGGTTCCGGCACGGCACGCTGAGCCTTTGGTTAATTCCTCTTCCTGGTGGGAAATGAGAGTTAAATTTGCCCGTCCAGACACCTCCAGCTAGCCTCTCATTGGTTCTCGCTATTCCTGTTCATCTTCCGCAGAAATTGCAAACTGAGCCAAACAGGAGGTTAAAGGCGCTGACTCTCCAAGTGGGGAGAGTGTTAGTAAAGCGTCTGGAATGTTGCACCTGAGTACCAGGGGAGGAAAAGTGAGACATATTTGAACACGTCTCCCGTACACATGGTTGATCATACTTGGGTTCCACATGCATGTTTTAGCTGAAGGAAGAATACCTTAAACCTGGAGAGTTGAGACCCGTGGAATGGGTCCCATGCAATATGACTTCAAAGGGTCTTCATTTGCTCACCGAACCTCTCCAATCCTATCACTGCTGCGTTTATGCCCCTGTACACACGCTTGATTCTCTTTTGGAGACATAGCAATCCATAGGTTTTACGATACTTACTAGTCAGGTACATTCTTAGGCGTTTAATATGCGGTGTTGAGTCCATTTCGTTGAGCAAGGAGTAGCTCTTGTCTATTCCATATTTGACTTAAGGAACTTTATCTGTGCTCATTTCAATCTCTGGTTTTATGCAGCACCCCAACTCTCCTTTACCCTTAAGCAAGCATAAGTTGGTTTTCTAAATTTGAGACCCTCTTCTGTTTTGGAATGCAGTTCCTGTGTAGCCAAGTTTACATTCCGTGTATTAGTGATATCTTATGATGTTTCTTTTTCTGTGTGACTTATTTCAGTTAGAATCATCGTACCTGAATCCACTCATTATGCTGCTACGGGCCTGATGACATAGATTTCATTGCTGAGTGATACTGCATTGTACGTAAGTACCACAAGTTCTTTATCCATTTTTCACTTTCTGTGATATTGAACTTGTACGGTAAACGAGGTTCTTGTAAACAGAGGCGTCCCAAACTTTGGGGTGGCTGTGTCTTTTTTATTTTAATTTCCCTAAGCTATAGGACCATAAGTGGCAGTGCCCTAGGCTCTGTTGCTTTGTTTTTTAGATGTTTCAGGAAACACCATACACTTCTCCCGAGTGTCTGTTGGCAATTTACATCCCGCCCATCAGCATATCAAGGCTCCCAGTTCTCCATGGCCTGTCCTGCCTTTCTGGATTTTACACTTTTTTCAGATGGCCCTTTTGACCGGGGGGAAGTGAGACTTCATTGTAGTGCAGATTTCCTTTGCAAGCTTGCTTGGTTGGCCAAAAAGGGCGTATGCGTTTTTTCCTGAATATATTCAGGAAAAAACGCATACGCCCTTTTTGGCGAAGTGCATCATTGTGGACGTTCTGCCTCTTTTCCTATGCTTTCAATGCAATACCAGTCTAACTCCTGAAATCGGTTTCCTGCAATTCTGCCCCTCTTTCAAGTCCTCTTGGCAGCCTTACTTCAGTCTATTTTTGGACGATAGCTCTCATTTATAACTCTGCAGGTTTGTGAATTACAGTGCCCCTGAGCTCCTTTCTTCAACTTGCTTTCTTGTGACCTGGCCGCAACACCGCAGGATGGCTTCAGGCCCTAATCTGGTTCCGGCACGGCACGCTGAGCCTTTGGTTATTTCCTCTTCCTGGTGGGAAATGAGAGTTAAATTTGCCCGTCCAGACACCTCCAGCTAGTCTCTCATTGGTTCTCGCTATTCCTGTTCATCTTCCGCAGAAATTGCAAACTGGGCCAAACAGGAGGTTAAAGGCGCTGACTCTCCAAGTGGGGAGAGTGTTAGTAAAGCGTCTGGAATGTTGCACCCGAGTAACAGGGGAGGAAAACTGAGACACATTTGAACACGTCTCCCGTTCACATGGTTGATCATACTTGGGTTCCACATGCATGTTTTAGCTGAAGGAAGAATACCTTAAACCTGGAGAGTTAAGACCCGTGGAATGGGTACCATGCAATATGACTTCAAAGGGTCTTCATTTGCTCACCGAACCTCTCCAATCCTATCACTGCTGCTTTTATGCCCCTGTACACATGCTTGATTCTCTTTCGGAGACTTAGCAATCCATAGCTTTTAAGATACTTACTAGTCAGGTACATTCTTAGGCGTTTAATATGCGGTGTTGAGTCCATTTCGTTGAGCAAGGAGTAGCTCTTGTCTATTCCATATTTGGCTTAAGGAACTTTATCTGTGCTCATTTCAATCTCTGGTTTTATGCAGCACCCCAACTCACCTTTACCCTTAAGCAAGCATAAGTTGGTTTTCTAAATTTGAGACCCTGTTCTGTTCTGTAATTCAGTTCCTGTGTAGCCAAGTTTCCATTCCGTGTATTACTGATATCTTATGATGTTTCTTTTTCTGTGTGACTTACTTCAGTTAGAATCATCATACCTGAATCCACTCATTGTGATGCTAAGGGCCTGATGACACAGATTTCATTGCTGAGTGATATTGCTTTGTAAGTAAATACCACAACTTCTTTATCCATTTTTCACTTTCTGCGATGTTGAACTTGTACTGTAAACGAGGTTCTTGTAAACAGAGCCGTTCCAAACTTTGGGGTGGCTGTGTCTTTTTGATTTTAATTTCCCTAAGCTATAGGACCATAAGTGGAAGTGCCCTAGGTTCTGTTGCTTTGTTTTTTAGATGTTTCAGGAAACACCATACACTTCTCCCGAGTGGTTGTTGGCAATTTACATCCCGCCCATCAGCATAACAAGGCTCCCAGTTCTCCATGGCCTGTCCTGCCTTTCTGGATTTTACACTTTTTTCAGATGGCCCTTTTGACCGGGGGGAAGTGAGACTTCATTGTAGTGCAGATTTCCTTTGCAAGCTTGCTTGGTTGGCCAAAAAGGGCGTATGCGTTTTTTCCTGAATATATTCAGGAAAAAACGCATACGCCCTTTTTGGCCAAGTGCATCATTGTGGACGTTCTGCCTCTTTTCCTCTGCTTTCAATGCAATTCCAGTCTACCTCCTGAAATCGGTTTCCTGCAATTCTGCCCCGCTTTCAAGTCCTCTTGGCAGCCTTACTTCAGTCTATTTTTGGACGATAGCTGTCATTTATAACTCTGCAGGTTTGTGAATTACAGTGCCCCTGAGCTCCTTTCTTCAACTCGCTTTCTTGTGAGCTGGCCGCAACACCGCAGGATGGCTTCAGGCCCTAATCTTGTTGCGGCACGGCACGCTGAGCCTTTGGTTAATTCCTCTTCCTGGTGGGAAATGAGAGTTAAATTTGCCCGTCCAGACACCTCCAGCTAGTCTCTCATTGGTTCTCGCTATTCCTGTTCATCTTCCGCAGAAATTGCAAACTGGGCCAAACAGGAGGTTAAAGGGACTGACTCTCCAAGTGGGGAGAGTGTTAGTAAAGCGTCTGGAATGTTGCACCCGAGTACCAGGGGAGGAAAACTGAGACATATTTGAACACGTCTCCCGTTCACATGGTTGATCATACTTGGGTTCCACATGCATGTTTTAGCTGAAGGAAGAATACCTTAAACCTGGAGAGTTAAGACCCGTGGAATGGGTACCATGCAATATGACTTCAAAGGGTCTTCATTTGCTCACCGAACCTCTCCAATCCTATCACTGCTGCGTTTATGCCCCTGTACACATGCTTCATTCTCTTTTGGAGACATAGCAATCCATAGGTTTTAAGATACTTACTAGTCAGGTACATTCTTAGACGTTTAATATGCGGTGTTGAGTCCATTTCGTTGAGCAAGGAGTAGCTCTTGTCTATTCCATATTTGGCTTAAGGAACTTTATCTGTGCTCATTTCAATCTCTGGTTTTATGCAGCACCCCAACTCACCTTTCCCCTTAAGCAAGCATAAGTTGGTTTTCTAAATTTGAGACCCTGTTCTGTTCTGTAATTCAGTTCCTGTGTAGCCAAGTTTCCATTCCGTGTATTACTGATATCTTATGATGTTTCTTTTTCTGTGTGACTTATTTCAGTTAGAATCATCATACCTGAATCCACTCATTGTGCTGCTAAGGGCCTGATGACACAGATTTCATTGCTGAGTGATATTGCTTTGTAAGTAAATACCACAACTTCTTTATCCATTTTTCACTTTCTGCGATGTTGAACTTGTACTGTAAACGAGGTTCTTGTAAACAGAGGCGTCCCAAACATTGGGGTGGCTGTGTCTTTTTGATTTTAATTTCCCTAAGCTATAGGACCATAAGTGGAAGTGCCCTAGGCTCTGTTGCTTTGTTTTTTAGATGTTTCAGGAAACACCATACACTTCTCCCGAGTGGTTGTTGGCAATTTACATCCCGCCCATCAGCATAACAAGGCTCCCAGTTCTCCATGGCCTGTCCTGCCTTTCTGGATTTTACACTTTTTTCAGATGGCCCTTTTGACCGGGGGGAGGTGAGACTTCATTGTAGTGCAGATTTCCTTTGCAAGCTTGCTTGGTTGGCCAAAAAGGGCGTATGCGTTTTTTCCTGAATATATTCAGGAAAAAACGCATACGCCCTTTTTGGCCAAGTGCATCATTGTGGACGTTCTGCCTCTTTTCCTATGCTTTCAATGCAATTCCAGTCTACCTCCTGAAATCGGTTTCCTGCAATTCTGCCCCGCTTTCAAGTCCTCTTGGCAGCCTTACTTCAGTATATTTTTGGACGATAGCTGTCATTTATAACTCTGCAGGTTTGTGAATTACAGTTCCCCTGAGCTCCTTTCTTCAACTCGCTTTCTTTTGAGCTGGCCGCAACACCGCAGGATGGCTTCAGGCCCTAATCTGGTTCCGGCACGGCACACTGAGCCTTTGCTTATTTCCTCTTCCTGGTGGGAAATGAGAGTTAAATTTGCCCGTCCAGAAACCTCCAGCTAGCCTCTCATTGGTTCTCGCTATTCCTGTTCATCTTCCGCAGAAATTGCAAACTGAGCCAAACAGGAGGTTAAAGGCGCTGACTCTCCAAGTGGGGAGAGTGTTAGTAAAGCGTCTGGAATGTTGCACCTGAGTACCAGGGGAGGAAAACTGAGACATATTTGAACACGTCTCCCGTTCACATGGTTGATCATACTTGGGTTCCACATGCATGTTTTAGCTGAAGGAAGAATACCTTAAACCTGGAGAGTTGAGACCCGTGTAATGGGTACCATGCAATATGACTTCAAAGGGTCTTCATTTGCTCACCGAACCTCTCCAATCCTATCACTGCTGCGTTTATGCCCCTGTACACACGCTTGATTCTCTTTTGGAGACATAGGAATCCATCGGTTTTACGATACTTACTAGTCAGGTACATTCTTAGGCGTTTAATATGCGGTGTTGAGTCCATTTCGTTGAGCAAGGAGTAGCTCTTGTCTATTCCATATTTGACTTAAGGAACTTTATCTGTGCTCATTTCAATCTCTGGTTTTATGCAGCACCCCAACTCACCTTTACCCTTAAGCAAGCATAAGTTGGTTTTCTAAATTTGAGACCCTCTTCTGTTTTGGAATGCAGTTCCTGTGTAGCCAAGTTTACATTCCGTGTATTAGTGATATCTTATGATGTTTCTTTTTCTGTGTGACTTATTTCAGTTAGAATCATCATACCTGAATCCACTCATTGTGCTGCTAAGGGCCTGATGACACAGATTTCATTGCTGAGTGATATTGCTTTGTAAGTAAATACCACAACTTCTTTATCCATTTTTCACTTTCTGCGATGTTGAACTTGTACTGTAAACGAGGTTCTTGTAAACAGAGGCGTCCCAAACTTTGGGGTGGCTGTGTCTTTTTGATTTTAATTTCCCTAAGCTATAGGACCATAAGTGGAAGTGCCCTAGGCTCTGTTGCTTTGTTTTTTAGATGTTTCAGGAAACACCATACACTTCTCCCCAGTGGTTGTTGGCAATTTACATCCCGCCCATCAGCATAACAAGGCTCCCAGTTCTCCATGGCCTGTCCTGCCTTTCTGGATTTTACACTTTTTTCAGATGGCCCTTTTGACCGGGGGGAAGTGAGACTTCATTGTAGTGCAGATTTCCTTTGCAAGCTTGCTTGGTTGGCCAAAAAGGGCGTATGCGTTTTTTCCTGAATATATTCAGGAAAAAACGCATACGCCCTTTTTGGCCAAGTGCATCATTGTGGACGTTCTGCCTCTTTTCCTATGCTTTCAATGCAATTCCAGTCTACCTCCTGAAATCGGTTTCCTGCAATTCTGCCCCGCTTTCAAGTCCTCTTGGCAGCCTTACTTCAGTCTATTTTTGGACGATAGCTGTCATTTATAACTCTGCAGGTTTGTGAATTACAGTGCCCCTGAGCTCCTTTCTTCAACTCGCTTTCTTGTGACCTGGCCGCAACACCGCAGGATGGCTTCAGGCCCTAATCTGTTTCCGGCCCGGCATGCTGAGCCTTTGGTTAATTCCTCTTCCCGGTGGGAAATGAGAGTTAAATTTGCCCGTTCAGACACCTCCAGCTAGTCTCTCATTGGTTCTCGCTATTCCTGTTCATCTTCCGCAGAAATTGCAAACTGGGCCAAACAGGAGGTTAAAGGGACTGACTCTCCAAGTGGGGAGAGTGTTAGTAAAGCGTCTGGAATGTTGCACCTGAGTACCAGGGGAGGAAAACTGAGACATATTTGAACACGTCTCCCGTTCACATGGTTGATCATACACTGGGTTCCACATGCATGTTTTAGCTGAAGGAAGAATACCTTAAACCTGGAGAGTTGAGACCCGTGGAATGGGTACCATGCAATATGACTTCAAAGGGTCTTCATTTGCTCACCGAACCTCTCCAATCCTATCACTGCTGCGTTTAAGCCCCTGTACACACGCTTGATTCTCTTTTGGAGACATAGCAATCCATAGGTTTTAAGATACTTACTAGTCAGGTACATTCTTTGGCGTTTAATATGGGGTGTTGAGTCCATTTCGTTGAGCAAGGAGTAGCTCTTGTCTATTCCATATTTGGCTTAAGGAACTTTATCTGTGCTCATTTCAATCTCTGGTTTTATGCAGCACCCCAACTCACCTTTCCCCTTAAGCAAGCATAAGTTGGTTTTCTAAATTTGAGACCCTGTTCTGTTTTGGAATGCAGTTCCTGTGTAGCCAAGTTTACATTCCGTGTATTAGTGATATCTTATGATGTTTCCTTTTCTGTGTGACTTATTTCAGTTAGAATCATGGTACCTGAATCCACTCATTGTGCTGCTACGGGCCTGATGACATAGATTTCATTGCTGAGTGATACTGCATTGTACGTAAGTACCACAAGTTCTTTATCCATTTTTCACTTTCTGTGATATTGAACTTGTACGGTAAACGAGGTTCTTGTAAACGGAGGCGTCCCAAACTTTGGGGTGGCTGTGTCTTTTTGATTTAATTTCCCTAAGGTATAGGACCATAAGTGAAAGTGCCCTAGGCTCTGTTGCTTTGTTTTTTAGATGTTTCTGGAAACACTATACACTTCTCCCGAGTGGTTGTTGGCAATTTACGTCCCGCCCATCAGCATAACAAGGCTCCCAGTTCTCCATGGCCTGTCCTGCCTTTCTGGATTTTACACTTTTTTCAGATGGCCCTTTTGACCGGGGGGAAGTGAGACTTCATTGTAGTGCAGATTTCCTTTGCAAGCTTGCTTGGTTGGCCAAAAAGGGCGTATGCGTTTTTTCCTGAATATATTCAGGAAAAAACGCATACGCCCTTTTTGGCCAAGTGCATCATTGTGGACGTTCTGCCTCTTTTCCTCTGCTTTCAATGCAATTCCAGTCTACCTCCTGAAATCGGTTTCCTGCAATTCTGCCCCGCTTTCAAGTCCTCTTGGCAGCCTTACTTCAGTCTATTTTTGGACGATAGCTGTCATTTATAACTCTGCAGGTTTGTGAATTACAGTGCCCCTGAGCTCCTTTCTTCAACTCGCTTTCTTGTGAGCTGGCCGCAACACCGCAGGATGGCTTCAGGCCCTAATCTTGTTGCGGCACGGCACGCTGAGCCTTTGGTTAATTCCTCTTCCTGGTGGGAAATGAGAGTTAAATTTGCCCGTCCAGACACCTCCAGCTAGTCTCTCATTGGTTCTCGCTATTCCTGTTCATCTTCCGCAGAAATTGCAAACTGGGCCAAACAGGAGGTTAAAGGGACTGACTCTCCAAGTGGGGAGAGTGTTAGTAAAGCGTCTGGAATGTTGCACCCGAGTACCAGGGGAGGAAAACTGAGACATATTTGAACACGTCTCCCGTTCACATGGTTGATCATACTTGGGTTCCACATGCATGTTTTAGCTGAAGGAAGAATACCTTAAACCTGGAGAGTTAAGACCCGTGGAATGGGTACCATGCAATATGACTTCAAAGGGTCTTCATTTGCTCACCGAACCTCTCCAATCCTATCACTGCTGCGTTTATGCCCCTGTACACATGCTTCATTCTCTTTTGGAGACATAGCAATCCATAGGTTTTAAGATACTTACTAGTCAGGTACATTCTTAGACGTTTAATATGCGGTGTTGAGTCCATTTCGTTGAGCAAGGAGTAGCTCTTGTCTATTCCATATTTGGCTTAAGGAACTTTATCTGTGCTCATTTCAATCTCTGGTTTTATGCAGCACCCCAACTCACCTTTCCCCTTAAGCAAGCATAAGTTGGTTTTCTAAATTTGAGACCCTGTTCTGTTCTGTAATTCAGTTCCTGTGTAGCCAAGTTTCCATTCCGTGTATTACTGATATCTTATGATGTTTCTTTTTCTGTGTGACTTATTTCAGTTAGAATCATCATACCTGAATCCACTCATTGTGCTGCTAAGGGCCTGATGACACAGATTTCATTGCTGAGTGATATTGCTTTGTAAGTAAATACCACAACTTCTTTATCCATTTTTCACTTTCTGCGATGTTGAACTTGTACTGTAAACGAGGTTCTTGTAAACAGAGGCGTCCCAAACATTGGGGTGGCTGTGTCTTTTTGATTTTAATTTCCCTAAGCTATAGGACCATAAGTGGAAGTGCCCTAGGCTCTGTTGCTTTGTTTTTTAGATGTTTCAGGAAACACCATACACTTCTCCCGAGTGGTTGTTGGCAATTTACATCCCGCCCATCAGCATAACAAGGCTCCCAGTTCTCCATGGCCTGTCCTGCCTTTCTGGATTTTACACTTTTTTCAGATGGCCCTTTTGACCGGGGGGAGGTGAGACTTCATTGTAGTGCAGATTTCCTTTGCAAGCTTGCTTGGTTGGCCAAAAAGGGCGTATGCGTTTTTTCCTGAATATATTCAGGAAAAAACGCATACGCCCTTTTTGGCCAAGTGCATCATTGTGGACGTTCTGCCTCTTTTCCTATGCTTTCAATGCAATTCCAGTCTACCTCCTGAAATCGGTTTCCTGCAATTCTGCCCCGCTTTCAAGTCCTCTTGGCAGCCTTACTTCAGTATATTTTTGGACGATAGCTGTCATTTATAACTCTGCAGGTTTGTGAATTACAGTTCCCCTGAGCTCCTTTCTTCAACTCGCTTTCTTTTGAGCTGGCCGCAACACCGCAGGATGGCTTCAGGCCCTAATCTGGTTCCGGCACGGCACACTGAGCCTTTGCTTATTTCCTCTTCCTGGTGGGAAATGAGAGTTAAATTTGCCCGTCCAGAAACCTCCAGCTAGCCTCTCATTGGTTCTCGCTATTCCTGTTCATCTTCCGCAGAAATTGCAAACTGAGCCAAACAGGAGGTTAAAGGCGCTGACTCTCCAAGTGGGGAGAGTGTTAGTAAAGCGTCTGGAATGTTGCACCTGAGTACCAGGGGAGGAAAACTGAGACATATTTGAACACGTCTCCCGTTCACATGGTTGATCATACTTGGGTTCCACATGCATGTTTTAGCTGAAGGAAGAATACCTTAAACCTGGAGAGTTGAGACCCGTGTAATGGGTACCATGCAATATGACTTCAAAGGGTCTTCATTTGCTCACCGAACCTCTCCAATCCTATCACTGCTGCGTTTATGCCCCTGTACACACGCTTGATTCTCTTTTGGAGACATAGGAATCCATCGGTTTTACGATACTTACTAGTCAGGTACATTCTTAGGCGTTTAATATGCGGTGTTGAGTCCATTTCGTTGAGCAAGGAGTAGCTCTTGTCTATTCCATATTTGACTTAAGGAACTTTATCTGTGCTCATTTCAATCTCTGGTTTTATGCAGCACCCCAACTCACCTTTACCCTTAAGCAAGCATAAGTTGGTTTTCTAAATTTGAGACCCTCTTCTGTTTTGGAATGCAGTTCCTGTGTAGCCAAGTTTACATTCCGTGTATTAGTGATATCTTATGATGTTTCTTTTTCTGTGTGACTTATTTCAGTTAGAATCATCATACCTGAATCCACTCATTGTGCTGCTAAGGGCCTGATGACACAGATTTCATTGCTGAGTGATATTGCTTTGTAAGTAAATACCACAACTTCTTTATCCATTTTTCACTTTCTGCGATGTTGAACTTGTACTGTAAACGAGGTTCTTGTAAACAGAGGCGTCCCAAACTTTGGGGTGGCTGTGTCTTTTTGATTTTAATTTCCCTAAGCTATAGGACCATAAGTGGAAGTGCCCTAGGCTCTGTTGCTTTGTTTTTTAGATGTTTCAGGAAACACCATACACTTCTCCCGAGTGGTTGTTGGCAATTTACATCCCGCCCATCAGCATAACAAGGCTCCCAGTTCTCCATGGCCTGTCCTGCCTTTCTGGATTTTACACTTTTTTCAGATGGCCCTTTTGACCGGGGGGAAGTGAGACTTCATTGTAGTGCAGATTTCCTTTGCAAGCTTGCTTGGTTGGCCAAAAAGGGCGTATGCGTTTTTTCCTGAATATATTCAGGAAAAAACGCATACGCCCTTTTTGGCCAAGTGCATCATTGTGGACGTTCTGCCTCTTTTCCTATGCTTTCAATGCAATTCCAGTCTACCTCCTGAAATCGGTTTCCTGCAATTCTGCCCCGCTTTCAAGTCCTCTTGGCAGCCTTACTTCAGTCTATTTTTGGACGATAGCTGTCATTTATAACTCTGCAGGTTTGTGAATTACAGTGCCCCTGAGCTCCTTTCTTCAACTCGCTTTCTTGTGACCTGGCCGCAACACCGCAGGATGGCTTCAGGCCCTAATCTGTTTCCGGCCCGGCATGCTGAGCCTTTGGTTAATTCCTCTTCCCGGTGGGAAATGAGAGTTAAATTTGCCCGTTCAGACACCTCCAGCTAGTCTCTCATTGGTTCTCGCTATTCCTGTTCATCTTCCGCAGAAATTGCAAACTGGGCCAAACAGGAGGTTAAAGGGACTGACTCTCCAAGTGGGGAGAGTGTTAGTAAAGCGTCTGGAATGTTGCACCTGAGTACCAGGGGAGGAAAACTGAGACATATTTGAACACGTCTCCCGTTCACATGGTTGATCATACACTGGGTTCCACATGCATGTTTTAGCTGAAGGAAGAATACCTTAAACCTGGAGAGTTGAGACCCGTGGAATGGGTACCATGCAATATGACTTCAAAGGGTCTTCATTTGCTCACCGAACCTCTCCAATCCTATCACTGCTGCGTTTAAGCCCCTGTACACACGCTTGATTCTCTTTTGGAGACATAGCAATCCATAGGTTTTAAGATACTTACTAGTCAGGTACATTCTTTGGCGTTTAATATGGGGTGTTGAGTCCATTTCGTTGAGCAAGGAGTAGCTCTTGTCTATTCCATATTTGGCTTAAGGAACTTTATCTGTGCTCATTTCAATCTCTGGTTTTATGCAGCACCCCAACTCACCTTTCCCCTTAAGCAAGCATAAGTTGGTTTTCTAAATTTGAGACCCTGTTCTGTTTTGGAATGCAGTTCCTGTGTAGCCAAGTTTACATTCCGTGTATTAGTGATATCTTATGATGTTTCCTTTTCTGTGTGACTTATTTCAGTTAGAATCATGGTACCTGAATCCACTCATTGTGCTGCTACGGGCCTGATGACATAGATTTCATTGCTGAGTGATACTGCATTGTACGTAAGTACCACAAGTTCTTTATCCATTTTTCACTTTCTGTGATATTGAACTTGTACGGTAAACGAGGTTCTTGTAAACGGAGGCGTCCCAAACTTTGGGGTGGCTGTGTCTTTTTGATTTAATTTCCCTAAGGTATAGGACCATAAGTGAAAGTGCCCTAGGCTCTGTTGCTTTGTTTTTTAGATGTTTCTGGAAACACTATACACTTCTCCCGAGTGGTTGTTGGCAATTTACGTCCCGCCCATCAGCATAACAAGGCTCCCAGTTCTCCATGGCCTGTCCTGCCTTTCTGGATTTTACACTTTTTTCAGATGGCCCTTTTGACCGGGGGGAAGTGAGACTTCATTGTAGTGCAGATTTCCTTTGCAAGCTTGCTTGGTTGGCCAAAAAGGGCGTATGCGTTTTTTCCTGAATATATTCAGGAAAAAACGCATACGCCCTTTTTGGCCAAGTGCATCATTGTGGACGTTCTGCCTCTTTTCCTATGCTTTCAATGCAATTCCAGTCTACCTCCTGAAATCGGTTTCCTGCAATTCTGCCCCGCTTTCAAGTCCTCTTGGCAGCCTTACTTCAGTCTATTTTTGGACGATAGCTGTCATTTATAACTCTGCAGGTTTGTGAATTACAGTGCCCCTGAGCTCCTTTCTTCAACTCGCTTTCTTGTGACCTGGCCGCAACACCGCAGGATGGCTTCAGGCCCTAATCTGGTTCCGGCATGGCACGCTGAGCCTTTGGTTATTTCCTCTTCCTGGTGGGAAATGAGAGTTAAATTTGCCCGTCCACACACCTCCAGCTAGTCTCTCATTGGTTCTCGCTATTCCTGTTCATCTTCCGCAGAAATTGCAAACTGGGCCAAACAGGAGGTTAAAGGGACTGACTCTCCAAGTGGGGAGAGTGTTAGTAAAGCGTCTGGAATGTTGCACCCGAGTACCAGGGGAGGAAAAGTGAGACATATTTGAACACGTCTCCCGATCACATGGTTGATCATACTCTAGGTTCCACATGCATGTTTTAGCTGAAGGAAGAATACCTTAAACCTGGGTAGTTGAAACCCGTGGAATGGGTACCATGCAATATGACTTCAAAGGGTCTTCATTTGCTCACCGAACCTCTCCAATCCTATCACTGCTGCGTTTATGCCCCTGTACACATGCTTGATTCTCTTTCGGAGACATAGCAATCCATAGGTTTTAAGATACTTACAAGTCAGCTACATTCTTAGGCGTTTAATATGCGGTGTTGAGTCCATTTCGTTGAGCAAGGAGTAGCTCTTGTCTATTCCATATTTGGCTTAAGGAACTTTATCTGTGCTCATTTCAATCTCTGGTTTTATGCAGCACCCCAACTCACCTTTACCCTTAAGCAAGCATAAGTTGTTTTTCTAAATTTGAGACCCTGTTCTGTTCTGTAATTCAGTTCCTGTGTAGCCAAGTTTCCATTCCGTGTATTACTGATATCTTATGATGTTTCTTTTTCTGTGTGACTTATTTCAGTTAGAATCATCATACCTGAATCCACTCATTGTGCTGCTAAGGGCCTGATGACATAGATTTCATTGCTGAGTGATATTGCTTTGTAAGTGAATACCACAACTTTATCCATTTTTCACATTCTGCGATGTTGAACTTGTACTGTAAACGAGGTTCTTGTAAAAGAGCCGTTCCAAACTTTGGGGTGGCTGTGTCTTTTTGATTTTAATTTCCCTAAGTTATAGGACCATAAGTGGAAGTGCCCTAGGCTCTGTTGCTTTGTTTTTTCAATGTTTCAGGAAACACCATACACTTCTCCCAAGTGTCTGTTGGCAATTTACATCCCGCCCATCAGCATAACAAGGCTCCCAGTTCTCAATGGCCTGTTGCCTTTCTGGATTTTACACTTTTTTCAGATGGCCCTTTTGACCGGGGGGAAGTGAGACTTCATTGTAGTGCAGATTTCCTTTGCAAGCTTGCTTGGTTGGCCAAAAAGGGCGTATGCGTTTTTTCCTGAATATATTCAGGAAAAAACGCATACGCCCTTTTTGGCCAAGTGCATCATTGTGGACGTTCTGCCTCTTTTCCTATGCTTTCAATGCAATTCCAGTCTACCTCCTGAAATCGGTTTCCTGCAATTCTGCCCCGCTTTCAAGTCCTCTTGGCAGCCTTACTTCAGTCTATTTTTGGACGATAGCTGTCATTTATGACTCTGCAGGTTTGTGAATTACAGTGCCCCTGAGCTCCTTTCTTCAACTCGCTTTCTTGTGAGCTGGCCGCAACACCGCAGGATGGCTTCAGGCCCTAATCTGGTTCCGGCACGGCACGCTGAGCCTTTGGTTAATTCCTCTTCCTGGTGGGAAATGAGAGTTAAATTTGCCCGTCCAGACACCTCCAGCTAGTCTCTCATTGGTTCTCGCTATTCCTGTTCATCTTCCACAGAAATTGCAAACTGTGTGAAACAGGAGGTTAAAGGGACTGACTCTCCAAGTGGGGAGAGTGTTAGTAAAGCGTCTGGAATGTTGCACCCGAGTACCAGGGGAGGAAAACTGAGACATATTTGAACACGTCTCCTGTTCACATGGTTAATCATACTTGGGTTCCACATGCATGTTTTAGCTGAAGGAAGAATACCTTAAACCTGGAGAGTTAAGACCCGTGTAATGGGTACCATGCAATATGACTTCAAAGGGTCTTCGTTTGCTCACCGAACCTCTCCAATCCTATCACTGCTGCGTTTATGCCCCTGTACACATGCTTGATTCTCTTTCGGAGACATAGCAATCCATAGGTTTTAAGATACTTACTAGTCAGGTACATTCTTAGGCGTTTAATATGCGGTGTTGAGTCCATTTCGTTGAGCAAGGAGTAGCTCTTGTCTATTCCATATTTGACTTAAGGAACTTTATCTGTGCTCATTTCAATCTCTGGTTTTATGCAGCACCCCAACTCACCTTTACCCTTAAGCAAGCATAAGTTGGTTTTCTAAATTTGAGACCCTGTTCTGTTCTGTAATTCAGTTCCTGTGTAGCCAAGTTTACATTCCGTGTATTAGTGATATCTTATGATGTTTCTTTTTCTGTGTGACTTATTTTAGTTAGAATCATCATACCTGAATCCACTCATTATGCTGCTAAGGGCCTGATGACATAGATTTCATTGCTGAGTGATACTGCATTGTACGTAAGTACCTCAAGTTCTTTATCCATTTTTCACTTTCTGTGATATTGAACTTGTACGGTAAACGAGGTTCTTGTAAACGGAGGCGTCCCAAACTTTGGGGTGGCTGTGTCTTTTTGATTTTAATTTCCCTAAGCTATAGGACCATAAGTGGAAGTGCCCTAGGTTCTGTTGCTTTGTTTTTTAGATGTTTCAGGAAATACCATACACTTCTCCCGAGTGGTTGTTGGCAATTTACATCCCGCCCATCAGCATAACAAGGCTCCCAGTTCTCCATGGCCTGTCCTGCCTTTCTGGATTTTACACTTTTTTCAGATGGCCCTTTTGACCGGGGGGAAGTGAGACTTCATTGTAGTGCAGATTTCCTTTGCAAGCTTGCTTGGTTGGCCAAAAAGGGCGTATGCGTTTTTTCCTGAATATATTCAGGAAAAAACGCATACGCCCTTTTTGGCCAAGTGCATCATTGTGGACGTTCTGCCTCTTTTCCTATGCTTTCAATGCAATTCCAGTCTACCTCCTGAAATCGATTTCCTGCAATTCTGCCCCGCTTTCAAGTCCTCTTGGCAGCCTTACTTCAGTCTATTTTTGGACGATAGCTGTCATTTATAACTCTGCAGGTTTGTGAATTACAGTGCCCCTGAGCTCCTTTCTTCAACTCGGTTTCTTTTGAGCTGGCCGCAACACCGCAGGATGGCTTCAGGCCCTAATCTGGTTCCGGTACGGCACGCTGAGCCTTTGGTTATTTCCTCTTCCTGTTGGAAAATGAGAGTTAAATTTGCCCGTCCAGACACCTCCAGCTAGCCTCTCATTGGTTCTCGCTATTCCTGTTCATCTTCCGCAGAAATTGCAAACTGTGCCAAACAGGAGGTTAAAGGCGCTGACTCTCCAAGTGGGGAGAGTGTTAGTAAAGCATCTGGAATGTTGCACCTGAGTACCAGGGGAGGAAAACTGAGACATATTTGAACACGTCTCCCGTTCACATTGTTGATCATACTCTGGGTTCCACATGCATGTTTTAGCTGAAGGAAGAATACCTTAAACCTGGAGAGTTAAGACCCGTGTAATGGGTAACATGCAATATGACTTCAAAGGGTCTTCATTTGCTCACCGAACCTCTCCAATCCTATCACTGCTGCGTTTATGCCCCTGTACACATGCTTGATTCTCTTTCGGAGACATAGCAATCCATAGGTTTTAAGATACTTACTAGTCAGGTACATTCTTAGGCGTTTAATATGCAGTGTTGAGTCCATTTTGTTGAGCAAGGAGTAGCTCTTGTCTATTCCATATTTGACTTAAGGAACTTTATCTGTGCTCATTTCAATCTCTGGTTTTATGCAGCACCCCAACTCACCTTTACCCTTAAGCAAGCATAAGTTGGTTTTCTAAATTTGAGGCCCTGTTCTTCTGTAATTCAGTTCCTGTGTAGCCAAGTTTACATTCCGTGTATTACTGATATCTTATGATGTTTCTTTTTCTGTGTGACTTACTTCAGTTAGAATCATCATACCTGAATCCACTCATTGTGCTGCTAAGGGCCTGATGACACAGATTTCATTGCTGAGTGATATTGCTTTGTAAGTAAATACCACAACTTCTTTATCCATTTTTCACTTTCTGCGATGTTGAACTTGTACTGTAAACGAGGTTCTTGTAAACAGAGCCGTTCCAAACTTTGGGGTGGCTGTGTCTTTTTGATTTTAATTTCCCTAAGCTATAGGACCATAAGTGGAAGTGCCCTAGGTTCTGTTGCTTTGTTTTTTAGATGTTTCAGGAAACACCATACACGTCTCCCGAGTGGTTGTTGGCAATTTACATCCCGCCCATCAGCATAACAAGGCTCCCAGTTCTCCATGGCCTGTCCTGCCTTTCTGGATTTTACACTTTTTTCAGATGGCCCTTTTGACCGGGGGGAAGTGAGACTTCATTGTAGTGCAGATTTCCTTTGCAAGCTTGCTTGGTTGGCCAAAAAGGGCGTATGCGTTTTTTCCTGAATATATTCAGGAAAAAACGCATATGCCCTTTTTGGCCAAGTGCATCATTGTAGACGTTCTGCCTCTTTTCCTATGCTTTCAATGCAATTCCAGTCTACCTCCTGAAATCGGTTTCCTGCAATTCTGCCCCGCTTTCAAGTCCTCTTGGCAGCCTTACTTCAGTCTATTTTTGGACGATAGCTGTCATTTATAACTCTGCAGGTTTGTGAATTACAGTGCCCCTGAGCTCCTTTCTTCAACTCGCTTTCTTTTGAGCTGGCCGCAACACCGCAGGATGGCTTCAGGCCCTAATCTGGTTCCGGTATGGCACGCTGAGCCTTTGGATATTTCCTCTTCCTGGTGGGAAATGAGAGTTAAATTTGCCCGTCCAGACACCTCCAGCTAGCCTCTCATTGGTTCTCGCTATTCCTGTTCATCTTCCGCAGAAATTGCAAACTGGGCCAAACAGGAGGTTAAAGGCGCTGACTCTCCAAGTGGGGAGAGTGTTAGTAAAGCGTCTGGAATGTTGAACCCGAGTACCAGGGGAGGAAAACTGAGACATATTTGAACACGTCTCCCGTTCACATGGTTGATCATACTTGGGTTCCACATGCATGTTTTAGCTGAAGGAAGAATACCTTAAACCTGGAGAGTTGAGACCCGTGTAATGGGTACCATGCAATATGACTTCAAAGGGTCTTCATTTGCTCACCGAACCTCTCCAATCCTATCACTGCTGCGTTTATGCCCCTGTACACATGCTTGATTCTCTTTTGGAGACATAGCAATCCATAGGTTTTAAGATACTTACTAGTCAGGTACATTCTTAGGCGTTTAATATGCGGTGTTGAGTCCATTTCGTTGAGCAAGGAGTAGCTCTTGTCTATTCCATATTTGACTTAAGGAACTTTATCTGTGCTCATTTCAATCTCTGGTTTTATGCAGCACCCCAACTCACCTTTACCCTTAAGCAAGCATAAGTTGGTTTTCTAAATTTGAGGCCCTGTTCTGTTCTGTAATTCAGTTCCTGTGTAGCCAAGTTTACATTCCGTGTATTACTGATATCTTATGATGTTTCTTTTTCTGTGTGACTTACTTCATTTAGAATCATCGTACCTGAATCTACTCATTATGCTGCTACGGGCCTGATGACATAGATTTCATTGCTGAGTGATACTGCATTGTACGTAAGTACCACAAGTTCTTTATCCATTTTTCACTTTCTGCGATGTTGAAATTGTACTGTAAACGAGGTTCTTGTAAACAGAGGCGTCCGAAACTTCGGGGTGGCTGTGTCTTTTTGATTTTAATTTCCCTAAGCTATAGGACCATAAGTGGAAGTGCCCTAGGCTCTGTTGCTTTGTTTTTTAGATGTTTCAGGAAACACCATACACTTCTCCCGTGTGTCTGTTGGCAATTTACATCCCGCCCTTCAGCATAACAAGGCTCCCAGTTCTCCATGGCCTGTTGCGTTTCTGGATTTTACACTTTTTTCAGATGGCCCTTTTGACCGGGGGGAAGTGAGACTTCATTGTAGTGCAGATTTCCTTTGCAAGCTTGCTTGGTTGGCCAAAAAGGGCGTATGCGTTTTTTCCTGAATATATTCAGGAAAAAACGCATACGCCCTTTTTGGCCAAGTGCATCATTGTGGACGTTCTGCCTCTTTTCCTATGCTTTCAATGCAATTCCAGTCTACCTCCTGAAATCGGTTTCCTGCAATTCTGCCCCGCTTTCAAGTCCTCTTGGCAGCCTTACTTCAGTCTATTTTTGGACGATAGCTGTCATTTATAACTCTGCAGGTTTGTGAATTACAGTGCCCCTGAGCTCCTTTCTTCAACTCGCTTTCTTGTGAGCTGGCCGCAACACCGCAGGATGGCTTCAGGCCCTAATCTGGTTCCGGCACGGCACGCTGAGCCTTTGGTTAATTCCTCTTCCTGGTGGGAAATGAGAGTTAAATTTGCCCGTCCAGACACCTCCAGCTAGTCTCTCATTGGTTCTCGCTATTCCTGTTCATCTTCCGCAGAAATTGCAAACTGGGCCAAACAGGAGGTTAAAGACACTGACTCTCCAGGTCGGGAGAGTGTTAGTAAAGCGTCTGGAATGTTGCACCCGAGTACCAGGGGAGGAAAACTGAGACATATTTGAACACGTCTCCCGATCACATGGTTGATCATACTCTGGGTTCCACATGCATGTTTTAGCTGAAGGAAGAATACCTAAAAGCTGGGTAGTTGAAACCCGTGGAATGGGTACCATGCAATATGACTTCAAAGGGTCTTCATTTGCTCACCGAACCTCTCCAATCCTATCACTGCTGCGTTTATGCCCCTGTACACATGCTTGATTCTCTTTTGGAGACATAGCAATCCATAGGTTTTAAGATACTTACTAGTCAGGTACATTCTTAGACGTTTAATATGCGGTGTTGAGTCCATTTCGTTGAGCAAGGAGTAGCTCTTGTCTATTCCATATTTGGCTTAAGGAACTTTATCTGTGCTCATTTCAATCTCTGGTTTTATGCAGCACCCCAACTCACCTTTCCCCTTAAGCAAGCATAAGTTGGTTTTCGAAATTTGAGACCCTGTTCTGTTCTGTAATTCAGTTCCTGTGTAGCCAAGTTTACATTCCGTGTATTACTGATATCTTATGATGTTTCTTTTTCTGTGTGACTTATTTCAGTTAGAATCATCATACCTGAATCCACTCATTGTGCTGCTAAGGGCCTGATGACACAGATTTCATTGCTGAGTGATATTGCTTTGTAAGTAAATACCACAACTTCTTTATCCATTTTTCACTTTCTGCGATGTTGAACTTGTACTGTAAACGAGGTTCTTGTAAACAGAGGCGTCCCAAACATTGGGGTGGCTGTGTCTTTTTGATTTTAATTTCCCTAAGCTATAGGACCATAAGTGGAAGTGCCCTAGGCTCTGTTGCTTTGTTTTTTAGATGTTTCAGGAAACACCATACACTTCTCCCGAGTGGTTGTTGGCAATTTACATCCCGCCCATCAGCATAACAAGGCTCCCAGTTCTCCATGGCCTGTCCTGCCTTTCTGGATTTTACACTTTTTTCAGATGGCCCTTTTGACCGGGGGGAAGTGAGACTTCATTGTAGTGCAGATTTCCTTTGCAAGCTTGCTTGGTTGGCCAAAAAGGGCGTATGCGTTTTTTCCTGAATATATTCAGGAAAAAACGCATACGCCCTTTTTGGCCAAGTGCATCATTGTGGACGTTCTGCCTCTTTTCCTATGCTTTCAATGCAATTCCAGTCTACCTCCTGAAATTGGTTTCCTGCAATTCTGCCCCGCTTTCAAGTCCTCTTGGCAGCCTTACTTCAGTATATTTTTGGACGATAGCTGTCATTTATAACTCTGCAGGTTTGTGAATTACAGTTCCCCTGAGCTCCTTTCTTCAACTCGCTTTCTTTTGAGCTGGCCGCAACACCGCAGGATGGCTTCAGGCCCTAATCTGGTTCCGGCACGGCACACTGAGCCTTTGCTTATTTCCTCTTCCTGGTGGGAAATGAGAGTTAAATTTGCCCGTCCAGAAACCTCCAGCTAGCCTCTCATTGGTTCTCGCTATTCCTGTTCATCTTCCGCAGAAATTGCAAACTGAGCCAAACAGGAGGTTAAAGGCGCTGACTCTCCAAGTGGGGAGAGTGTTAGTAAAGCGTCTGGAATGTTGCACCTGAGTACCAGGGGAGGAAAACTGAGACATATTTGAACACGTCTCCCGTTCACATGGTTGATCATACTTGGGTTCCACATGCATGTTTTAGCTGAAGGAAGAATACCTTAAACCTGGAGAGTTGAGACCCCTGTAATGGGTACCATGCAATATGACTTCAAAGGGTCTTCATTTGCTCACCGAACCTCTCCAATCCTATCACTGCTGCGTTTATGCCCCTGTACACACGCTTGATTCTCTTTTGGAGACATAGGAATCCATCGGTTTTACGATACTTACTAGTCAGGTACATTCTTAGGCGTTTAATATGCGGTGTTGAGTCCATTTCGTTGAGCAAGGAGTAGCTCTTGTCTATTCCATATTTGACTTAAGGAACTTTATCTGTGCTCATTTCAATCTCTGGTTTTATGCAGCACCCCAACTCACCTTTACCCTTAAGCAAGCATAAGTTGGTTTTCTAAATTTGAGACCCTCTTCTGTTTTGGAATGCAGTTCCTGTGTAGCCAAGTTTACATTCCGTGTATTAGTGATATCTTATGATGTTTCTTTTTCTGTGTGACTTATTTCAGTTAGAATCATCATACCTGAATCCACTCATTGTGCTGCTAAGGGCCTGATGACACAGATTTCATTGCTGAGTGATATTGCTTTGTAAGTAAATACCACAACTTCTTTATCCATTTTTCACTTTCTGCGATGTTGAACTTGTACTGTAAACGAGGTTCTTGTAAACAGAGGCGTCCCAAACTTGGGGTGGCTGTGTCTTTTTGATTTTAATTTCCCTAAGCTATAGGACCATAAGTGGAAGTGCCCTAGGCTCTGTTGCTTTGTTTTTTAGATGTTTCAGGAAACACCATACACTTCTCCCCAGTGGTTGTTGGCAATTTACATCCTGCCCATCAGCATAACAAGGCTCCCAGTTCTCCATGGCCTGTCCTGCCTTTCTGGATTTTACACTTTTTTCAGATGGCCCTTTTGACCGGGGGGAAGTGAGACTTCATTGTAGTGCAGATTTCCTTTGCAAGCTTGCTTGGTTGGCCAAAAAGGGCGTATGCGTTTTTTCCTGAATATATTCAGGAAAAAACGCATACGCCCTTTTTGGCCAAGTGCATCATTGTGGACGTTCTGCCTCTTTTCCTATGCTTTCAATGCAATTCCAGTCTACCTCCTGAAATCGGTTTCCTGCAATTCTGCCCCGCTTTCAAGTCCTCTTGGCAGCCTTACTTCAGTCTATTTTTGGACGATAGCTGTCATTTATAACTCTGCAGGTTTGTGAATTACAGTGCCCCTGAGCTCCTTTCTTCAACTCGCTTTCTTGTGACCTGGCCGCAACACCGCAGGATGGCTTCAGGCCCTAATCTGTTTCCGGCCCGGCATGCTGAGCCTTTGGTTAATTCCTCTTCCCGGTGGGAAATGAGAGTTAAATTTGCCCGTTCAGACACCTCCAGCTAGTCTCTCATTGGTTCTCGCTATTCCTGTTCATCTTCCGCAGAAATTGCAAACTGGGCCAAACAGGAGGTTAAAGGGACTGACTCTCCAAGTGGGGAGAGTGTTAGTAAAGCGTCTGGAATGTTGCACCTGAGTACCAGGGGAGGAAAACTGAGACATATTTGAACACGTCTCCCGTTCACATGGTTGATCATACACTGGGTTCCACATGCATGTTTTAGCTGAAGGAAGAATACCTTAAACCTGGAGAGTTGAGACCCGTGGAATGGGTACCATGCAATATGACTTCAAAGGGTCTTCATTTGCTCACCGAACCTCTCCAATCCTATCACTGCTGCGTATAAGCCCCTGAACACACGCTTGATTCTCTTTTGGAGACATAGCAATCCATAGGTTTTAAGATACTTACTAGTCAGGTACATTCTTAGGCGTTTAATATGGGGTGTTGAGTCCATTTCGTTGAGCAAGGAGTAGCTCTTGTCTATTCCATATTTGGCTTAAGGAACTTTATCTGTGCTCATTTCAATCTCTGGTTTTATGCAGCACCCCAACTCACCTTTCCCCTTAAGCAAGCATAAGTTGGTTTTCTAAATTTGAGACCCTGTTCTGTTTTGGAATGCAGTTCCTGTGTAGCCAAGTTTACATTCCGTGTATTAGTGATATCTTATGATGTTTCTTTTTCTGTGTGACTTATTTCAGTTAGAATCATGGTACCTGAATCCACTCATTGTGCTGCTACGGGCCTGAGGACATAGATTTCATTGCTGAGTGATACTGCATTGTACGTAAGTACCACAAGTTCTTTATCCATTTTTCACTTTCTGTGATATTGAACTTGTACGGTAAACGAGGTTCTTGTAAACGGAGGCGTCCCAAACTTTGGGGTGGCTGTGTATTTTTGATTTAATTTCCCTAAGCTATAGGACCATAAGTGAAAGTGCCCTAGGCTCTGTTGCTTTGTTTTTTAGATGTTTCTGGAAGCACTATACACTTCTCCCGAGTGGTTGTTGGCAATTTACGTCCCGCCCTTCAGCATAACAAGGCTCCCAGTTCTCCATGGCCTGTCCTGCCTTTCTGGATTTTACACTTTTTTCAGATGGCCCTTTTGACCGGGGGGAAGTGAGACTTCATTGTAGTGCAGATTTCCTTTGCAAGCTTGCTTGGTTGGCCAAAAAGGGCGTATGCGTTTTTTCCTGAATATATTCAGGAAAAAACGCATACGCCCTTTTTGGCCAAGTGCATCATTGTGGACGTTCTGCCTCTTTTCCTATGCTTTCAATGCAATTCCAGTCTACCTCCTGAAATCGGTTTCCTGCAATTCTGCCCCGCTTTCAAGTCCTCTTGGCAGCCTTACTTCAGTCTATTTTTGGACGATAGCTGTCATTTATAACTCTGCAGGTTTGTGAATTACAGTGCCCCTGAGCTCCTTTCTTCAACTCGCTTTCTTGTGACCTGGCCGCAACACCGCAGGATGGCTTCAGGCCCTAATCTGGTTCCGGCATGGCACGCTGAGCCTTTGGTTATTTCCTCTTCCTGGTGGGAAATGAGAGTTAAATTTGCCCGTCCACACACCTCCAGCTAGTCTCTCATTGGTTCTCGCTATTCCTGTTCATCTTCCGCAGAAATTGCAAACTGGGCCAAACAGGAGGTTAAAGGGACTGACTCTCCAAGTGGGGAGAGTGTTAGTAAAGCGTCTGGAATGTTGCACCCGAGTACCAGGGGAGGAAAACTGAGACATATTTGAACACGTCTCCCGATCACATGGTTGATCATACTCTAGGTTCCACATGCATGTTTTAGCTGAAGGAAGAATACCTTAAACCTGGGTAGTTGAAACCCGTGGAATGGGTACCATGCAATATGACTTCAAAGGGTCTTCATTTGCTCACCGAACCTCTCCAATCCTATCACTGCTGCGTTTATGCCCCTGTACACATGCTTGATTCTCTTTTGGAGACATAGCAATCCATAGGTTTTAAGATACTTACAAGTCAGCTACATTCTTAGGCGTTTAATATGCGGTGTTGAGTCCATTTCGTTGAGCAAGGAGTAGCTCTTGTCTATTCCATATTTGGCTTAAGGAACTTTATCTGTGCTCATTTCAATCTCTGGTTTTATGCAGCACCCCAACTCACCTTTACCCTTAAGCAAGCATAAGTTGGTTTTCTAAATTTGAGACCCTGTTCTGTTCTGTAATTCAGTTCCTGTGTAGCCAAGTTTCCATTCCGTGTATTACTGATATCTTATGATGTTTCTTTTTCTGTGTGACTTATTTCAGTTAGAATCATCATACCTGAATCCACTCATTGTGCTGCTAAGGGCCTGATGACATAGATTTCATTGCTGAGTGATATTGCTTTGTAAGTGAATACCACAACTTTATCCATTTTTCACATTCTGCGATGTTGAACTTGTACTGTAAACGAGGTTCTTGTAAAAGAGCCGTTCCAAACTTTGGGGTGGCTGTGTCTTTTTGATTTTAATTTCCCTAAGCTATAGGACCATAAGTGGAAGTGCCCTAGGCTCTGTTGCTTTGTTTTTTCGATGTTTCAGGAAACACCATACACTTCTCCCAAGTGTCTGTTGGCAATTTACATCCCACCCATCAGCATAACAAGGCTCCCAGTTCTCAATGGCCTGTTGCCTTTCTGGATTTTACACTTTTTTCAGATGGCCCTTTTGACCGGGGGGAAGTGAGACTTCATTGTAGTGCAGATTTCCTTTGCAAGCTTGCTTGGTTGGCCAAAAAGGGCGTATGCGTTTTTTCCTGAATATATTCAGGAAAAAACGCATACGCCCTTTTTGGCCAAGTGCATCATTGTGGACGTTCTGCCTCTTTTCCTATGCTTTCAATGCAATTCCAGTCTACCTCCTGAAATCGGTTTCCTGCAATTCTGCCCCGCTTTCAAGTCCTCTTGGCAGCCTTACTTCAGTCTATTTTTGGACGATAGCTGTCATTTATGACTCTGCAGGTTTGTGAATTACAGTGCCCCTGAGCTCCTTTCTTCAACTCGCTTTCTTGTGAGCTGGCCGCAACACCGCAGGATGGCTTCAGGCCCTAATCTGGTTCCGGCACGGCACGCTGAGCCTTTGGTTAATTCCTCTTCCTGGTGGGAAATGAGAGTTAAATTTGCCCGTCCAGACACCTCCAGCTAGTCTCTCATTGGTTCTCGCTATTCCTGTTCATCTTCCACAGAAATTGCAAACTGTGTGAAACAGGAGGTTAAAGGGACTGACTCTCCAAGTGGGGAGAGTGTTAGTAAAGCGTCTGGAATGTTGCACCCGAGTACCAGGGGAGGAAAACTGAGACATATTTGAACACGTCTCCTGTTCACATGGTTAATCATACTTGGGTTCCACATGCATGTTTTAGCTGAAGGAAGAATACCTTAAACCTGGAGAGTTAAGACCCGTGTAATGGGTACCATGCAATATGACTTCAAAGGGTCTTCGTTTGCTCACCGAACCTCTCCAATCCTATCACTGCTGCGTTTATGCCCCTGTACACATGCTTGATTCTCTTTCGGAGACATAGCAATCCATAGGTTTTAAGATACTTACTAGTCAGGTACATTCTTAGGCGTTTAATATGCGGTGTTGAGTCCATTTCGTTGAGCAAGGAGTAGCTCTTGTCTATTCCATATTTGACTTAAGGAACTTTATCTGTGCTCATTTCAATCTCTGGTTTTATGCAGCACCCCAACTCACCTTTACCCTTAAGCAAGCATAAGTTGGTTTTCTAAATTTGAGACCCTGTTCTGTTCTGTAATTCAGTTCCTGTGTAGCCAAGTTTACATTCCGTGTATTAGTGATATCTTATGATGTTTCTTTTTCTGTGTGACTTATTTTAGTTAGAATCATCATACCTGAATCCACTCATTATGCTGCTAAGGGCCTGATGACATAGATTTCATTGCTGAGTGATACTGCATTGTACGTAAGTACCTCAAGTTCTTTATCCATTTTTCACTTTCTGTGATATTGAACTTGTACGGTAAACGAGGTTCTTGTAAACGGAGGCGTCCCAAACTTTGGGGTGGCTGTGTCTTTTTGATTTTAATTTCCCTAAGCTATAGGACCATAAGTGGAAGTTCCCTAGGTTCTGTTGCTTTGTTTTTTAGATGTTTCAGGAAATACCATACACTTCTCCCGAGTGGTTGTTGGCAATTTACATCCCGCCCATCAGCATAACAAGGCTCCCAGTTCTCCATGGCCTGTCCTGCCTTTCTGGATTTTACACTTTTTTCAGATGGCCCTTTTGACCGGGGGGAAGTGAGACTTCATTGTAGTGCAGATTTCCTTTGCAAGCTTGCTTGGTTGGCCAAAAAGGGCGTATGCGTTTTTTCCTGAATATATTCAGGAAAAAATGCATATGCCCTTTTTGGCCAAGTGCATCATTGTGGACGTTCTGCCTCTTTTCCTATGCTTTCAATGCAATTCCAGTCTACCTCCTGAAATCGGTTTCCTGCAATTCTGCCCCACTTTCAAGTCCTCTTGGCAGCCTTACTTCAGTCTACTTTTGGACGAAAGCTGTCATTTATAACTCTGCAGGTTTGTGAATTACAGTGCCCCTGAGCTCCTTTCTTCAACTCGTTTTCTTTTGAGCTGGCCGCAACACCGCAGGATGGCTTCAGGCCCTAATCTGGTTCCGGTACGGCACGCTGAGCCTTTGGTTATTTCCTCTTCCTGGTGGGAAATGAGAGTTAAATTTGCCCGTCCAGACACCTCCAGCTAGCCTCTCATTGGTTCTCGCTATTCCAGTTCATCTTCCGCAGAAATTGCAAACTGGGCCAAACAGGAGGTTAAAGGCACTGACTCTCCAAGTGGGGAGAGTGTTAGTAAAGCATCTGGAATGTTGCACCCGAGTACCAGGGGAGGAAAACTGAGACATATTTGAAAACGTCTCCCGTTCACATGGTTGATCATACTTGGGTTCCACATGCATGTTTTAGCTGAAGGAAGAATACCTAAAACCTGGGTAGTTGAGACCCGTGTAATGGGTACCATGCAATATGACTTCAAAGGGTGTTCATTTGCTCACCGAACCTCTCCAATCCTATCACTGCTGCGTTTATGCCCCTGTACACATGCTTGATTCTCTTTTGGAGACATAGCAATCCATAGGTTTTACGATACTTACTAGTCAGGTACATTCTTAGGCGTTTAATATGCGGTGTTGAGTCCATTTCGTTGAGCATGGAGTAGCTCTTGTCTATTTCATATTTGACTTAAGGAACTTTATCTGTGCTCATTTCAATCTCTGGTTTTATGCAGCACCCCAACTCACCTTTACCCTTAAGCAAGCATAAGTTGGTTTTCTAAATTTGAGACCCTGTTCTGTTCTGTAATTCAGTTCCTGTGTAGCCAAGTTTACATTCCGTGTATTACTGATATCTTATGATGTTTCTTTTTCTGTGTGACTTATTTCAGTTAGAATCATCATACCTGAATCCACTCATTGTGCTGCTAAGGGCCTGATGACACAGATTTCATTGCTGAGTGATATTGCTTTGTAAGTAAATACCACAACTTTATCCATTTTTCACTTTCTGCGATGTTGAACTTGTACTGTAAACGAGGTTCTTGTAAACAGAGGCGTCCCAAACTTTGGGGTGGCTGTGTCTTTTTGATTTTAATTTCCCTAAGCTATAGGACCATAAGTGGCAGTGCCTAGGCTCTGTTGCTTTGTTTTTTAGATGTTTCAGGAAACACCATACACTTCTCCTGAGTGTCTATTGGCAATTTACATCCCGCCCATCAGCATAAAAAGGCTCCCAGTTCTCCATGGCCTGTCCTGCCTTTCTGGATTTTACACTTTTTTCAGATGGCCCTTTTGACCGGGGGGAAGTGAGACTTCATTGTAGTGCAGATTTCCTTTGCAAGCTTGCTTGGTTGGCCAAAAAGCGCGTATGCGTTTTTTCCTGAATATATTCAGGAAAAAACGCATACGCCCTTTTTGGCCAAGTGCATCATTGTGGACGTTCTGCCTCTTTTCCTATGCTTTCAATGCAATTCCAGTCTACCTCCTGAAATCGGTTTCCTGCAATTCTGCCCCGCTTTCAAGTCCTCTTGGCAGCCTTACTTCAGTCTATTTTTGGACGAAAGCTGTCATTTATAACTCTGCAGGTTTGTGAATTACAGTGCCCCTGAGCTCCTTTCTTCAACTCGTTTTCTTTTGAGCTGGCCGCAACACCGCAGGATGGCTTCAGGCCCTAATCTGGTTCCGGTACGGCACGCTGAGCCTTTGGTTATTTCCTCTTCCTGGTGGGAAATGAGAGTTAAATTTGCCCGTCCAGACACCTCCAGCTAGCCTCTCATTGGTTCTCGCTATTCCTGTTCATCTTCCGCAGAAATTGCAAACTGGGCCAAACAGGAGGTTAAAGGCACTGACTCTCCAAGTGGGGAGAGTGTTAGTAAAGCGTCTGGAATGTTGCACCCGAGTACCAGGGGAGGAAAACTGAGACATATTTGAAAACGTCTCCCGTTCACATGGTTGATCATACTTGGGTTCCACATGCATGTTTTAGCTGAAGGAAGAATACCTAAAACCTGGGTAGTTGAGACCCGTGTAATGGGTACCATGCAATATGACTTCAAAGGGTGTTCATTTGCTCACCGAACCTCTCCAATCCTATCACTGCTGCGTTTATGCCCCTGTACACATGCTTGATTCTCTTTTGGAGACATAGCAATCCATAGGTTTTACGATACTTACTAGTCAGGTACATTCTTAGGCGTTTAATATGCGGTGTTGAGTCCATTTCGTTGAGCAAGGAGTAGCTCTTGTCTATTTCATATTTGACTTAAGGAACTTTATCTGTGCTCATTTCAATCTCTGGTTTTATGCAGCACCCCAACTCACCTTTCCCCTTAAGCAAGCATAAGTTGGTTTTCTAAATTTGAGACCCTGTTCTGTTCTGTAATTCAGTTCCTGTGTAGCCAAGTTTACATTCCGTGTATTACTGATATCTTATGATGTTTCTTTTTCTGTGTGACTTATTTCAGTTAGAATCATCATACCTGAATCCACTCACTGTGCTGCTAAGGGCCTGATGACACAGATTTCATTGCTGAGTGATATTGCTTTGTAAGTAAATACCACAACTTCTTTATCCATTTTTCACTTTCTGCGATGTTGAACTTGTACTGTAAACGAGGTTCTTGTAAACAGAGCCGTTCCAAACTTTGGGGTGGCTGTGTCTTTTTGATTTTAATTTCCCTAAGCTATAGGACCATAAGTGGAAGTGCCCTAGGTTCTGTTGCTTTGTTTTTTAGATGTTTCAGGAAATACCATACACTTCTCCCGAGTGGTTGTTGGCAATTTACATCCCGCCCATCAGCATAACAAGGCTCCCAGTTCTCCATGGCCTGTCCTGCCTTTCTGGATTTTACACTTTTTTCAGATGGCCCTTTTGACCGGGGGGAAGTGAGACTTCATTGTAGTGCAGATTTCCTTTGCAAGCTTGCTTGGTTGGCCAAAAAGGGCGTATGCGTTTTTTCCTGAATATATTCAGGAAAAAACGCATACGCCCTTTTTGGCCAAGTGCATCATTGTGGACGTTCTGCCTCTTTTCCTATGCTTTCAATGCAATTCCAGTCTACCTCCTGAAATCGATTTCCTGCAATTCTGCCCCGCTTTCAAGTCCTCTTGGCAGCCTTACTTCAGTCTATTTTTGGATGATAGCTGTCATTTATAACTCTGCAGGTTTGTGAATTACAGTGCCCCTGAGCTCCTTTCTTCAACTCGGTTTCTTTTGAGCTGGCCGCAACACCGCAGGATGGCTTCAGGCCCTAATCTGGTTCCGGTACGGCACGCTGAGCCTTTGGTTATTTCCTCTTCCTGGTGGAAAATGAGAGTTAAATTTGCCCGTCCAGACACCTCCAGCTAGCCTCTCATTGGTTCTCGCTATTCCTGTTCATCTTCCGCAGAAATTGCAAACTGTGCCAAACAGGAGGTTAAAGGCGCTGACTCTCCAAGTGGGGAGAGTGTTAGTAAAGCGTCTGGATGTTGCACCCGAGTACCAGGGGAGGAAAACTGAGACATATTTGAACACGTCTCCCGTTCACATTGTTGATCATACTCTGGGTTCCACATGCATGTTTTAGCTGAAGGAAGAATACCTTAAACCTGGAGAGTTAAGACCCGTGTAATGGGTAACATGCAATATGACTTCAAAGGGTCTTCATTTGCTCACCGAACCTCTCCAATCCTATCACTGCTGCGTTTATGCCCCTGTACACATGCTTGATTCTCTTTCGGAGACATAGCAATCCATAGGTTTTAAGATACTTACTAGTCAGGTACATTCTTAGGCGTTTAATATGCGGTGTTGAGTCCATTTCGTTGAGCAAGGAGTAGCTCTTGTCTATTCCATATTTGACTTAGGGAACTTTATCTGTGCTCATTTCAATCTCTGGTTTTATGCAGCACCCCAACTCACCTTTACCCTTAAGCAAGCATAAGTTGGTTTTCTAAATTTGAGACCCTGTTCTGTTCTGTAATTCAGTTCCTGTGTAGCCAAGTTTCCATTCCGTGTATTACTGATATCTTATGATGTTTCTTTTTCTGTGTGACTTACTTCAGTTAGAATCATCGTACCTGAATCCACTCATTGTGCTGCTAAGGGCCTGATGACACAGATTTCATTGCTGAGTGATATTGCTTTGTAAGTAAATACCACAACTTCTTTATCCATTTTTCACTTTCTGCGATGTTGAACTTGTACTGTAAACGAGGTTCTTGTAAACAGAGCCGTTCCAAACTTTGGGGTGGCTGTGTCTTTTTGATTTTAATTTCCCTAAGCTATAGGACCATAAGTGGAAGTGCCCTAGGTTCTGTTGCTTTGTTTTTTAGATGTTTCAGGAAACACCATACACTTCTCCCGAGTGGTTGTTGGCAATTTACATCCCGCCCATCAGCATAACAAGGCTCCCAGTTCTCCATGGCCTGTCCTGCCTTTCTGGATTTTACACTTTTTTCAGATGGCCCTTTTGACCGGGGGGAAGTGAGACTTCATTGTAGTGCACATTTCCTTTGCAAGCTTGCTTGGTTGGCCAAAAAGGGCGTATGCGTTTTTTCCTGAATATATTCAGGAAAAAACGCATACGCCCTTTTTGGCCAAGTGCATCATTGTGGACGTTCTGCCTCTTTTCCTATGCTTTCAATGCAATTCCAGTCTACCTCCTGAAATCGGTTTCCTGCAATTCTGCCCCGTTTTCAAGTCCACTTGGCAGCCTTACTTCAGTCTATTTTTGGACGATAGCTGTCATTTATAACTCTGCAGGTTTGTGAATTACAGTGCCCCTGAGCTCCTTTCTTCAACTCGCTTTCTTTTGAGCTGGCCGCAACACCGCAGGATGACTTCAGGCCCTAATCTGGCTCCGGTACGGCACGCTGAGCCTTTGGTTATTTCCTCTTCCTGGTGGGAAATGAGAGTTAAATTTGCCCGTCCAGACACCTCCAGCTAGCCTCTCATTGGTTCTCGCTATTCCTGTTCATCTTCCGCAGAAATTGCAAACTGAGCCAAACAGGAGGTTAAAGGCGCTGACTCTCCAAGTGGGGAGAGTGTTAGTAAAGCGTCTGGAATGTTGCAACCGAGTACCAGGGGAGGAAAACTGAGACATATTTGAACACGTCTCCCGTTCACATGGTTGATCATACTTGGGTTCCACATGCATGTTTTAGCTGAAGGAAGAATACCTTAAACCTGGAGAGTTGAGACCCGTGTAATGGGTACCATGCAATATGACTTCAAAGGGTCTTCATTTGCTCACCGAACCTCTCCAATCCTATCACTGCTGCGTTTATGCCCCTGTACACATGCTTGATTCTCTTTTGGAGACATAGCAATCCATAGGTTTTACAATACTTACTAGTCAGGTACATTCTTAGGCGTTTAATATGCGGTGTTGAGTCCATTTCGTTGAGCAAGGAGTAGCTCTTGTCTATTCCATATTTGACTTAAGGAACTTTATCTGTCCTCATTTCAATCTCTGGTTTTATGCAGCACCCCAACTCACCTTTACCCTTAAGCAAGCATAAGTTGTTTTTCTAAATTTGAGACCCTGTTCTGCTCTGTAATTCAGTTCCTGTGTAGCCAAGTTTCCATTCCGTGTATTACTGATATCTTATGATGTTTCTTTTTCTGTGTGACTTATTTCAGTTAGAATCATCATACCTGAATCCACTCATTGTGATGCTAAGGGCCTGATGACATAGATTTCATAGCTGAGTGATATTGCTTTGTAAGTAAATACCACAACTTCTTTATCCATTTTTCACTTTCTGCGATGTTGAACTTGTACTGTAAACGAGGTTCTTGTAAACAGAGGCATCCCAAACTTTGGGGTGGCTGTGTCTTTTTGATTTTAATTTCCCTAAGCTATAGGACCATAAGTGGCAGTGCCCTAGGCTCTGTTGCTTTGTTTTTTAGATGTTTCAGGAAACACCATACACTTCTCCCGAGTGTCTGTTGGCAATTTACATCCCGCCCATCAGCATATCAAGGCTCCCAGTTCTCCATGGCCTGTCCTGCCTTTCTGGATTTTACACTTTTTTCAGATGGCCCTTTTGACCAGGGGGAAGTGAGACTTCATTGTAGTGCAGATTTCCTTTGCAAGCTTGCTTGGTTGGCCAAAAAGGGCGTATGCGTTTTTTCCTGAATATATTCAGGAAAAAACGCATACGCCCTTTTTGGCCAAGTGCATCATTGTGGACGTTCTGCCTCTTTTCCTATGCTTTCAGTGCAATTCCAGTCTACCTCCTGAAATCGGTTTCCTGCAATTCTGCCCTGCTTTCAAGTCCTCTTGGCAGCCTTACTTCAGTCTATTTTTGGACGATAGCTGTCATTTATAACTCTGCAGGTTTGTGAATTACAGTGCCCCTGAGCTCCTTTCTTCAACTCGCTTTCTTGTGACCTGGCCGCAACACCGCAGGATGGCTTCAGGCCCTAATCTGGTTCCGGCCCGGCATGCTGAGCCTTTGGTTAATTCCTCTTCCTGGTGGGAAATGAGAGTTAAATTTGCCCGTTCAGACACCTCCAGCTAGTCTCTCATTGGTTCTCGCTATTCCTGTTCATCTTCCGCAGAAATTGCAAACTGGGCCAAACAGGAGGTTAAAGGGACTGACTCTCCAAGTCGGGAGAGTGTTAGTAAAGCGTCTGGAATGTTGCACCCGAGTACCAGGGGAGGAAAACTGAGACATATTTGAACACGTCTCCCGATCACATGGTTGATCATACTCTGGGTTCCACATGCATGTTTTAGCTGAAGGAAGAATACCTTAAACCTGGAGAGTTGAGACCCGTGGAATGGGTACCATGCAATATGACTTCAAAGGGTCTTCATTTGCTCACCGAACCTCTCCAATCCTATCACTGCTGCGTTTATGCCCCTGTACACATGCTTGATTCTCTTTTGGAGACATAGCAATCCATAGGTTTTACGATACTTACTAGTCAGGTACATTCTTAGGCGTTTAATATGGGGTGTTGAGTCCATTTCGTTGAGCAAGGAGTAGCTGTTGTCTATTCCATATTTGACTTAAGGAACTTTATCTGTGCTCATTTCAATCTCTGGTTTTATGCAGCACCCCAACTCACCTTTACCCTTAAGCAAGCATAAGTTGGTTTTCTAAATTTGAGACCCTGTTCTGTTCTGTAATTCAGTTCCTGTGTAGCCAAGTTTACATTCCGTGTATTAGTGATATCTTATGATGTTTCTTCTTCTGTGTGACTTATCTCAGTTAGAATCATCGTACCTGAATCTGCTCATTATGCTGCTACGGGCCTGATGACATAGATTTCATTGCTGAGTGATACTGCATTGTACGTAAGTACCACAAGTTCTTTATCCATTTTTCACTTTCTGTGATATTGAACTTGTACGGTAAACGAGGTTCTTGTAAACGGAGGCGTTCCAAACTTTGGGGTGGCTGTGTCTTTTTGATTTTAATTTCCCTAAGCTATAGGACCATAAGTGGAAGTGCCCTAGGCTCTGTTGCTTTGTTTTTTAGATGTTTCAGGAAACACCATACACTTCTCCGGAGTGGTTGTTGGCAATTTACATCCCGCCCATCAGCATAACAAGGCTCCCAGTTCTCCATGGCCTGTCCTGCCTTTCTGGATTTTACACTTTTTTCAGATGACCCTTTTGACCGGGGGGAAGTGAGACTTCATTGTAGTGCAGATTTCCTTTGCAAGCTTGCTTGGTTGGCCAAAAAGGGCGTATGCGTTTTTTCCTGAATATATTCAGGAAAAAACGCATACGCCCTTTTTGGCCAAGTGCATCATTGTGGACGTTCTGCCTCTTTTCCTATGCTTTCAATGCAATTCCAGTCTACCTCCTGAAATCGGTTTCCTGCAATTCTGCCCCGCTTTCAAGTCCTCTTGGCAGCCTTACTTCAGTCTATTTTTGGACGATAGCTGTCATTTATAACTCTGCAGGTTTGTGAATTACAGTGCCCCTGAGCTCGTTTCTTCAACTCGCTTTCTTGTGACCTGGCCGCAACACCGCAGTATGGCTTCAGGCCCTAATATGGTTCCGGCACGGCACGCTGAGCCTTTGGTTAATTCCTCTTCCTGGTGGGAAATGAGAGTTAAATTTGCCCGTCCAGACACCTCCAGCTAGCCTCTCATTGGTTCTCGCTATTCCTGTTCATCTTCCGCAGAAATTGCAAACTGGGCCAAACAGGAGGTTAAAGGGACTGACTCTCCAAGTGGGGAGAGTGTTAGTAAAGCGTCTGGAATGTTGCACCCTAGTACCAGAGTACGAAAACTGAGACATATTTGAACACGTCTCCCGATCACATGGTTGATCATACTCTAGGTTCCACATGCATGTTTTAGCTGAAGGAAGAATACCTTAAACCTGGGTAGTTGAAACCCGTGGAATGGGTACCATGCAATATGACTTCAAAGGGTCTTCATTTGCTCACCGAACCTCTCCAATCCTATCACTGCTGCGTTTATGCCCCTGTGCACATGCTTGATTCTCTTTTGGAGACATAGCAATCCATAGGTTTTAAGATAGTTACAAGTCAGGTACATTCTTAGGCGTTTAATATGCGGTGTTGAGTCCATTTCGTTGAGCAAGGAGTAGCTCTTGTCTATTCCATATTTGGCTTAAGGAACTTTATCTGTGCTCATTTCAATCTCTGGTTTTATGCAGCACCCCAACTCACCTTCCCCTTAAGCAAGCATAAGTTGGTTTTCTAAATTTGAGACCCTGTTCTGTTTTGGAATGCAGTTCCTGTGTAGCCAAGTTTACATTCCGTGTATTAGTGATATCTTATGATGTTTCTTTTTCTGTGTGACTTATTTCAGTTAGAATCATCGTACCTGAATCCACTCATTGTGCTGCTACGGGCCTGATGACATAGATTTCATTGCTGAGTGATACTGCATTGTACGTAAGTACCACAAGTTCTTTATCCATTTTTCACTTTCTGTGATATTGAACTTGTACGGTAAACGAGGTTCTTGTAAACGGAGGCGTCCCAAACTTTGGGGTGGCTGTGTCTTTTTGATTTAATTTCCCTAAGCTATAGGACCATAAGTGAAAGTGCCCTAGGCTCTGTTGCTTTGTTTTTTAGATGTTTCAGGAAACACTATACACTTCTCCCGAGTGGTTGTTGGCAATTTACGTCCCGCCCATCAGCATAACAAGGCTCCCAGTTCTCCATGGCCTGTCCTGCCTTTCTGGATTTTACACTTTTTTCAGATGGCCCTTTTGACCGGGGGGAAGTGAGACTTCATTGTAGTGCAGATTTCCTTTGCAAGCTTGCTTGGTTGGCCAAAAAGGGCGTATGCGTTTTTTCCTGAATATATTCAGGAAAAAACGCATACGCCCTTTTTGGCCAAGTGCATCATTGTGGACGTTCTGCCTCTTTTCCTATGCTTTCAATGCAATTCCAGTCTACCTCCTGAAATCGGTTTCCTGCAATTCTGCCCCGTTTTCAAGTCCTCTTGGCAGCCTTACTTCAGTCTATTTTTGGACGATAGCTGTCATTTATAACTCTGCAGGTTTGTGAATTACAGTGCCCCTGAGCTCCTTTCTTCAACTCGCTTTCTTGTGACCTGGCCGCAACACCGCAGGATGGCTTCAGGCCCTAATCTGGTTCCGGCATGGCACGCTGAGCCTTTGGTTATTTCCTCTTCCTGGTGGGAAATGAGAGTTAAATTTGCCCGTCCACACACCTCCAGCTAGTCTCTCATTGGTTCTCGCTATTCCTGTTCATCTTCCGCAGAAATTGCAAACTGGGCCAAACAGGAGGTTAAAGGCGCTGACTCTCCAAGTGGGGAGAGTGTTAGTAAAGCGTCTGGAATGTTGCACCCGAGTACCAGGGGAGGAAAACTGAGACATATTTGAACACGTCTCCCGTTCACATGGTTGATCATACTTGGGTTCCACATGCATGTTTTAGCTGAAGGAAGAATACCTTAAACCTGGAGAGTTAAGACCCGTGTAATGGGTACCATGCAATATGACTTCAAAGGGTCTTCGTTTGCTCACCGAACCTCTCCAATCCTATCACTGCTGCGTTTATGCCCCTGTACACATGCTTGATTCTCTTTCGGAGACATAGCAATCCATAGGTTTTAAGATACTTACTAGTCAGGTACATTCTTAGGCGTTTAATATGCGATGTTGAGTCCATTTCGTTGAGCAAGGAGTAGCTCTTGTCTATTCCATATTTGACTTAAGGAACTTTATCTGTGCTCATTTCAATCTCTGGTTTTATGCAGCACCCCAACTCACCTTTACCCTTAAGCAAGCATAAGTTGTTTTTCTAAATTTGAGACCCTGTTCTGTTCTGTAATTCAGTTCCTGTGTAGCCAAGTTTCCATTCCGTGTATTACTGATATCTTATGATGTTTCTTTTTCTGTGTGATTTATTTCAGTTAGAATCATCATACCTGAATCCACTCATTGTGATGCTAAGGGCCTGATGACATAGATTTCATTGCTGAGTGATATTGCTTTGTAAGTAAATACCACAACTTCTTTATCCATTTTTCACTTTCTGCGATGTTGAACTTGTACTGTAAACGAGGTTCTTGTCAACAGAGGCATCCCAAACTTTGGGGTGGCTGTGTCTTTTTGATTTTAATTTCCCTAAGCTATAGGACCATAAGTGGCAGTGCCATAGGCTCTGTTGCTTTGTTTTTTAGATGTTTCAGGAAACACCATACACTTCTCCCGAGTGTCTGTTGGCAATTTACATCCCGCCCATCAGCATATCAAGGCTCCCAGTTCTCCATGGCCTGTCCTGCCTTTCTGGATTTTACACTTTTTTCAGATGGCCCTTTTGACCGGGGGGAAGTGAGACTTCATTGTAGTGCAGATTTCCTTTGCAAGCTTGCTTGGTTGGCCAAAAAGGGCGTATGCGTTTTTTCCTGAATATATTCAGGAAAAAACGCATACGCCCTTTTTGGCCAAGTGCATCATTGTGGACGTTCTGCCTCTTTTCCTATGCTTTCAATGCAATTCCAGTCTACCTCCTGAAATCGGTTTCCTGCAATTCTGCCCCGCTTTCAAGTCCTCTTGGCAGCCTTACTTCAGTCTATTTTTGGACGATAGCTGTCATTTATAACTCTGCAGGTTTGTGAATTACAGTGCCCCTGAGCTCCTTTCTTCAACTCGCTTTCTTGTGACCTGGCCGCAACACCGCAGGATGGCTTCAGGCCCTAATCTGGTTCCGGCCCGGCATGCTGAGCCTTTGGTTAATTCCTCTTCCTGGTGGGAAATGAGAGTTAAATTTGCCCGTTCAGACACCTCCAGCTAGTCTCTCATTGGTTCTCGCTATTCCTGTTCATCTTCCGCAGAAATTGCAAACTGGGCCAAACAGGAGGTTAAAGGGACTGACTCTCCAAGTCGGGAGAGTGTTAGTAAAGCGTCTGGAATGTTGCACCCGAGTACCAGGGGAGGAAAACTGAGACATATTTGAACACGTCTCCCGATCACATGGTTGATCATACTCTGGGTTCCACATGCATGTTTTAGCTGAAGGAAGAATACCTTAAACCTGGAGAGTTGAGACCCGTGGAATGGGTACCATGCAATATGACTTCAAAGGGTCTTCATTTGCTCACCGAACCTCTCCAATCCTATCACTGCTGCGTTTATTCCCCTGTACACATGCTTGATTCTCTTTTGGAGACATAGCAATCCATAGGTTTTACGATACTTACTAGTCAGGTACATTCTTAGGCGTTTAATATGGGGTGTTGAGTCCATTTCGTTGAGCAAGGAGTAGCTCTTGTCTATTCCATATTTGACTTAAGGAACTTTATCTGTGCTCATTTCAATCTCTGGTTTTATGCAGCACCCCAACTCACCTTTACCCTTAAGCAAGCATAAGTTGGTTTTCTAAATTTGAGACCCTGTTCTGTTCTGTAATTCAGTTCCTGTGTAGCCAAGTTTACATTCCGTGTATTACTGATATCTTATGATGTTTCTTTTTCTGTGTGACTTATTTCAGTTAGAATCATCATACCTGAATCCACTCATTGTGATGCTAAGGCCCTGATGACATAGATTTCATTGCTGAGTGATATTGCTTTGTAAGTAAATACCACAACTTCTTTATCCATTTTTCACTTTCTGCGATGTTGAACTTGTACTGTAAACGAGGTTCTTGTAAACAGAGGCTTCCCAAACTTTGGGGTGGCTGTGTCTTTTTGATTTTAATTTCCCTAATCTATAGGACCATAAGTGGAAGTGCCCTAGGCTCTGTTGCTTTGTTTTTTAGATGTTTCAGGAAACACCATACTCTTCTCCCAAGTGTCTGTTGGCAATTTACATCCCGCCCATCAGCATAACAAGGCTCCCAGTTCTCAATGGCCTGTTGCCTTTCTGGATTTTACACTTTTTTCAGATGGCCCTTTTGACCGGGGGGAAGTGAGACTTCATTGTAGTGCAGATTTCCTTTGCAAGCTTGCTTGGTTGGCCAAAAAGGGCGTATGCGTTTTTTCCTGAATATATTCAGGAAAGAACGCATACGCCCTTTTTGGCCAAGTGCATCATTGTGGACGTTCTGCCTCTTTTCCTATGCTTTCAATGCAATTCCAGTCTACCTCCTGAAATCGGTTTCCTGCAATTCTGCCCCACTTTCAAGTCCTCTTGGCAGCCTTACTTCAGTCTATTTTTGGACGATAGCTGTCATTTATAACTCTGCAGGTTTGTGAATTACAGTTCCCCTGAGCTCCTTTCTTCAACTCGCTTTCTTGTGACCTGGCCGCAACACCGCAGGATGGCTTCAGGCCCTAATCTGGTTCCTGCACGGCACGTTGAGCCTTTGGTTAATTCCTCTTCCTGGTGGGAAATGAGAGTTAAATTTGCCCGTCCAGACACCTCCAGCTAGTCTCTCATTGGTTCTCGCTATTCCTGTTCATCTTCTGCAGAAATTGCAAACTGGGCGAAACAGGAGGTTAAAGGCACTGACTCTCCAAGTGGGGAGAGTGTTAGTAAAGCGTCTGGAATGTTGCACCCGAGTACCAGGGGAGGAAAACTGAGACATATTTGAACACGTCTCCCGTTCACATGGTTGATCATACTTGGGTTCCACATGCATGTTTTAGCTGAAGGAAGAATACCTTAAACCTGGAGAGTTGAGACCCGTGTAATGGGTACCATGCAATATGACTTCAAAGGGTCTTCATTTGCTCACCGAACCTCTCCAATCCTATCACTGCTGCGTTTATGCCCCTGTACACATGCTTGATTCTCTTTCGGAGACATAGCAATCCATAGGTTTTAAGATAATTACTAGTCAGGTACATTCTTAGGCGTTTAATATGCGGTGTTGAGTCCATTTCGTTGAGCAAGGAGTAGCTCTTGTCTATTCCATATTTGACTTAAGGAACTTTATCTGTGCTCATTTCAATCTCTGGTTTTATGCAGCACCCCAACTCACCTTTACCCTTAAGCAAGCATAAGTTGGTTTTCTAAATTTGAGACCCTGTTCTGTTCTGTAATTCAGTTCCTGTGTAGCCAAGTTTCCATTCCGTGTATTACTGATATCTTATGATGTTTCTTTTTCTGTGTGACTTACTTCAGTTAGAATCATCATACCTGAATCCACTCATTGTGCTGCTAAGGGCCTGATGACACAGATTTCATTGCTGAGTGATATTGCTTTGTAAGTAAATACCACAACTTCTTTATCCATTTTTCACTTTCTGCGATGTTGAACTTGTACTGTAAACGAGTTTCCTGTAAACAGAGCCGTTCCAAACTTTGCGGTGGCTGTGTCTTTTTGATTTTAATTTCCCTAAGCTATAGGACCATAAGTGGAAGTGCCCTAGGTTCTGTTGCTTTGTTTTTTAGATGTTTCAGGAAACACCATACACTTCTCCCGAGTGGTTGTTGGCAATTTACATCCCGCCCATCAGCATAACAAGGCTCCCAGTTCTCCATGGCCTGTCCTGCCTTTCTGGATTTTACACTTTTTTCAGATGGCCCTTTTGACCGGGGGGAAGTGAGACTTCATTGTAGTGCAGATTTCCTTTGCAAGCTTGCTTGGTTGGCCAAAAAGGGCGTATGCGTTTTTTCCTGAATATATTCAGGAAAAAACGCATACGCCCTTTTTGACCAAGTGCATCATTGTGGACGTTCTGCCTCTTTTCCTATGCTTTCAATGCAATTCCAGTCTACCTCCTGAAATCGGTTTCCTGCAATTCTGCCCCGCTTTCAAGTCCTCTTGGCAGCCTTACTTCAGTCTATTTTTGGACGATAGCTGTCATTTATAACTCTGCAGGTTTGTGAATTACAGTGCCCCTGAGCTCCTTTCTTCAACTCGCTTTCTTGTGACCTGGCCGCAACACCGCAGGATGGCTTCAGGCCCTAATCTGGTTCCGGTACGGCACGCTGAGCCTTTGGTTATTTCCTCTTCCTGGTGGGAAATGAGAGTTAAATTTACCCGTCCAGACACCTCCAGCTAGCCTCTCATTGGTTCTCGCTATTCCTGTTCATCTTCCGCAGAAATTGCAAACTGGGCCAAACAGGAGGTTAAAGGCGCTGACTCTCCAAGTGGGGAGAGTGTTAGTAAAGCGTCTGGAATGTTGCACCCGAGTACCAGGGGAGGAAAACTGAGACATATTTGAACACGTCTCCCGTTCACATGGTTGATCATACTCTGGGTTCCACATGCATGTTTTAGCTGAAGGAAGAATACCTTAAACCTGGAGAGTTAAGACCCGTGAAATGGGTACCATGCAATATGACTTCAAAGGGTCTTCATTTGCTCACCGAACCTCTCCAATCCTATCACTGCTGCGTTTATGCCCCTGTACACATGCTTGATTCTCTTTCGGAGACATAGCAATCCATAGGTTTTACGATACTTACTAGTCAGGTACATTCTTAGGCGTTTAATATGCGGTGTTGAGTCCATTTCGTTGAGCAAGGAGTAGCTCTTGTCTATTCCATATTTGACTTAAGGAACTTTATCTGTGCTCATTTCAATCTCTGGTTTTATGCAGCACCCCAACTCACCTTTACCCTTAAGCAAGCATAAGTTGGTTTTCTAAATTTGAGACCCTGTTCTGTTCTGTAATTCAGTTCCTGTGTAGCCAAGTTTCCATTCCGTGTATTACTGATATCTTATGATGTTTCATCTTCTGTGTGACTTATCTCAGTTAGAATCATCGTACCTGAATCTGCTCATTATGCTGCTACGGGCCTGATGACATAGATTTCATTGCTGAGTGATACTGCATTGTACGTAAGTACCACAAGTTCTTTATCCATTTTTCACTTTCTGCGATGTTGAACTTGTACTGTAAACGAGGTTCTTGTAAACAGAGCCGTTCCAAACTTTGGGGTGGCTCTGTCTTTTTGATTTTAATTTCCCTAAGCTATAGGACCATAAGTGGAAGTGCCCTAGGCTCTGTTGCTTTGTTTTTTAGATGTTTCAGGAAACACCATACTCTTCTCCCAAGTGTCTGTTGGCAATTTACATCCCGCCCATCAGCATAACAAGGCTCCCAGTTCTCAATGGCCTGTTGCCTTTCTGGATTTTACACTTTTTTCAGATGGCCCTTTTGACCGGGGGGAAGTGAGACTTCATTGTAGTGCAGATTTCCTTTGCAAGCTTGCTTGGTTGGCCAAAAAGGGCGTATGCGTTTTTTCCTGAATATATTCAGGAAAAAACGCATACGCCCTTTTTGGCCAAGTGCATCATTGTGGACGTTCTGCCTCTTTTCCTATGCTTTCAATGCAATTCCAGTCTACCTCCTGAAATCGGTTTCCTGCAATTCTGCCCTGCTTTCAAGTCCTCTTGGCAGCCTTACTTCAGTCTATTTTTGGACGATAGCTGTCATTTATAACTCTGCAGGTTTGTGAATTACAGTGCCCCTGAGCTCCTTTCTTCAACTCGCTTTCTTGTGACCTGGCCGCAAGACCGCAGGATGGCTTCAGGCCATAATCTGGTTCCGGCCCGGCATGCTGAGCCTTTGGTTAATTCCTCTTCCTGGTGGGAAATGAGAGTTAAATTTGCCCGACCAGACACCTCCAGCTAGCCTCTCATTGGTTCTCGCTATTCCTGTTCATCTTCCGCAGAAATTGCAAACTGTGCCAAACAGGAGGTTAAAGGCGCTGACTCTCCAAGTGGGGAGAGTGTTAGTAAAGCGTCTGGAATGTTGCACCCGAGTACCAGGGGAGGAAAACTGAGACATATTTGAACACGTCTCCCGTTCACATGGTTGATCATACTTGGGTTCCACATGAATGTTTTAGCTGAAGAAAGAATACCTTAAACCTGGTGAGTTGAGACCCGTGTAATGGGTACCATGCAATATGACTTCAAAGGGTCTTCATTTGCTCACCGAACCTCTCCAATCCTATCACTGCTGCGTTTATGCCCCTGTACACATGCTTGATTCTCTTTTGAAGACATAGCAATCCATAGGTTTTACGCTACTTACTAGTCAGGTACATTCTTAGGCGTTTAATATGCGGTGTTGAGTCCATTTCATTGAGCAAGGAGTAGCTCTTGTCTATTCCATATTTGACTTAAGGAACTTTATCTGTGCTCATTTCAATCTCTGGTTTTATGCAGCACCCCAACTCACCTTTACCCTTAAGCAAGCATAAGTTGGTTTTCTAAATTTGAGACCCTGTTCTGTTCTGTAATTCAGTTCCTGTGTAGCCAAGTTTACATTCCGTGTATTAGTGATATCTTATGATGTTTCTTCTTCTGTGTGACTTATCTCAGTTAGAATCATCGTACCTGAATCTGCTCATTATGCTGCTACGGGCCTGATGACATAGATTTCATTGCTGAGTGATACTGCATTGTACGTAAGTACCACAAGTTCTTTATCCATTTTTCACTTTCTGCGATGTTGAACTTGTACTGTAAACGAGGTTCTTGTAAACAGAGCCGTTCCAAACTTTGGGGTGGCTCTGTCTTTTTGATTTTAATTTCCCTAAGCTATAGGACCATAAGTGGAAGTGCCCTAGGCTCTGTTGCTTTGTTTTTTAGATGTTTCAGGAAACACCATACTCTTCTCCCAAGTGTCTGTTGGCAATTTACATCCCGCCCATCAGCATAACAAGGCTCCCAGTTCTCAATGGCCTGTTGCCTTTCTGGATTTTACACTTTTTTCAGATGGCCCTTTTGACCGGGGGGAAGTGAGACTTCATTGTAGTGCAGATTTCCTTTGCAAGCTTGCTTGGTTGGCCAAAAAGGGCGTATGCGTTTTTTCCTGAATATATTCAGGAAAAAACGCATACGCCCTTTTTGGCCAAGTGCATCATTGTGGACGTTCTGCCTCTTTTCCTATGCTTTCAATGCAATTCCAGTCTACCTCCTGAAATCGGTTTCCTGCAATTCTGCCCTGCTTTCAAGTCCTCTTGGCAGCCTTACTTCAGTCTATTTTTGGACGATAGCTGTCATTTATAACTCTGCAGGTTTGTGAATTACAGTGCCCCTGAGCTCCTTTCTTCAACTCGCTTTCTTGTGACCTGGCCGCAACACCGCAGGATGGCTTCAGGCCATAATCTGGTTCCGGCCCGGCATGCTGAGCCTTTGGTTAATTCCTCTTCCTGGTGGGAAATGAGAGTTAAATTTGCCCGACCAGACACCTCCAGCTAGCCTCTCATTGGTTCTCGCTATTCCTGTTCATCTTCCGCAGAAATTGCAAACTGTGCCAAACAGGAGGTTAAAGGCGCTGACTCTCCAAGTGGGGAGAGTGTTAGTAAAGCGTCTGGAATGTTGCACCCGAGTACCAGGGGAGGAAAACTGAGACATATTTGAACACGTCTCCCGTTCACATGGTTGATCATACTTGGGTTCCACATGAATGTTTTAGCTGAAGAAAGAATACCTTAAACCTGGTGAGTTGAGACCCGTGTAATGGGTACCATGCAATATGACTTCAAAGGGTCTTCATTTGCTCACCGAACCTCTCCAATCCTATCACTGCTGCGTTTATGCCCCTGTACACATGCTTGATTCTCTTTTGAAGACATAGCAATCCATAGGTTTTACGCTACTTACTAGTCAGGTACATTCTTAGGCGTTTAATATGCGGTGTTGAGTCCATTTCATTGAGCAAGGAGTAGCTCTTGTCTATTCCATATTTGACTTAAGGAACTTTATCTGTGCTCATTTCAATCTCTGGTTTTATGCAGCACCCCAACTCACCTTTACCCTTAAGCAAGCATAAGTTGGTTTTCTAAATTTGAGACCCTGTTCTGTTCTGTAATTCAGTTCCTGTGTAGCCAAGTTTACATTCCGTGTATTAGTGATATCTTATGATGTTTCTTCTTCTGTGTGACTTATCTCAGTTAGAATCATCGTACCTGAATCTGCTCATTATGCTGCTACGGGCCTGATGACATAGATTTCATTGCTGAGTGATACTGCATTGTACGTAAGTACCACAAGTTCTTTATCCATTTTTCACTTTCTGCGATGTTGAACTTGTACTGTAAACGAGGTTCTTGTAAACAGAGCCGTTCCAAACTTTGGGGTGGCTCTGTCTTTTTGATTTTAATTTCCCTAAGCTATAGGACCATAAGTGGAAGTGCCCTAGGCTCTGTTGCTTTGTTTTTTAGATGTTTCAGGAAACACCATACTCTTCTCCCAAGTGTCTGTTGGCAATTTACATCCCGCCCATCAGCATAACAAGGCTCCCAGTTCTCAATGGCCTGTTGCCTTTCTGGATTTTACACTTTTTTCAGATGGCCCTTTTGACCGGGGGGAAGTGAGACTTCATTGTAGTGCAGATTTCCTTTGCAAGCTTGCTTGGTTGGCCAAAAAGGGCGTATGCGTTTTTTCCTGAATATATTCAGGAAAAAACGCATACGCCCTTTTTGGCCAAGTGCATCATTGTGGACGTTCTGCCTCTTTTCCTATGCTTTCAATGCAATTCCAGTCTACCTCCTGAAATCGGTTTCCTGCAATTCTGCCCCGCTTTCAAGTCCTCTTGGCAGCCTTACTTCAGTCTATTTTTGGACGATAGCTGTCATTTATAACTCTGCAGGTTTGTGAATTACAGTGCCCCTGAGCTCCTTTCTTCAACTCGCTTTCTTGTGACCTGGCCGCAACACCGCAGGATGGCTTCAGGCCATAATCTGGTTCCGGCCCGGCATGCTGAGCCTTTGGTTAATTCCTCTTCCTGGTGGGAAATGAGAGTTAAATTTGCCCGTCCAGACACCTCCAGCTAGCCTCTCATTGGTTCTCGCTATTCCTGTTCATCTTCCGCAGAAATTGCAAACTGTGCCAAACAGGAGGTTAAAGGCGCTGACTCTCCAAGTGGGGAGAGTGTTAGTAAAGCGTCTGGAATGTTGCACCCGAGTACCAGGGGAGGAAAACTGAGACATATTTGAACACGTCTCCCGTTCACATGGTTGATCATACTTGGGTTACACATGAATGTTTTAGGTGAAGAAAGAATACCTTAAACCTGGTGAGTTGAGACCCGTGTAATGGGTACCATGCAATATGACTTCAAAGGGTCTTCATTTGCTCACCGAACCTCTCCAATCCTATCACTGCTGCGTTTATGCCCCTGTACACATGCTTGATTCTCTTTTGAAGACATAGCAATCCATAGGTTTTACGCCACTTACTAGTCAGGTACATTCTTAGGCGTTTAATATGCGGTGTTGAGTCCATTTCATTGAGCAAGGAGTAGCTCTTGTCTATTCCATATTTGACTTAAGGAACTTTATCTGTGCTCATTTCAATCTCTGGTTTTATGCAGCACCCCAACTCACCTTTCCCCTTAAGCAAGCATAAGTTGGTTTTCTAAATTTGAGACCCTGTTCTGTTCTGTAATTCAGTTCCTGTGTAGCCAAGTTTACATTCCGTGTATTACTGATATCTTATGATGTTTCTTTTTCTGTGTGACTTACTTCAGTTAGAATCATCATACCTGAATCCACTCATTGTGCTGCTAAGGGCCTGATGACACAGATTTCATTGCTGAGTGATATTGCTTTGTAAGTGAATACCACAACTTCTTTATCCATTTTTCACTTTCTGCGATGTTGAACTTGTACTGTAAACGAGTTTCTTGTAAACAGAGCCGTTCCAAACTTTGCGGTGGCTGTGTCTTTTTGATTTTAATTTCCCTAAGCTATAGGACCATAAGTGGAAGTGCCCTAGGTTCTGTTGCTTTGTTTTTTAGATGTTTCAGGAAACACCATACACTTCTCCCGAGTGGTTGTTGGCAATTTACATCCCACCCATCAGCATAACAAGGCTCCCAGTTCTCCATGGCCTGTCCTGCCTTTCTGGATTTTACACTTTTTTCAGATGGCCCTTTTGACCGGGGGGAAGTGAGACTTCATTGTAGTGCAGATTTCCTTTGCAAGCTTGCTTGGTTGGCCAAAAAGGGCGTATGCGTTTTTTCCTGAATATATTCAGGAAAAAACGCATACGCCCTTTTTGACCAAGTGCATCATTGTGGACGTTCTGCCTCTTTTCCTATGCTTTCAATGCAATTCCAGTCTACCTCCTGAAATCGGTTTCCTGCAATTCTGCCCCGCTTTCAAGTCCTCTTGGCAGCCTTACTTCAGTCTATTTTTGGACGATAGCTGTCATTTATAACTCTGCAGGTTTGTGAATTACAGTGCCCCTGAGCTCCTTTCTTCAACTCGCTTTCTTGTGAGCTGGCCGCAACACCGCAGGATGCCTTCAGGCCCTAATCTGGTTCCGGTACGGCACGCTGAGCCTTTGGTTATTTCCTCTTCCTGGTGGGAAATGAGAGTTAAATTTGCCCATCCAGACACCTCCAGCTAGCCGCTCATTGGTTCTCGCTATTCCTGTTCATCTTCCGCAGAAATTGCAAACTGTGCCAAACAGGAGGTTAAAGGCGCTGACTCTCCAAGTGGGGAGAGTGTTAGTAAAGCATCTGGAATGTTGCACCCGAGTACCAGGGGAGGAAAACTGAGACATATTTGAACACGTCTCCCGTTCACATGGTTGATCATACTTGGGTTCCACATGAATGTTTTAGCTGAAGAAAGAATACCTTAAACCTGGAGAGTTGAGACCCGTGTAATGGGTACCATGCAATATGACTTCAAAGGGTCTTCATTTGCTCACCGAACCTCTCCAATCCTATCACTGCTGCGTTTATGCCCCTGTACACATGCTTGATTCTCTTTCGGAGACATAGCAATCCATAGGTTTTAAGATACTTACTAGTCAGGTACATTCTTAGGCGTTTAATATGCGGTGTTGAGTCCATTTCGTTGAGCAAGGAGTAGCTCTTGTCTATTCCATATTTGACTTAAGGAACTTTATCTGTGCTCATTTCAATCTCTGGTTTTATGCAGCACCCCAACTCACCTTTACCCTTAAGCAAGCATAAGTTGGTTTTCTAAATTTGAGACCCTGTTCTGTTCTGTAATTCAGTTCCTGTGTAGCCAAGTTTCCATTCCGTGTATTACTGATATCTTATGATGTTTCTTTTTCTGTGTGACTTACTTCAGTTAGAATCATCATACCTGAATCCACTCATTGTGCTGCTAAGGGCCTGATGACACAGGTTTCATTGCTGAGTGATATTGCTTTGTAAGTAAATACCACAACTTCTTTATCCATTTTTCACTTTCTGTGATGTTGAACTTGTACTGTAAACGAGTTTCTTGTAAACAGAGCCGTTCCAAACTTTGCGGTGGCTGTGTCTTTTTGATTTTAATTTCCCTAAGCTATAAGACCATAAGTGGAAGTGCCCTAGGTTCTGTTGCTTTGTTTTTTAGATGTTTCAGGAAACACCATACACTTCTCCCGGGTGTCTGTTGGCAATTTACATCCCGCCCATCAGCATAACAAGGCTCCCAGTTCTCGATGGCCTGTCCTGCCTTTCTGGATTTTACACTTTTTTCAGATGGCCCTTTTGACTGGGGGGAAGTGAGACTTCATTGTAGTGCAGATTTCCTTTGCAAGCTTGCTTGGTTGGCCAAAAAGGGCGTATGCGTTTTTTCCTGAATATATTCAGGAAAAAACGCATACGCCCTTTTTGGCCAAGTGCATCATTGTGGACGTTCTGCCTCTTTTCCTATGCTTTCAATGCAATTCCAGTCTACCTCCTGAAATCGGTTTCCTGCAATTCTGCCCCGCTTTCAAGTCCTCTTGGCAGCCTTACTTCAGTCTATTTTTGGACGATAGCTGTCATTTATAACTCTGCAGGTTTGTGAATTACAGTGCCCCTGAGCTCCTTTCTTCAACTCGCTTTCTTGTGACCTGGCCGCAACACCGCAGGATGGCTTCAGGCCCTAATCTGGTTCCGGCACGGCACGCTGAGCCTTTGGTTAATTCCTCTTCCTGGTGGGAAATGAGAGTTAAATTTGCCCGTCCAGACACCTCCAGCTAGTCTCTCATTGGTTCTCGCTATTCCTGTTCATCTTCCGCAGAAATTGCAAACTGTGCCAAACAGGAGGTTAAAGGCGCTGACTCTCCAAGTGGGGAGAGTGTTAGTAAAGCGTCTGGAATGTTGCACCCGAGTACCAGGGGAGGAAAACTGAGACATATTTGAACACGTCTCCCGTTCACATGGTTGATCATACTTGGGTTCCACATGAATGTTTTAGCTGAAGAAAGAATACCTTAAACCTGGAGAGTTGAGACCCGTGTAATGGGTACCATGCAATATGACTTCAAAGGGTCTTCATTTGCTCACCGAACCTCTCCAATCCTATCACTGCTGCGTTTATGCCCCTGTACACATGCTTGATTCTCTTTTGAAGACATAGCAATCCATAGGTTTTACGCTACTTACTAGTCAGGTACATTCTTAGGCGTTTAATATGCGGTGTTGAGTCCATTTCGTTGAGCAAGGAGTAGCTCTTGTCTATTCCATATTTGACTTAAGGAACTTTATCTGTGCTCATTTCAATCTCTGGTTTTATGCAGCACCCCAACTCACCTTTCCCCTTAAGCAAGCATAAGTTGGTTTTCTAAATTTGAGACCCTGTTCTGTTCTGTAATTCAGTTCCTGTGTAGCCAAGGTTACATTCCGTGTATTAGTGATATCTTATGATGTTTCTTCTTCTGTGTGACTTATCTCAGTTAGAATCATCGTACCTGAATCTACTCTTTATGCTGCTACGGGCCTGATGACATAGATTTCATTGCTGAGTGATACTGCATTGTACGTAAGTACCACAAGTTCTTTATCCATTTTTCACTTTCTGCGATGTTGAACTTGTACTGTAAACGAGGTTCTTGTAAACAGAGGCGTCCCAAACTTTGGGGTGGCTTTGTCTTTTTGATTTTAATTTCCCTAAGCTATAGGACCATAAGTGGCAGTGCCCTAGGCTCTGTTGCTTTGTTTTTTAGATGTTTCAGGAAACACCATACACTTCTCCCGAGTGGTTGTTGGCAATTTACATCCCGCCCATCAGCATAACAAGGCTCCCAGTTCTCCATGGCCTGTCCTGCCTTTCTGGATTTTACACTTTTTTCAGATGGCCCTTTTGACCGGGGGGAAGTGAGACTTCATTGTAGTGCAGATTTCCTTTGCAAGCTTGCTTGGTTGGCCAAAAAGGGCGTATGCGTTTTTTCCTGAATATATTCAGGAAAAGACGCATACGCCCTTTTTGGCCAAGTGCATCATTGTGGACGTTCTGCCTCTTTTCCTATGCTTTCAATGCAATTCCAGTCTACCTCCTGAAATCGGTTTCCTGCAATTCTGCCCCGCTTTCAAGTCCTCTTGGCAGCCTTACTTCAGTCTATTTTTGGACGATAGCTGTCATTTATAACTCTGCAGGTTTGTGAATTACAGTGCCCCTGAGCTCCTTTCTTCAACTTGCTTTCTTGTGACCTGGCCGCAACACCGCAGGATGGCTTCAGGCCCTAATCTGGTTCCGGCACGGCACGCTGAGCCTTTGGTTAATTCCTCTTCCTGGTGGGAAATGAGAGTTAAATTTGCCCGTCCAGACACCTCCAGCTAGTCTCTCATTGGTTCTCGCTATTCCTGTTCATCTTCCGCAGAAATTGCAAACTGGGCCAAACAGGAGGTTAAAGGCACTGACTCTCCAAGTGTGGAGATTGTTAGTAAAGCGTCTGGAATGTTGCACCCGAGTACCAGGGGAGGAAAACTGAGACATATTTGAACACGTCTCCCGTTCACATGGTTGATCATACTTGGGTTCCACATGCATGTTTTAGCTGAAGGAAGAATACCTTAAACCTGGAGAGTTAAGACCCGTGTAATGGGTACCATGCAATATGACTTCAAAGGGTCTTCATTTGCTCACCGAACCTCTCCAATCCTATCACTGCTGCGTTTATGCCGCTGTACACATGCTTGATTCTCTTTCGGAGACATAGCAATCCATAGGTTTTAAGATACTTACAAGTCAGGTACATTCTTAGGCGTTTAATATGCGGTGTTGAGTCCATTTCGTTGAGCAAGGAGTAGCTCTTGTCTATTCCATATTTGGCTTAAGGAACTTTATCTGTGCTCATTTCAATCTCTGGTTTTATGCAGCACCCCAACTCACCTTTACCCTTAAGCAAGCATAAGTTGTTTTTCTAAATTTAAGACCCTGTTCTGTTCTGTAATTCAGTTCCTGTGTAGCCAAGTTTCCATTCCGTGTATTACTGATATCTTATGATGTTTCTTTTTCTGTGTGACTTATTTCAGTTAGAATCATCATACCTGAATCCACTCATTGTGCTGCTAAGGGCCTGATGACATAGATTTCATTGCTGAGTGATATTGCTTTGTAAGTGAATACCACAACTTCTTTATCCATTTTTCACTTTCTGCGATGTTGAACTTGTACTGTAAACGAAGTTCTTGTAAACAGAGCCATTCCAAACTTTGGGGTGGCTGTGTGTTTTTGATTTTAATTTCCCTAAGCTATAGGACCATAAGTGGAAGTGCCCTAGGCTCTGTTGCTTTGTTTTTTAGATGTTTCAGGAAACACCATACACTTCTCCGGAGTGTCTGTTGGCAATTTACATCCCGCCCATCAGCATAACAAGGCTCCCAGTTCTCCATGGCCTGTCCTGCCTTTCTGGATTTTACACTTTTTTCAGATGGCCCTTTTGACCGGGGGGAAGTGAGACTTCATTGTAGTGCAGATTTCCTTTGCAAGCTTGCTTGGTTGGCCAAAAAGGGCGTATGCGTTTTTTCCTGAATATATTCAGGAAAAAAAGCATACGCCCTTTTTGGCCAAGTGCATCATTGTGGACGTTCTGCCTCTTTTCCTATGCTTTCAATGCAATTCCAGTCTACCTCCTGAAATCGGTTTCCTGCAATTCTGCCCCGCTTTCAAGTCCTCTTGGCAGCCTTACTTCAGTCTATTTTTGGACGATAGCTGTCATTTATAACTCTGCAGGTTTGTGAATTACAGTGCCCCTGAGCTCCTTTCTTCAACTCGCATTCTTGTGACCTGGCCGCAACACCGCAGGATGGCTTCAGGCCCTAATCTGGTTCCGGCCCGGCATGCTGAGCCTTTGGTTAATTCCTATTCCTGGTGGGAAATGAGAGTTAAATTTGCCCGTCCAGACACCTCCAGCTAGCCTCTCATTGGTTCTCGCTATTCCTGTTCATCTTCCGCAGAAATTGCAAACTGGGCCAAACAGGAGGTTAAAGGTGCTGACTCTCCAAGTGGGGAGATTGTTAGTAAAGCGTCTGGAATGTTGCACCCGAGTACCAGGGGAGGAAAACTGAGACATATTTGAACACGTCTCCCGTTCACATGGTTGATCATACTTGGGTTCCACATGCATGTTTTAGCTGAAGGAAGAATACCTTAAATCTGGAGAGTTGAGACCCGTGTAATGGGTACCATGCAATATGACTTCAAAGGGTCTTCATTTGCTCACCGAACCTCTCCAATCCTATCACTGCTGCGTTTATGCCCCTGTACACATGCTTGATTCTCTTTTGGAGACATAGCAATCCATAGGTTTTACGATACTTACTAGTCAGGTACATTCTTAGGCGTTTAATATGCGGTGTTGAGTCCATTTCGTTGAGCAAGGAGTAGCTCTTGTCTATTCCATATTTGACTTAAGGAACTTTATCTGTGCTCATTTCAATCTCTGGTTTTATGCAGCACCCCAACTCACCTTTACCCTTAAGCAAGCATAAGTTGGTTTTCTAAATTTGAGACCCTGTTCTGTTCTGTAATTCAGTTCCTGTGTAGCCAAGTTTACATTCCGTGTATTACTGATATCTTATGATGTTTCTTTTTCTGTGTGACTTACTTCAGTTAGAATCATCATACCTGAATCCACTCATTGTGCTGCTAAGGGCCTGATGACACAGATTTCATTGCTGAGTGATATTGCTTTGTAAGTAAATACCACAACTTCTTTATCCATTTTTCACTTTCTGCGATGTTGAACTTGTACTGTAAACGAGGTTCTTGTAAACAGAGCCGTTCCAAACTTTGGGGTGGCTGTGTCTTTTTGATTTTAATTTCCCTAAGCTATAGGACCATAAGTGGAAGTGCCCTAGGTTCTGTTGCTTTGTTTTTTATATGTTTCAGGAAACACCATACACTTCTCCCGAGTGGTTGTTGGCAATTTACATCCCGCCCATCAGCATAACAAGGCTCCCAGTTCTCCATGGCCTGTCCTGCCTTTCTGGATTTTACACTTTTTTCAGATGGCCCTTTTGACCGGGGGGAAGTGAGACTTCATTGTAGTGCAGATTTCCTTTGCAAGCTTGCTTGGTTGGCCAAAAAGGGCGTATGCGTTTTTTCCTGAATATATTCAGGAAAAAACGCATACGCCCTTTTTGGCCAAGTGCATCATTGTGGACGTTCTGCCTCTTTTCCTATGCTTGCAATGCAATTCCAGTCTACCTCCTGAAATCGGTTTCCCGCAATTCTGCCCCGCTTTCAAGTCCTCTTGGCAGCCTTACTTCAGTATATTTTTGGAAGATAGCTGTCATTTATAACTCTGCAAGTTTGTGAATTACAGTGCCCCTGAGCTCATTTCTTCAACTCGCTTTCTTGTGACCTGGCCGCAACACCGCAGGATGGCTTCAGGCCCTAATCTGGTTCCGACACGGCACGCTGAGCCTTTGGTTAATTCCTCTTCCTGGTGGGAAATGAGAGTTAAATTTGCCCGTCCAGACACCTCCAGCTAGCCTCTCATTGGTTCTCGCTATTCCTGTTCATCTTCCGCAGAAATTGCAAACTGGGCCAAACAGGAGGTTAAAGGGACTGACTCTCCAAGTGGGGAGAGTGTTAGTAAAGCGTCTGGAATGTTGCACCCGAGTACCAGGGGAGGAAAACTGAGACATATTTGAACACGTCTCCCGATCACATGGTTGATCATACTCTAGGTTCCACATGCATGTTTTAGCTGAAGGAGGAATACCTTAAACCTGGGTAGTTGAAACCCGTGGAATGGGTACCATGCAAAATGACTTCAAAGGGTCTTCATTTGCTCACCGAACCTCTCCAATCCTATCACTGCTGCGTTTATTCCCCTGTACACATGCTTGATTCTCTTTCGGAGACATAGCAATCCATAGGTTTTAAGATACTTACAAGTCAGGTACATTCTTAGGCGTTTAATATGCGGTGTTGAGTCCATTTCGTTGAGCAAGGAGTAGCTCTTGTCTATTCCATATTTGGCTTAAGGAACTTTATCTGTGCTCATTTCAATCTCTGGTTTTATGCAGCACCCCAACTCACCTTTCCCCTTAAGCAAGCATAAGTTGGTTTTCTAAATTTGAGACCCTGTTCTGTTCTGTAATTCAGTTCCTGTGTAGCCAAGTTTCCATTCCGTGTATTACTGATATCTTATGATGTTTCTTTTTCTGTGTGACTTATTTCAGTTAGAATCATCATACCTGAATCCACTCATTGTGCTGCTAAGGGCCTGATGACATAGATTTCATTGCTGAGTGATATTGCTTTGTAAGTGAATACCACAACTTCTTTATCCATTTTTCACTTTCTGCGATGTTGAACTTGTACTGTAAACGAGGTTCTTGTAAACAGAGCCGTTCCAAACTTTGGGGTGGCTGTGTCTTTTTGATTTTAATTTCCCTAAGCTATAGGACCATAAGTGGAAGTGCCCTAGGTTCTGTTGCTTTGTTTTTTAGATGTTTCAGGAAACACCATACACTTCTCCTGAGTGTCTGTTGGCAATTTACATCCCGCCCATCAGCATAACAAGGCTCCCATTTCTCAATGGCCTGTTGCCTTTCTGGATTTTACACTTTTTTCAGATGGCCCTTTTGACCGGGGGTAAGTGAGACTTCATTGTAGTGCAGATTTCCTTTGCAAACTTGCTTGGTTGACCAAAAAGGGCGTATGCGTTTTTTCCTGAATATATTCAGGAAAAAATGCATACGCCCTTTTTGGCCAAGTGCATCATAGTGGACGTTCTGCCTCTTTTCCTATGCTTTCAATGCAATTCCAGTCTACCTCCTGAAATCGGTTTCCTGCAATTCTGCCCCGCTTTCAAGTCCTCTTGGCAGCCTTACTTCAGTCTATTTTTGGACGATAGCTGTCATTTATAACTCTGCAGGTTTGTGAATTACAGTGCCCCTGAGCTCCTTTCTTCAACTCGCTTTCTTGTGACCTGGCCGCAACACCGCAGGATGGCTTCAGGCCCTAATCTAGTTCCGGCACGGCATGCTGAGCCTTTCGTTATTTCCTCTTCCTGGTGGGAAATGAGAGTTAAATTTGCCCGTCCAGACACCTCCAGCTAGTCTCTCATTGGTTCTCGCTATTCCTGTTCATCTTCCGCAGAAATTGCAAACTGGGCCAAACAGGAGGTTAAAGGCGCTGACTCTCCAAGTGGGGAGAGTGTTAGTAAAGCGTCTGGAATGTTGCACCCGAATACCAGGGGAGGAAAACTGAGACATATTTGAACACGTCTCCCGTTCACATGGTTGATCATACTTGGGTTCCACATGCATGTTTTAGCTGAAGGAAGAATACCTTAAACCTGGAGAGTTAAGACCCGTGTAATGGGTACCATGCAATATGACTTCAAAGGGTATTCATTTGCTCACCGAACCTCTCCAATCCTATCACTGCTGCGTTTATGCCCCTGTACACATGCTTGATTCTCTTTCGGAGACATAGCAATCCATAGGTTTTAAGATACTTACTAGTCAGGTACATTCTTAGGCGTTTAATATGCGGTGTTGAGTCCATTTCGTTGAGCAAGGAGTAGCTCTTGTCTATTCCATATTTGACTTAAGGAACTTTATCTGTGCTCATTTCAATCTCTGGTTTTATGCAGCACCCCAACTCACCTTTACCCTTAAGCAAGCATAAGTTGGTTTTCTAAATTTGAGACCCTGTTCTGTTCTGTAATTCAGTTCCTGTGTAGCCAAGTTTACATTCCGTGTATTACTGATATCTTATGATGTTTCTTTTTCTGTGTGACTTACTTCAGTTAGAATCATCATACCTGAATCCACTCATTGTGCTGCTAAGGGCCTGATGACACAGATTTCATTGCTGAGTGATATTGCTTTGTAAGTAAATACCACAACTTCTTTATCCATTTTTCACTTTCTGCGATGTTGAACTTGTACTGTAAACGAGGTTCTTGTAAACAGAGCCGTTCCAAACTTTGGGGTGGCTGTGTCTTTTTGATTTTAATTTCCCTAAGCTATAGGACCATAAGTGGAAGTGCCCTAGGTTCTGTTGCTTTGTTTTTTAGATGTTTCAGGAAACACCATACACTTCTCCTGAGTGTCTGTTGGCAATTTACATCCCGCCCATCAGCATAACAAGGCTCCCAGTTCTCCATGGCCTGTCCTGCCTTTCTGGATTTTACACTTTTTTCAGATGGCCCTTTTGACCGGGGGGAAGTGAGACTTCATTGTAGTGCAGATTTCCTTTGCAAGCTTGCTTGGTTGGCCAAAAAGGGCGTATGCGTTTTTTCCTGAATATATTCAGGAAAAAACGCATACGCCCTTTTTGGCCAAGTGCATCATTGTGGACGTTCTGCCTCTTTTCCTATGCTTTCAATGCAATTCCAGTCTACCTCCTGAAATCGGTTTCCTGCAATTCTGCCCCACTTTCAAGTCCTCTTGGCAGCCTTACTTCAGTCTATTTTTGGACGATAGCTGTCATTTATAACTCTGCAGGTTTGTGAATTACAGTGCCCCTGAGCTCCTTTCTTCAACTCGCTTTCTTGTGACCTGGCCGCAACACCGCAGGATGGCTTCAGGCCCTAATCTGGTTCCGGCCCGGCATGCTGAGCCTTTGGATAATTCCTCTTCCTGGTGGGAAATGAGAGTTAAATTTGCCCGTCCAGACACCTCCAGCTAGCCTCTCATTGGTTCTCGCTATTCCTGTTCATCTTCCGCAGAAATTGCAAATTGGGCCAAACAGGAGGTTAAAGGGACTGACTCTCCAAGTGGGGAGAGTGTTAGTAAAGCGTCTGGAATGTTGCACCCGAGTACCAGGGGAGGAAAACTGAGACATATTTGAACACGTCTCCCGATCACATGGTTGATCATACTCTAGGTTCCACATGCATGTTTTAGCTGAAGGAAGAATACCTTAAACCTGGGTAGTTGAAACCCGTGGAATGGGTACCATGCAATATGACTTCAAAGGGTCTTCATTTGCTCACCGAACCTCTCCAATCCTATCACTGCTGCGTTTATGCCCCTGTACACATGCTTGAATCTCTTTTGGAGACATAGCAATCCATAGGTTTTACGATAATTACTAGTCAGGTACATCCTTAGGCGTTTAATATGCGGTGTTGAGTCCATTTCGTTGAGCAAGGAGTAGCTCTTGTCTATTCCATATTTGACTTAAGGAACTTTATCTGTGCTCATTTCAATCTCTGGTTTTATGCAGCACCCCAACTCACCTTTACCCTTAAGCAAGCATAAGTTGGTTTTCTAAATTTGAGACCCTGTTCTGTTCTGTAATTCAGTTCCTGTGTAGCCAAGTTTACATTCCGTGTATTACTGATATCTTATGATGTTTCTTTTTCTGTGTGACTTACTTCAGTTAGAATCATCATACCTGAATCCACTCATTGTGCTGCTAAGGGCCTGATGACACAGATTTCATTGTTGAGTGATATTGCTTTGTAAGTAAATACCACAACTTCTTTATCCATTTTTCACTTTCTGCAATGTTGAACTTGTACTGTAAACGAGGTTCTTGTAAACAGAGCCGTTCCAAACTTTGGGGTGGCTGTGTCTTTTTGATTTTAATTTCCCTAAGCTATAGGACCATAAGTGGCAGTGCCCTAGGTTCTGTTGCTTTGTTTTTTAGATGTTTCAGGAAACACCATACACTTCTCCCCAGTGGTTGTTGGCAATTTACATCCCGCCCATCAGCATAACAAGGCTCCCAGTTCTCCATGGCCTGTCCTGCCTTTCTGGATTTTACACTTTTTTCAGATGGCCCTTTTGACCGGGGGGAAGTGAGACTTCATTGTAGTGCAGATTTCCTTTGCAAGCTTGCTTGGTTGGCCAAAAAGGGCGTATGCGTTTTTTCCTGAATATATTCAGGAAAAAACGCATACGCGCTTTTTGGCCAAGTGCATCATAGTGGACGTTCTGCCTCTTTTCCTATGCTTTCAATGCAATTCCAGTCTACCTCCTGAAATCGGTTTCCTGCAATTCTGCCCCGCTTTCAAGTCCTCTTGGCAGCCTTACTTCAGTCTATTTTTGGACGATAGCTGTCATTTATAACTCTGCAGGTTTGTGAATTACAGTGCCCCTGAGCTCCTTTCTTCAACTCGCTTTCTTGTGACCTGGCCGCAACACCGCAGGATGGCTTCAGGCCCTAATCTAGTTCCGGCACGGCATGCTGAGCCTTTCGTTATTTCCTCTTCCTGGTGGGAAATGAGAGTTAAATTTGCCCGTCCAGACACCTCCAGCTAGTCTCTCATTGGTTCTCGCTATTCCTGTTCATCTTCCGCAGAAATTGCAAACTGGGCCAAACAGGAGGTTAAAGGCGCTGACACTCCAAGTGGGGAGAGTGTTTGTAAAGCGTCTGGAATGTTGCACCCGAGTACCAGGGGAGGAAAACTGAGACATATTTGAACACGTCTCCCGTTCACATGGTTGATCATACTTGGGTTCCACATGCATGTTTTAGCTGAAGGAAGAATACCTTAAACCTGGAGAGTTAAGACCCGTGTAATGGGTACCATGCAATATGACTTCAAAGGGTCTTCATTTGTTCACCGAACCTCTCCAATCCTATCACTGCTGCGTTTATGCCCCTGTACACATGCTTGATTCTCTTTCGGAGACATAGCAATCCATAGGTTTTAAGATACTTACTAGTCAGGTACATTCTTAGGCGTTTAATATGCGGTGTTGAGTCCATTTCGTTGAGCAAGGAGTAGCTCTTGTCTATTCCATATTTGACTTAAGGAACTTTATCTGTGCTCATTTCAATCTCTGGTTTTATGCAGCACCCCAACTCACCTTTCCCCTTAAGCAAGCATAAGTTGGTTTTCTAAATTTGAGACCCTGTTCTGTTCTGTAATTCAGTTCCTGTGTAGCCAAGTTTCCATTCCGTGTATTACTGATATCTTATGATGTTTCTTTTTCTGTGTGACTTATTTCAGTTAGAATCATCATACCTGAATCCACTCATTGTGCTGCTAAGGGCCTGATGACATAGATTTCATTGCTGAGTGATATTGCTTTGTAAGTGAATACCACAACTTCTTTATCCATTTTTCACTTTCTGCGATGTTGAACTTGTACTGTAAACGAGGTTCTTGTAAACAGAGCCGTTCCAAACTTTGGGGTGGCTGTGTCTTTTTGATTTTAATTTCCCTAAGCTATAGGAGCATAGGTGGAAGTGCCCAAGGCTCTGTTGCTTTGTTTTTTAGATGTTTCAGGAAACACCATACACTTCTCCTGAGTGTCTGTTGGCAATTTACATCCCGCCCATCAGCATAACAAGGCTCCCATTTCTCAATGGCCTGTTGCCTTTCTGGATTTTACACTTTTTTCAGATGGCCCTTTTGACCGGGGGTAAGTGAGACTTCATTGTAGTGCAGATTTCCTTTGCAAACTTGCTTGGTTGACCAAAAAGGGCGTATGCGTTTTTTCCTGAATATATTCAGGAAAAAACGCATACGCCCTTTTTGGCCAAGTGCATCATAGTGGACGTTCTGCCTCTTTTCCTATGCTTTCAATGCAATTCCTGTCTACCTCCTGAAATCGGTTTCCTGCAATTCTGCCCCGCTTTCAAGTCCTCTTGGCAGCCTTACTTCAGTCTATTTTTGGACGATAGCTGTCATTTATAACTCTGCAGGTTTGTGAATTACAGTGCCCCTGAGCTCCTTTCTTCAACTCGCTTTCTTGTGACCTGGCCGCAACACCGCAGGATGGCTTCAGGCCCTAATCTAGTTCCGGCACGGCATGCTGAGCCTTTCGTTATTTCCTCTTCCTGGTGGGAAATGAGAGTTAAATTTGCCCGTCCAGACACCTCCAGCTAGTCTCTCATTGGTTCTCGCTATTCCTGTTCATCTTCCGCAGAAATTGCAAACTGGGCCAAACAGGAGGTTAAAGGCGCTGACTCTCCAAGTGGGGAGAGTGTTAGTAAAGCGTCTGGAATGTTGCACCCGAATACCAGGGGAGGAAAACTGAGACATATTTGAACACGTCTCCCGTTCACATGGTTGATCATACTTGGGTTCCACATGCATGTTTTAGCTGAAGGAAGAATACCTTAAACTTGGAGAGTTAAGACCCGTGTAATGGGTACCATGCAATATGACTTCAAAGGGTATTCATTTGCTCACCGAACCTCTCCAATCCTATCACTGCTGCGTTTATGCCCCTGTACACATGCTTGATTCTCTTTCGGAGACATAGCAATCCATAGGTTTTAAGATACTTACTAGTCAGGTACATTCTTAGGCGTTTAATATGCGGTGTTGAGTCCATTTCGTTGAGCAAGGAGTAGCTCTTGTCTATTCCATATTTGACTTAAGGAACTTTATCTGTGCTCATTTCAATCTCTGGTTTTATGCAGCACCCCAACTCACCTTTACCCTTAAGCAAGCATAAGTTGGTTTTCTAAATTTGAGACCCTGTTCTGTTCTGTAATTCAGTTCCTGTGTAGCCAAGTTTACATTCCGTGTATTACTGATATCTTATGATGTTTCTTTTTCTGTGTGACTTACTTCAGTTAGAATCATCATACCTGAATCCACTCATTGTGCTGCTAAGGGCCTGATGACACAGATTTCATTGCTGAGTGATATTGCTTTGTAAGTAAATACCACAACTTCTTTATCCATTTTTCACTTTCTGCGATGTTGAACTTGTACTGTAAACGAGGTTCTTGTAAACAGAGCCGTTCCAAACTTTGGGGTGGCTGTGTCTTTTTGATTTTAATTTCCCTAAGCTATAGGACCATAAGTGGAAGTGCCCTAGGTTCTGTTGCTTTGTTTTTTAGATGTTTCAGGAAACACCATACACTTCTCCTGAGTGTCTGTTGGCAATTTACATCCCGCCCATCAGCATAACAAGGCTCCCAGTTCTCCATGGCCTGTCCTGCCTTTCTGGATTTTACACTTTTTTCAGATGGCCCTTTTGACCGGGGGGAAGTGAGACTTCATTGTAGTGCAGATTTCCTTTGCAAGCTTGCTTGGTTGGCCAAAAAGGGCGTATGCGTTTTTTCCTGAATATATTCAGGAAAAAACGCATACGCCCTTTTTGGCCAAGTGCATCATTGTGGACGTTCTGCCTCTTTTCCTATGCTTTCAATGCAATTCCAGTCTACCTCCTGAAATCGGTTTCCTGCAATTCTGCCCCGCTTTCAAGTCCTCTTGGCAGCCTTACTTCAGTCTATTTTTGGACGATAGCTGTCATTTATAACTCTGCAGGTTTGTGAATTACAGTGCCCCTGAGCTCCTTTCTTCAACTCGCTTTCTTGTGACCTGGCCGCAACACCGCAGGATGGCTTCAGGCCCTAATCTGGTTCCGGCCCGGCATGCTGAGCCTTTGGATAATTCCTCTTCCTGGTGGGAAATGAGAGTTAAATTTGCCCGTCCAGACACCTCCAGCTAGCCTCTCATTGGTTCTCGCTATTCCTGTTCATCTTCCGCAGAAATTGCAAATTGGGCCAAACAGGAGGTTAAAGGGACTGACTCTCCAAGTGGGGAGAGTGTTAGTAAAGCGTTTGGAATGTTGCACCCGAGTACCAGGGGAGGAAAACTGAGACATATTTGAACACGTCTCCCGATCACATGGTTGATCATACTCTAGGTTCCACATGCATGTTTTAGCTGAAGGAAGAATACCTTAAACCTGGGTAGTTGAAACCCGTGGAATGGGTACCATGCAATATGACTTCAAAGGGTCTTCATTTGCTCACCGAACCTCTCCAATCCTATCACTGCTGCGTTTATGCCCCTGTACACATGCTTGAATCTCTTTTGGAGACATAGCAATCCATAGGTTTTACGATAATTACTAGTCAGGTACATCCTTAGGCGTTTAATATGCGGTGTTGAGTCCATTTCGTTGAGCAAGGAGTAGCTCTTGTCTATTCCATATTTGACTTAAGGAACTTTATCTGTGCTCATTTCAATCTCTGGTTTTATGCAGCACCCCAACTCACCTTTACCCTTAAGCAAGCATAAGTTGGTTTTCTAAATTTGAGACCCTGTTCTGTTCTGTAATTCAGTTCCTGTGTAGCCAAGTTTACATTCCGTGTATTACTGATATCTTATGATGTTTCTTTTTCTGTGTGACTTACTTCAGTTAGAATCATCATACCTGAATCCACTCATTGTGCTGCTAAGGGCCTGATGACACAGATTTCATTGTTGAGTGATATTGCTTTGTAAGTAAATACCACAACTTCTTTATCCATTTTTCACTTTCTGCAATGTTGAACTTGTACTGTAAACGAGGTTCTTGTAAACAGAGCCGTTCCAAACTTTGGGGTGGCTGTGTCTTTTTGATTTTAATTTCCCTAAGCTATAGGACCATAAGTGGCAGTGCCCTAGGTTCTGTTGCTTTGTTTTTTAGATGTTTCAGGAAACACCATACACTTCTCCCCAGTGGTTGTTGGCAATTTACATCCCGCCCATCAGCATAACAAGGCTCCCAGTTCTCCATGGCCTGTCCTGCCTTTCTGGATTTTACACTTTTTTCAGATGGCCCTTTTGACCGGGGGGAAGTGAGACTTCATTGTAGTGCAGATTTCCTTTGCAAGCTTGCTTGGTTGGCCAAAAAGGGCGTATGCGTTTTTTCCTGAATATATTCAGGAAAAAACGCATACGCGCTTTTTGGCCAAGTGCATCATAGTGGACGTTCTGCCTCTTTTCCTATGCTTTCAATGCAATTCCAGTCTACCTCCTGAAATCGGTTTCCTGCAATTCTGCCCCGCTTTCAAGTCCTCTTGGCAGCCTTACTTCAGTCTATTTTTGGACGATAGCTGTCATTTATAACTCTGCAGGTTTGTGAATTACAGTGCCCCTGAGCTCCTTTCTTCAACTCGCTTTCTTGTGACCTGGCCGCAACACCGCAGGATGGCTTCAGGCCCTAATCTAGTTCCGGCACGGCATGCTGAGCCTTTCGTTATTTCCTCTTCCTGGTGGGAAATGAGAGTTAAATTTGCCCGTCCAGACACCTCCAGCTAGTCTCTCATTGGTTCTCGCTATTCCTGTTCATCTTCCGCAGAAATTGCAAACTGGGCCAAACAGGAGGTTAAAGGCGCTGACACTCCAAGTGGGGAGAGTGTTAGTAAAGCGTCTGGAATGTTGCACCCGAGTACCAGGGGAGGAAAACTGAGACATATTTGAACACGTCTCCCGTTCACATGGTTGATCATACTTGGGTTCCACATGCATGTTTTAGCTGAAGGAAGAATACCTTAAACCTGGAGAGTTAAGACCCGTGTAATGGGTACCATGCAATATGACTTCAAAGGGTCTTCATTTGTTCACCGAACCTCTCCAATCCTATCACTGCTGCGTTTATGCCCCTGTACACATGCTTGATTCTCTTTCGGAGACATAGCAATCCATAGGTTTTAAGATACTTACTAGTCAGGTACATTCTTAGGCGTTTAATATGCGGTGTTGAGTCCATTTCGTTGAGCAAGGAGTAGCTCTTGTCTATTCCATATTTGACTTAAGGAACTTTATCTGTGCTCATTTCAATCTCTGGTTTTATGCAGCACCCCAACTCACCTTTACCCTTAAGCAAGCATAAGTTGGTTTTCTAAATTTGAGACCCTGTTCTGTTCTGTAATTCAGTTCCTGTGTAGCCAAGTTTACATTCCGTGTATTAGTGATATCTTATGATGTTTCTTTTTCTGTGTGACTTACTTCAGTTAGAATCATCATACCTGAATCCACTCATTGTGCTGCTAAGGGTCTGATGACACAGATTTCATTGCTGAGTGATATTGCTTTGTAAGTAAATACCACAACTTCTTTATCCATTTTTCACTTTCTGCGATGTTGAACTTGTACTGTAAACGAGGTTCTTGTAAACAGAGCCGTTCCAAACTTTGGGGTGGCTGTGTCTTTTTGATTTTAATTTCCCTAAGCTATAGGACCATAAGTGGAAGTGCCCTAGGTTCTGTTGCTTTGTTTTTTAGATGTTTCAGGAAACACCATACACTTCTCCTGAGTGTCTGTTGGCAATTTACATCCCGCCCATCAGCATAACAAGGCTCCCAGTTCTCCATGGCCTGTCCTGCCTTTCTGGATTTTACACTTTTTTCAGATGGCCCTTTTGACCGGGGGGGAAGTGAGACTTCATTGTAGTGCAGATTTCCTTTGCAAGCTTGCTTGGTTGGCCAAAAAGGGCGTATGCGTTTTTTCCTGAATATATTCAGGAAAAAACGCATACGCCCTTTTTGGCCAAGTGTATCATTGTGGACGTTCTGCCTCTTTTCCTATGCTTTCAATGCAATTCCAGTCTACCTCCTGAAATCGGTTTCCTGCAATTCTGCCCCGCTTTCAGGTCCTCTTGGCAGCCTTACTTCAGTCTATTTTTGGACGATAGCTGTCATTTATAACTCTGCAGGTTTGTGAATTACAGTGCCCCTGAGCTCCTTTCTTCAACTCGCTTTCTTGTGACCTGGCCGCAACACCGCAGGATGGCTTCAGGCCCTAATCTGGTTCCGGCCCGGCATGCTGAGCCTTTGGATAATTCCTCTTCCTGGTGGGAAATGAGAGTTAAATTTGCCCGTCCAGACACCTCCAGCTAGCCTCTCATTGGTTCTCGCTATTCCTGTTCATCTTCCGCAGAAATTGCAAACTGGGCCAAACAGGAGGTTAAAGGGACTGACTCTCCAAGTGGGGAGAGTGTTAGTAAAGCGTCTGGAATGTTGCACCCGAGTACCAGGGGAGGAAAACTGAGACATATTTGAACACGTCTCCCGATCACATGGTTGATCATACTCTAGGTTCCACATGCATGTTTTAGCTGAAGGAAGAATACCTTAAACCTGGGTAGTTGAAACCCGTGGAATGGGTACCATGCAATATGACTTCAAAGGGTCTTCATTTGCTCACCGAACCTCTCCAATCCTATCACTGCTGCGTTTATGCCCCTGTACACATGCTTGAATCTCTTTTGGAGACATAGCAATCCATAGGTTTTACGATAATTACTAGTCAGGTACATTCTTAGGCGTTTAATATGCGGTGTTGAGTCCATTTCGTTGAGCAAGGAGTAGCTCTTGTCTATTCCATATTTGACTTAAGGAACTTTATCTGTGCTCATTTCAATCTCTGGTTTTATGCAGCACCCCAACTCACCTTTACCCTTAAGCAAGCATAAGTTGGTTTTCTAAATTTGAGACCCTGTTCTGTTCTGTAATTCAGTTCCTGTGTAGCCAAGTTTACATTCCGTGTATTACTGATATCTTATGATGTTTCTTTTTCTGTGTGACTTACTTCAGTTAGAATCATCATACCTGAATCCACTCATTGTGCTGCTAAGGGCCTGATGACACAGATTTCATTGTTGAGTGATATTGCTTTGTAAGTAAATACCACAACTTCTTTATCCATTTTTCACTTTCTGCGATGTTGAACTTGTACTGTAAACGAGGTTCTTGTAAACAGAGCCGTTCCAAACTTTGGGGTGGCTGTGTCTTTTTGATTTTAATTTCCCTAAGCTATAGGACCATAAGTGGCAGTGCCCTAGGTTCTGTTGCTTTGTTTTTTAGATGTTTCAGGAAACACCATACACTTCTCCCCAGTGGTTGTTGGCAATTTACATCCCGCCCATCAGCATAACAAGGCTCCCAGTTCTCCATGGCCTGTCCTGCCTTTCTGGATTTTACACTTTTTTCAGATGGCCCTTTTGACCGGGGGGAAGTGAGACTTCATTGTAGTGCAGATTTCCTTTGCAAGCTTGCTTGGTTGGCCAAAAAGGGCGTATGCGTTTTTTCCTGAATATATTCAGGAAAAAAGGCATACGCGCTTTTTGGCCAAGTGCATCATTGTGGACATTCTGCCTCTTTTCCTATGCTTTCAATGCAATTCCAGTCTACCTCCTGAAATCGGTTTCCTGCAATTCTGCCCCGCTTTCAAGTCCTCTTGGCAGCCTTACTTCAGTCTATTTTTGGACGATAGCTGTCATTTATAACTCTGCAGGTTTGTGAATTACAGTGCCCCTGAGCTCCTTTCTTCAACTCGCTTTCTTTTGAGCTGGCCGCAACACCGCAGGATGGCTTCAGGCCCTAATCTGGTTCCGGTACGGCATGCTGAGCCTTTGGTTATTTCCTCTTCCTGGTGGGAAATGAGAGTTAAATTTGCCCGTCCAGACACCTCCAGCTAGCCTCTCATTGGTTCTCGCTATTCCTGTTCATCTTCCGCAGAAATTGCAAACTGGGCCAAACAGGACGTTAAAGGCGCTGACTCTCCAAGTGGGGAGAGTGTTAGTAAAGCGTCTGGAATGTTGCACCCGAGTACCAGGGGAGGAAAACTGAGACATATTTGAACACGTCTCCCGTTCACATGGTTGATCATACTTGGGTTCCACATGCATGTTTTAGCTGAAGGAAGAATACCTTAAACCTGGAGAGTTGAGACCCGTGTAATGGGTACCATGCAATATGACTTCAAAGGGTCTTCATTTGCTCACCGAACCTCTCCAATCCTATCACTGCTGCGTTTATGCCCCTGTACACATGCTTGAATCTCTTTCGGAGACATAGCAATCCATAGGTTTTAAGATACTTACTAGTCAGGTACATTCTTAGGCGTTTAATATGGGGTGTTGAGTCCATTTCGTTGAGCAAGGAGTAGCTCTTGTCTATTCCATATTTGGCTTAAGGAACTTTATCTGTGCTCATTTCAATCTCTGGTTTTATGCAGCACCCCAACTCACCTTTACCCTTAAGCAAGAATAAGTTGGTTTTCTAAATTTGAGACCCTGTTCTGTTCTGTAATTCAGTTCCTGTGTAGCCAAGTTTCCATTCCGTGTATTATTGATATCTTATGATGTTTCTTTTTCTGTGTGACTTATTTCAGTTAGAATCATCATACCTGAATCCACTCATTGTGCTGCTAAGGGCCTGATGACACAGATTTCATTGCTGAGTGATATTGCTTTGTAAGTAAATACCACAACTTCTTTATCCATTTTTCACTTTCTGCGATGTTGAACTTGTACTGTAAACGAGGTTCTTGTAAACAGAGCCGTTCCAAACTTTGGGGTGGCTCTGTCTTTTTGATTTTAATTTCCCTAAGCTATAGGACCATAAGTGGAAGTGCCCTAGGTTCTGTTGCTTTGTTTTTTAGATGTTTCAGGAAACACCATACACTTCTCCCGAGTGGTTGTTGGCAATTTACATCCCGCCCATCAGCATAACAAGGCTCCCAGTTCTCCATGGCCTGTCCTGCCTTTCTGGATTTTACACTTTTTTCAGATGGCCCTTTTGACCGGGGGGAAGTGAGACTTCATTGTAGTGCAGATTTCCTTTGCAAGCTTGCTTGGTTGGCCAAAAAGGGCGTATGCGTTTTTTCCTGAATATATTCAAGAAAAAACGCATACGCCCTTTTTGGCCAAGTGCATCATTGTGGACGTTCTGCCTCTTTTCCTATGCTTTCAATGCAATTCCAGTCTACCTCCTGAAATCGGTTTCCTGCAATGCTGCCCCGTTTTCAAGTCCTCTTGGCAGCCTTACTTCAGTCTATTTTTGGACGATAGCTGTCATTTATAACTCTGCAGGTTTGTGAATTACAGTGCCCCTGAGCTCCTTTCTTCAACTCGCTTTCTTGTGACCTGGCCGCAACACCGCAGGATGGCTTCAGGCCCTAATCTGGTTCTGGCACGGCACGCTGAGCCTTTGGTTAATTCCTCTTCCTGGTGGGAAATGAGAGTTAAATTTGCCCGTCCAGATACCTCCAGCTAGTCTCTCATTGGTTCTCGCTATTACTGTTTATCTTCCGCAGAAATTGCAAACTGGGCCAAACAGGAGGTTAAAGGGACTGACTCTCCAAGTCGGGAGAGTGTTAGTAAAGCGTCTGGAATGTTGCACCCGAGTACCAGGGTACGAAAACTGAGACATATTTGAACACGTCTCCCGATCACATGGTTGATCATACTCTGGGTTCCACATGCATGTTTTAGCTGAAGGAAGAATACCTTAAACCTGGGTAGTTGAAAACCGTGGAATGGGTACCATGCAATATGACTTCAAAGGGTCTTCATTTGCTCACCGAACCTCTCCAATCCTATCACTGCTGCGTTTATGCCCCTGTACACATGCTTGATTCTCTTTCGGAGACATAGCATTCCATAGGTTTTAAGATACTTACTAGTCAGGTACATTCTTAGGCGTTTAATATGTGGTGTTGAGTCCATTTCGTTGAGCAAGGAGTAGCTCTTGTCTATTCCATATTTGGCTTAAGGAACTTTATCTGTGCTCATTTCAATCTCTGGTTTTATGCAGCACCCCAACTCACCTTTCCCCTTAAGCAAGCATAAGTTGGTTTTCTAAATTTGAGACCCTGTTCTGTTTTGGATTGCAGTTCCTGTGTAGCCAAGTTTACATTCCGTGTATTACTGATATCTTATGATGTTTCTTTTTCTGTGTGACTTATTTCAGTTAGAACCATCATACCTGAATCCACTCATTGTGCTGCTAAGGGCCTGATAACATAGATTTCACTGCTGAGTGTTATTGCTTTGTAAGTAAATACCACAGCTTCTTTATCCATTTTTCATTTTCTGCGATGTTGAACTTGTACTGTAAACGAGGTTCTTGTAAACAGAGGCGTCCCAAACTTTGGGGTGGCTGTGTCTTTTTGATTTTAATTTCCCTAAGCTATAGGACCATAAGTGGATGTGCCCTAGGCTCTGTTGATTTGTTTTTTCGATGTTTCAGGAAACACCATACACTTCTCCCGAGTGTCTGTTGGCAATTTACATCCCGCCCATCAGCATAACAAGGCTCCCAGTTCTCCATGGCCTGTCCTGCCTTTCTGGATTTTACACTTTTTTCAGATGGCCCTTTTGACCGGGGGGAAGTGAGACTTCATTGTAGTGCAGATTTCCTTTGCAAGCTTGCTTGGTTGGCCAAAAAGGGCGTATGCGTTTTTTCCTGAATATATTCAGGAAAAAACGCATACGCCCTTTTTGGCCAAGTGCATCATTGTGGACGTTCTGCCTCTTTTCCTATGCCTTCAATGCAATTCCAGTCTACCTCCTGAAATCGGTTTCCTGCAATGCTGCCCCGCTTTCAAGTCCTCTTGGCAGCCTTACTTCAGTCTATTTTTGGACGATAGCTGTCATTTATAACTCTGCAGGTTTGTGAATTACAGTGCCCCTGAGCTCCTTTCTTCAACTCGCTTTCTTTTGAGCTGGCCGCAACACCGCAGGATGGCTTCAGGCCCTAATCTGGTTCCGGTACGGCATGCTGAGCCTTTGGTTATTTCCTCTTCCTGGTGGGAAATGAGAGTTAAATTTGCCCGTCCAGACACCTCCAGCTAGCCTCTCATTGGTTCTCGCTATTCCTGTTCATCTTCCGCAGAAATTGCAAACTGGGCCAAACAGGACGTTAAAGGCGCTGACTCTCCAAGTGGGGAGAGTGTTAGTAAAGCGTCTGGAATGTTGCACCCGAGTACCAGGGGAGGAAAACTGAGACATATTTGAACACGTCTCCCGTTCACATGGTTGATCATACTTGGGTTCCACATGCATGTTTTAGCTGAAGGAAGAATACCTTAAACCTGGAGAGTTGAGACCCGTGTAATGGGTACCATGCAATATGACTTCAAAGGGTCTTCATTTGCTCACCGAACCTCTCCAATCCTATCACTGCTGCGTTTATGCCCCTGTACACATGCTTGAATCTCTTTCGGAGACATAGCAATCCATAGGTTTTAAGATACTTACTAGTCAGGTACATTCTTAGGCGTTTAATATGGGGTGTTGAGTCCATTTCGTTGAGCAAGGAGTAGCTCTTGTCTATTCCATATTTGGCTTAAGGAACTTTATCTGTGCTCATTTCAATCTCTGGTTTTATGCAGCACCCCAACTCACCTTTACCCTTAAGCAAGAATAAGTTGGTTTTCTAAATTTGAGACCCTGTTCTGTTCTGTAATTCAGTTCCTGTGTAGCCAAGTTTCCATTCCGTGTATTATTGATATCTTATGATGTTTCTTTTTCTGTGTGACTTATTTCAGTTAGAATCATCATACCTGAATCCACTCATTGTGCTGCTAAGGGCCTGATGACACAGATTTCATTGCTGAGTGATATTGCTTTGTAAGTAAATACCACAACTTCTTTATCCATTTTTCACTTTCTGCGATGTTGAACTTGTACTGTAAACGAGGTTCTTGTAAACAGAGCCGTTCCAAACTTTGGGGTGGCTCTGTCTTTTTGATTTTAATTTCCCTAAGCTATAGGACCATAAGTGGAAGTGCCCTAGGTTCTGTTGCTTTGTTTTTTAGATGTTTCAGGAAACACCATACACTTCTCCCGAGTGGTTGTTGGCAATTTACATCCCGCCCATCAGCATAACAAGGCTCCCAGTTCTCCATGGCCTGTCCTGCCTTTCTGGATTTTACACTTTTTTCAGATGGCCCTTTTGACCGGGGGGAAGTGAGACTTCATTGTAGTGCAGATTTCCTTTGCAAGCTTGCTTGGTTGGCCAAAAAGGGCGTATGCGTTTTTTCCTGAATATATTCAAGAAAAAACGCATACGCCCTTTTTGGCCAAGTTCATCATTGTGGACGTTCTGCCTCTTTTCCTATGCTTTCAATGCAATTCCAGTCTACCTCCTGAAATCGGTTTCCTGCAATGCTGCCCCGTTTTCAAGTCCTCTTGGCAGCCTTACTTCAGTCTATTTTTGGACGATAGCTGTCATTTATAACTCTGCAGGTTTGTGAATTACAGTGCCCCTGAGCTCCTTTCTTCAACTCGCTTTCTTGTGACCTGGCCGCAACACCGCAGGATGGCTTCAGGCCCTAATCTGGTTCTGGCACGGCACGCTGAGCCTTTGGTTAATTCCTCTTCCTGGTGGGAAATGAGAGTTAAATTTGCCCGTCCAGATACCTCCAGCTAGTCTCTCATTGGTTCTCGCTATTACTGTTTATCTTCCGCAGAAATTGCAAACTGGGCCAAACAGGAGGTTAAAGGGACTGACTCTCCAAGTCGGGAGAGTGTTAGTAAAGCGTCTGGAATGTTGCACCCGAGTACCAGGGTACGAAAACTGAGACATATTTGAACACGTCTCCCGATCACATGGTTGATCATACTCTGGGTTCCACATGCATGTTTTAGCTGAAGGAAGAATACCTTAAACCTGGGTAGTTGAAAACCGTGGAATGGGTACCATGCAATATGACTTCAAAGGGTCTTCATTTGCTCACGAACCTCTCCAGTCCTATCACTGCTGCGTTTATGCCCCTGTACACATGCTTGATTCTCTTTTGGAGACATAGCAATCCATAGGTTTTAAGATACTTACTAGTCAGGTACATTCTTAGGCGTTTAATATGCGGTGTTGAGTCCATTTCGTTGAGCAAGGAGTAGCTCTTGTCTTTTCCATATTTGGCTTAAGGAACTTTATCTGTGCTCATTTCAATCTCTGGTTTTATGCAGCACCCCAACTCACCTTTCCCCTTAAGCAAGCATAAGTTGGTTTTCTAAATTTGAGACCCTGTTCTGTTCTGTAATTCAGTTCCTGTGTAGCCAAGTTTACATTCCGTGTATTAGTGATATCTTATGATGTTTCTTTTTCTGTGTGACTTATTTCAGTTAGAACCATCATAACTGAATCCACTCATTGTGGTGCTAAGGGCCTGATAACATAGATTTCACTGCTGAGTGTTATTGCTTTGTAAGTAAATACCACAGCTTCTTTATCCATTTTTCATTTTCTGCGATGTTGAACTTGTACTGTAAACGAGGTTCTTGTAAACAGAGGCGTCCCAAACTTTGGGATGGCTGTGTCTTTTTTATTTTAATTTCCCTAAGCTATAGGACCATAAGTGGAAGTGCCCTAGGCTCTGTTGATTAGTTTTTTCGATGTTTCAGGAAACACCATACACTTCTCCCGAGTGGTTGTTGGCAATTTACATCCCGCCCATCAGCATAACAAGGCTCCCAGTTCTCCATGGCCTGTCCTGCCTTTCTGGATTTTACACTTTTTTCAGATGGCCCTTTTGACCGGGGGGAAGTGAGACTTCATTGTAGTGCAGATTTCCTTTGCAAGCTTGCTTGGTTGGCCAAAAAGGGCGTATGCGTTTTTTCCTGAATATATTCAGGAAAAAACGCATACGCCCTTTTTGGCCAAGTGCATCATTGTGGACGTTCTGCCTCTTTTCCTATGCTTTCAATGCAATTCCAGTCTACCTCCTGAAATCGGTTTTCTGCAATGCTGCCCCGCTTTCAAGTCCTCTTGGCAGCCTTACTTCAGTCTATTTTTGGATGATAGCTGTCATTTATAACTCTGCAGGTTTGTGAATTACAGTGCCCCTGAGCTCCTTTCTTCAACTCGCTTTCTTGTGACCTGGCCGCAACACCGCAGGATGGCTTCAGGCCCTAATCTGGTTCCGGCACGGCACGCTGAGCCTTTGGTTAATTCCTCTTCCTGGTGGGAAATGAGAGTTAAATTTGCCCGTCCAGACACCTCCAGCTAGTCTCTCATTGGTTCTCGCTATTCCTGTTCATCTTCCGCAGAAATTGCAAACTGGGCCAAACAGGAGGTTAAAGGGACTGACTCTCCAAGTCGGGGGAGTGTTAGTAAAGCGTCTGGAATGTTGCACCTGAGTACCAGGGTACGAAAACTGAGACATATTTGAACACGTCTCCCGATCACATGGTTGATCATACTCTGGGTTCCACATGCATGTTTTAGCTGAAGGAAGAATACCTTAAACCTGGGTAGTTGAAACCCGTGGAATGGGTACCATGCAATATGACTTCAAAGCGTCTTCATTTGATCTCCGAACCTCTCCAGTCCTATCACTGCTGCGTTTATGCCCCTGTACACATGCTTGATTCTCTTTCGGAGACATAGCAATCCATAGGTTTTAAGATACTTACTAGTCAGGTACATTCTTAGGCGTTTAATATGGGGTGTTGAGTCCATTTCGTTGAGCAAGGAGTAGCTCTTGTCTATTCCATATTTGGCTTAAGGAACTTTATCTGTGCTCATTTCAATCTCTGGTTTTATGCAGCACCCCAACTCACCTTTCCCCTTAAGCAAGCATAAGTTGGTTTTCTAAATTTGAGACCCTGTTCTGTTTTGGAATGCAGTTCCTCTGTAGCCAAGTTTACATTCCGTGTATTAGTGATATCTTACGATGTTTCTTTTTCTGTGTGACTTATTTCAGTTAGAATCATCGTACCTGAATCCACTCATTATGCTGCTACGGGCCTGATGACATAGATTTCATTGCTGAGCGATACTGCATTGTACGTAAGTACCACAAGTTCTTTATCCATTTTTCACTTTCTGTGATATTGAACTTGTACGGTAAACGAGGTTCTTGTAAACGGAGGCGTCCCAAACTTTGGGGTGGCTGTGTTTTTGATTTTAATTTCCCTAAGCTATAGGACCATAAGTGGAAGTGCCCTAGGCTCTGTTGCTTTGTTTTTTAGATGTTTCAGGAAACACCATACACTTCTCCTGAGTGTCTGTTGGCAATTTACATCCCGCCCTTCAGCATAAGAAGGCTCCCAGTTCTCCATGGCCTGTCCTGCCTTTCTGGATTTTACACTTTTTTCAGATGGCCCTTTTGACCGGGGGGAAGTGAGACTTCATTGTAGTGCAGATTTCCTTTGCAAGCTTGCTTGGTTGGCCAAAAAGGGCGTATGCAGTTTTTCCTGAATATATTCAGGAAAAAACGCATACGCCCTTTTTGGCCAAGTGCATCATTGTGGACGTTCTGCCTCTTTTCCTATGCTTTCAATGCAATTCCAGTCTACCTCCTGAAATCGGTTTCCTGCAATTCTGCCTTGCTTTCAATGCCTCTTCATAGCCTTACCTCAATATATTTTTTAAAAATAGTTGGCCTTTATAACTCTGCAGGTTTTTGAATTGCAGTGGCCCTTAGCTCCATTTTGTAGCTCTTATTTTTGTGGTATTGCCCCATAACTACAGGATTCCTTGAAGCCCTATTTTTCTTCTGGGGCACCTGCTGTGCCTTTGGTTAATTCTTCTTACTGATGTGATATTAGAGTGACATGTGCCCATTGAAATCGCTACAGCTAGTTTCTCACTGGTTCCCCCTATTCCCATTCATCCTCTGCACTAACTGCAGACTGTGCGATACCAGAACTTAAAGGCATTGACTCCATGTGGGGATGTTGTTAGTAAAGCGGCTGGAATGTCGATCCGGAGCCCCAGGAGAGGAAAAATGAGGTGCGTTTTAGAAACCTTTCCCGATCATATGGTATACCAGTCGCTGGGTTTCCCAAGCATGGTTTAGCTGTAGGAAGATTCCCTTCAACCTGGAGTGTTGGGACCCTTGGACTGAGTAGCATGAAGTATTGCATTAAACTTTCGGCAGTTGCTCACCAAAGCTCACCAATCCTGTCAGCCCCAAGTGTCCAGCCTTATGTCTTATCCAGCTGTGGGTTTATATGTGGTCAATCCAGGTTGCATCACAGCCCCTGAGCGAATTTTGTAAGAATTTTTCTCTCTTTCATTGTTTCAGCGTTTTGTTTTTAAAATTTATTTCTATAATGGGGTTTAGCTCCTTTTCACTGCTGTGTTTGTGCCGCTCTGCACACACTTGATTCCCTTATGGAGATATATCAATACATGGGTTTTAAGATTCTTATTCCTCAGATATATTTCTCTGCGGTGTATAGGGTGTGTTGAGGCCTGTTCATTGAGCAAGGTGTAGATCTTGTCTAATACCTATTTGGTTTATTGAACGGTATCTGTGCTAATTTCAAACTCTGGTTTTATGCATCACCCCACCTCTCCTTTCCCCTTAAGCTGACATAAGTGTGTTTTCTAAATGTGAGACACTGTTCTGTTCTGTAATTCATTTCTTGTGCAGCCATATTTACCCTCCCTCTATAAGTGATATCTTATGATATGTTTCTTTTTCTGTTTGACTTATTTCAAGTAGTATTATCGGACCTAAATCCACTCTTTATCCTTCTACTAGCCTTATTACATTGATTTCATGGTGAAGAGATATTCCATTGTACATAAGTACCACATCTTCTTTATCCATTGTTCTCTTTCCTGGGATATTTAAGGTGTACTGAAGTTGAGGTTCTTGTAAACAGAGTAGCCCTAAACTGTGGTGTGCTTGTGTCTTGTTGATTTTTAGACTTCCCTAGATATACTCCCATGATTGGAAGTGTCCTATGCTCTGTAGCTCTGTTTTTTAGATGATTTAGGAACCACCATACACTTCTCCAGAGTGGCTCTCGGCAGTTCACACACTGCCCATCAGCGTATAAAGGCTCCCTGTTCTCCATGGCCTGTCCTGCATTTCTGGTTTTTACAATTTTTTAGGATGGCCCTTTTGACCGGTGGGAAGTGAGACTTCTTTGTTGTGCACATTTGCATTGCTTGCTTGCTTCGTTGCCCATAAAGTGCGTATGCGTTTTCTCCTGGATATAATCAGGAAAAAACGCATACGCCCTTTTGGGCCAACTGCATCTTTGTCGAAATTCTGCCGCTTTTCATGTGCGTTAAAGACGAGTCCAATCTATCTCTTGAAATCTGTTTCTTGCAATTCTGTCTTGCATTCAGATCCTCTTCTTTGCCTTACCTCAACATATTTTTGGACGTTAGTTTTCATTTATAACTCTGCAGGTTTGTGAATTGCAGTGACCCTGAGCTCCATTTTTTAAGTTGCTCTTTTGTGAGCTGGCCTCAAACCCGCAGGATTGCTTCAGGCCCTATTTTGGCTCCGGCGAGGCAGGCTGAGCCTTTCTTTAATTCTTATTCTTAATGGGAAATTAGAGTGATATGTGCCCGTCCAAACCACTACAACTCTTCTCTCATTGGTTCCCCCTCTTCCCGTTCATCCTCCTCACAATTTGCAAAATGTGTGAAACAGAAGTTTAAATGTGCTGATTCTCCAAGTGGGGAGATTCTAAGTAGCGTGGCTGGAATGGTGAACAGGAGCACCAGGAGAGGATAAATGAGGTGCATTTTAGACACATCTCCCGATCACATGGTGTACAGTCCTCTGGGTTTTCCATGCATGTTTTAGCTGTAGGAAGATCCCTTGAACCTGCAGATTTGGGACCCATTGAATGGGTACCAGGTAGTATTACTTTAAAGGGTGTGCATTTCCTCACCCAACCTCACATTTCTCTTAGCGCAAACAGTTTCCAGCCTTATGTCTCATCCTGCTGTGGGTCTAGATGTGTTCAATCCATGTTGCATCACCGTCCCTGAGGAAAAGTTGTAAGAGGTTTTCTCTGTCTCTCTGTCGTTTATTTTTTTCAATTTATTACTATATTGGTTACAGCTGATTTTCAAAGCTCTGTTTCTTGCTGCTGTACATCCACTTGATTCGCGTACAGAGAGACATCAATAAATTCTTTTTCAGATTCTTACCAGTCGTATATATTCTTTTCCGGTGACTTGAGTGTGCTGAGTGCAGTTCTTTTAGCTACCGTGTAGGCCTTGTTGATTATCAGTTTGGTATTTGGAATGGTATCTTTGCTAATTTCAACCTCCTGGATGATGCCTCACCCCTCCCCACCTTTCCCGTTTAGCAGCCTTATGCGTGTTTTCTACATATTTGACTATGTTTTTGTTTTGTAATTTATTTCATGTGTAGCCATTTTGGATTCCACCTTTAAGTGATATCTTATGATATGTGTCTTTTTCTTTTTGAATTCTGTCACTTAGAATGATCATACGTAACTCCTCCGGAGTTGTTACAACTGGCCATATTTCATTGATTTCCAGGCTGAATAATATTCCACTCTACCTAAGTACCACATCTCTATCCATTTTTTCCCTCCAGAGACATTTAAGTTATATCCTAGTCGAGGATCTTTTAAACAGAGAGGGGGTAAACATTGGGGTGCCTGTGTCCTCTCGATTTTTGTTTTTCCCAAGATATACGCCCATGAGTGCAAGTGCCCTATGCTCTGTAGCTCATTTTTTAGATGCTTTAGTAAACACAATACACTTCTCCAGAATGGCCGTTGGCAATATACATTTCCACTATAAGTCTCACAGGGCTCCCTCTTCTCGTTGCCCTGTCCTGCATTTCTGTTGTTTACGCTTTATGAGGATGGCTCTTCTGACTGATGCGAAGTGATATCTTTTGTAGTATTGACTTCCAGTGCCCACCTGTTTGGTTGGCTAAAAAAGTGTATGCCCTTTTCTTGAATATATACAGAAAAGAACGCATACACCCTTTTTGGCCAACTGCAATGTTGGCAATGTTGGCAATGTTCAGCTCCTTTTCTTGTGCTTAATGGCGAGTCCTTTCTACCTCCTCAAATCCCTTTCCTGCCATTCTCCCTTGCTTACAAGTCCTTTTCTCTGACTTTCCTCAAGACATTTTTCAGTGATGGATATTTTCAACTCTGCAGTTTTGTGAATTTTACTGTCCCTGAGTTCCATTGTTCAACTCGTGTTTATGGGAACTGGCCACAAAGCAGCGGGATTTCCTCAAGCCCTATACTGTTTCCATGGGCAACCCTAGCCTTTGGTCAATTCGTCTTCCTGATTGGAAATTAGAGTGACATGTGCCTGTCTGAACACCTAGGACTTGTCTCTCATTGTTCCTCATCCTTCCGCTTCATCCTCTGGACAAATTCCAAACTGTACGCAACAGGATGTTGACAGTGCTGACATCTCCAAGTGGGGAGACTGTTAGTAAAGACGCTGGAGGGGTGAACCCGAGCACCAGGAGATGAGGAGATGAGATGCCTTTTCCAAACTCTTCCCGATCAGACGGTATACCATCCTCTGGGTGTGACAGACATGTTTTAGCAGTAGGAAGAGTCCCATTCATGTAAGGAGAACACCAGGGCTTTTTCAAAATCAGTGTCTCCCCGAAACCCAAACTGGGGAAGTTTTTAAGCTACGGCTACACATATGTTCATTAAGGGCCTTGGGAAGTAGGCAGAGTCCAAACTTTAGATGATTGAAGTCTTCAGGGTCAGAAGCACTCACCACCAGCTTCCCTTAGGCTACACTTTAACTGTCATTGATAGATGATGTCAATAAAAATATCTATTCTTTTTCAGATTATTTCCCCTTATAGGTTATTGCAAAATGTTGAGTGTAGTTCCCTGTGCTATACAGTAGTTCCTTGTTGATGATCTATTTTATACATAGCAGTGTGTATGTGTTCATTCCAAACTGTTAATTTATCCCTCCTCCCACCTTTCCCCTTTGGTAATAATAAATTATAAGATTTTATACTTCTCAGAAATGGGGGAGCTGAAAGAGAGGTATCATTTTCAATGGAAAAGCATTTAAAACAAGATTGAAGGTTTAACCAAGATTATTAGCTGTACATCCTTGGAAAGAAATCACTTCGTTTCTCTAATATTGACCTGACAAATAAGACAAACCTTTTCACTGAACTTGCTTATAAAAAGTGATGGAAATATCAAATGGAAGTGTTAAAAACATCTTATTTTACCCGAGCCTCATACACTGTTCTATGTTAACTACAGTTTGGCTCACACATCTGTTCATTGAGGTTACAATAGTCTCAATTTCTGTTACTGATCCTCCAGAGTGGACCCCAACAAGTGTCCCCCTGCCCAGTGTCATTGGGGCCAACAGATCGAGACTGAGTTTGGTTCACAAGCAAAGGAACCTTTATATTTTGATCAGAGAATGGAGAGGTGAGAGCATGCACTACCCCGTGGGCTGTGGGCTGGGCTGCTGTGTAGAGATCCTGTCAGAGTCAGTGGGAGGGAGGGAGGCGGCGGAGCTCTCGAGGGCCGGGTTGGCTGTAGCTCAGGCTCTATATCGTGGAGTCTGCACTGGGCCCCAGGAGCTGAGGTGTCGACCCAGCCATTCTGCACTAGGAAATCTGGTCTGAAGTGCCGGGTGTGGAACCTCTGCATGCGGGACCCTAGGAGCACGTGAAATTAGACAAAGCACAAAGGATAAAAAAGGTTAGACTTGACTTTATTGCCCAGATTCTATTTTTATCTCCCAGGGATTTTTAATGGGCTTTGCTGGGGACAAACCCCTCCTCTGCCTTTTGTCCCGTTCCTCATTCTTGGAGTGCTGAGGGTGCAGACCCTTCTTCTGTAACTGCTGAGTGCTGAGTTGGGAGCCCTCATACCCTGGGGCGAGGGTCAGAGCTTCTCCCCAGCAGCCTCCCGGTGACGTTGATTGTCCCCAGGACCCCTGCCTCCCTGCTCGTCCACCTGAGCACCAGCATTGGAAGTGTTATAGATTCTAATGACCTTTAAGGGTCCAGGAAAGAGATGTGCAGAGACGCTGTGGGGGCCGGTTTCACCCCGCCCCACATTTGTTCGGCCACCTTAGGCTGACCGTCTCTGCCAGCCTAGATGCTCTGACCAGTAGTCTGTGCTTTCTTCAATTAGGCCCCTGAATTAACGTACAAACAGCACCAGGTGTCAGAGCCCTGCCCACTCAACTCCCAGACAGTCCAGGGTCAGTGGTGACCAAGGACCATGATGGCTACTGAGTCAACAGCCTTTTGAAGTAAACAGGAGTCCAGCCGGTCTTATTGGCCACCATCATCACGGTGTCTGTAGGCTTTTCTATGGTGACAGTGTGGTATACTGTTCCCCCGCCAAGATTATTAGCTCCCCTCTGGGTGCAGTAAGTCCTGCAAGCAGTAGTCTACTCTTTTGGGACACACTCTTGTTGTTTTATGAGAGAAACTCCAGGTCAAGTGATGTTCACACGAGTCGTCATGGTGCCCTGTTGCCCCCGGTTATCTCTCTGGATGTTGGAGTTGGAGGGCCTCCTCACTCGAGGTCGGTGTGCCCACAGAGCGAACCCTGCAACTTCAGGGCATGGTTGGTGGTTAGGATCACCACGTGGGGTCCTTTTCCCTTAGGAGGGAGGTGGCCTTTTGGGCTGCTGATTTCCAGGTTTTTAGATACCGCCAGTATCTTGGCCAGATGTGGCAGTGGGCCAAGCCCCTTAGTGACCGTAGTTTATCCTACCTGGATGGCATTCTTGCATTGTTCCATTTCAAGCGGTCCCAGTTTTTGCACTAATTCTCCAATGGCGATTCACCTTTCACCGGGAATGTAAAGGTCAAAGGGTTTAGCTAAATTAGGGAGTTCCAGGGCAAGGGTCTGAATTGACTGCTCTTTCCATTCTTGAAAGGCCACTTCTGGATTCTATTCAAAAGGATCATCATCTTTTCCTTTCAGTGTTTCATATAGAGGCCCAGCTAGTAGACTGTAGTTAGGGATCCAGAAGCAGCAAACCCTGGCCTCCCCAGGAACCCCTAAGCTGTCTTCTAGTTTTAGAAAGGGGTAAGGCTGAAAATGGTTTCTTCCCTTTCCTGGGATGGGCTTCTCTGACCTTCTGTGAGAATGAAGCCCAGGCAGGTCACCGCAGTCTGTGATATTTGAGCTTTTTCTTGGACAACTTCTATCCTTTATTGGCTTGGTAGTTCAGAGGCCTCCTTAGTAGGGCTGGTGATCAGAATGTCGTCTGCATATTGAAGGAGGGTTTCCTTTTCCAGAGGTAGAACTTTTAGGTCTTTAGCTAAGCTTTCCCCAAAGATGGTGTGGGAATTTTTGCACCCTTGGGGCCAGACGGCCCGGAAGTATTGTTTTAGTTGTATGTGGAGTCCTGCCACTCACAAGCCAAAATTTCTTGTGACTCTGGGACTAATGGAATACAAAAGAAGGCATCATTGAAGACTAATACAGAATACCATGTCCTGGTGGTTGGTGGTTGGTAGAATGACCAGCAGGGTGTAGGAATTAGGAGCAACTGGAGGTATATCCTCGGTGGCTTCACTGACTGTCCTGACATCCTTTACCAGGTCCCCAGCAGCCCATGGGGCTCTCGTGGTCAGACCAATCCCAGAATATGGAGCTCACCTGGGCAGGTACCCCACCCCCACCCCAGCCCACGGGGCTCTCGTGGTCAGGCCCCTCCCAGGATACAGAGCTACCCTTGCAGGTACCGTGGCAGGGCTGGGCACACAGGAACCGTGCACATAGCCCTCATTGCAGAGCACCCCCAGCTCACCTGTCGCTCAGAGCTGACACAGAGCACCTCAGAGCAGGACTTGAACTAACAAACAGCAGCTGCGACAGGTCTGTGACCCTGGGCATCACTCCGTGAGGCCTCCCTCCACCTGGTCTTCCAGAGACTTCCACTGCACCCGGGGCACCAGGCCTCTGTCTCCAACCACCACCCACCCCTCCTCTGCCTGACTCCTGGGTTCCTCTCATTAGGAGAGGGTTTTCTTGAAGTTGTCTCCCACTCATGGGCCAGATAAAATGATTAGAAAACAAGCCAAAGCTGCAGCCCCTTGTCTATCCTGACTCTCAGGAGCCCACACCTGTTCCTTGGACCTGGCCGGTTCAGCAAGTTCCATTTTCTGCAACTGTGAGCCCCTGAGGGGTGATGATTGGCTGACCTGGGCAGCCTTACCGTGCCGGCCAGCCCTCCCCAGGTGTGCCTGGGTTGAGATCAATATAAATACCACTCCAGGCAGCAAGAGCCCCTGCAGCCGTGCCTGACGCCATTTTCTCTGCCCTGTCAGCAGTCTCGGGGCTGGGCTGGTGGGAGGGAGTGAGAGGCCACGGCTTTGTGGGTGGCCCAGTGTGAGTGGGGCTCTGCTGGACTTTCTGCAGCAGTTGCCAGGCTGCCACCTGCTAAAGAAGAGGATGTGTCACCCATACCTGCTGCTGGAATTTCTCCCTGGGCAGAGGTGAGGAAGGAAAAAAGCAGTGGGGGCAGGGACAGGACGGGTATCTCAGGCAGGGAAATGGAAATCTTCCAGAAGAGCACCCAGGGCCAGGACCATCCTGGCTGGCCTGCAGGCACCAAGTCGGCCGGCATGCTGTCACTCGTGTGGCTCTATGGCCCTTCCTCTAGGCTTTCAAGTCCTTGTATATATTCAGGTGTTTTACCTGGGACGGGTGGGAATAGTTCAGCAGCAACTGGCCTGGGGCTCAGCTCACGTTTACTCACAGATGCCTCGGCACGGTGCCCCAGCTTTGCAATGAGGACGCTTGCTGTGTGGGGGCTGCTGGCTGAATGGGAGACGATTCCCCACCACTGACCAACTTCAGAATTGTTTACAACTGGAGCAAGTGCCCTGATACGGTTTTCCTCTGTGTAACTGGTGGGTTCTGTGTTTTTTTTCTCTTTTTCGTTTTTGGTTCAAGGTAGATTTTATTCCTCTTTTTTGTATTTACAGATATAAGCATGGAAATAATTTATTCATATAAATACATGTATGTGCAGGGAATAATTGTTTTTTCTGTTTTATTTTTTAAATTTTACTTCTTTTTAATTTTGAATTTTATTTTATATTTTTATACAGCAGGTTCTTATTGGTTATCTATTTTATACATATAAATGTATACATGCCAATCCCAGTCTCTCAACTCCTCCTACCACCACCCCCCCAACAGCTTTCCCCCCTTGTTGTCCATACGTTTGTTGTCTACATCTGTTGCTCTATTTATGCCTTGCAAAATGGTTAATCTGTACAGTTTTTCTAGGTTCCACATATATGCATGAATATACAAGATTTGTTTTTCTCTTTCTGACTTACTTCACTCTGTATGACAGTCTCTAGATCCATCGACGTCTCTACAAATGACCCAATTTCATTCCTTTTCATGGCTTAGTAATATTCCATTTTATATATGTACCACAGCTTTATGCATTCGTCTGTCTGTGGGCATTTAGGTTGCTTCCATTACCTCGATATTGTAAATAGTGATGCAATGAACATTGCGGTGAATGACTCTTTTTGATTTATGGTTTTGTCTGGGTATATGTCCAGTACTGGGATTGCTGTATCATATGGTAATTCTATTGTTAGTTTCTTAAGAAATTCCATATTGTTCTCCATAATGACTGTATCAATTTATATTCCCAACAATAGTGGAAGAGGGTTCCTTTTCTCCACACCCTTTCCAGCATTTTTTGTTTGTAGATTTTCAATGATGCCTATTCTACCAGGTGTGAGGTGATACCTCATTGTTGAATCCATTTCGTTGAGCAAGGGGTAGCTCTTGTCTATTACATATTTGGCTTATGGAACGGTATCTGTGCTAATTTCAAACTCTGCTTTTATGCAGCACCCCAACTCACCTTCCCCTTAAGCAGGCATAAGTTGGTTTTCTAAACTTGAGACCCTGTTCTGTTTTGTAATTCAGTTCATGTGTAGCCAAGTTCACATTCCGTGTATTAGTGATACCTTATGATGTTTCTTTTACTGTGTGACTTATTTCACTTAGAATCATCGTGCCTCAATCCACTCATTATGCTGGTATGGGCCTGGTGACATAGATTTCATTGCTGAGTGGTATTCTGTTGTACAGAAGTACCGCAACTTCTTTATCCATTATTTGCTCTCTGGGATATTTAACTTGTGCCGTAGAACAGATTCCTGTAAAAAGAGCCGTCCCAAATTTTGGGGTTGCTGTGTCTTTTTGATATTAATTTCCCTAAGCTATAGGACCATAAGTGGAAGTGCCCTAGGCTCTGTTGCTTTGTTTTTTAGATGTTTCAGGAAACACCATACACTTCTCCCGAGTGTCTGTTGGCAATTTACATCCCGCCCATCAGCATAAAAAGGCTCCTAGTTCTCCATGGCCTGTCCTGCCTTTCTGGATTTTACACTTTATTCTGATGGCCCTTTTGACCGGGGGGAAGTGAGACTTCATTGTAGTGCAGATTTCCTTTGCAAGCTTGCTTGGTTGGCCAAAAAGGGCGTATGCGTTTTTTCCTGAATATATTCAGGAAAAAACGCATATGCCCTTTTGGCAAAGTGCATCATTGTGGACGTTCTGCCTCTTTTCCTACGCTTTCAATGCAATTCCAGTCTACCTCCTGAAATCGGTATCCTGCAATTCTGCCCCGCTTTCAAGTCCTCTTGGAAGCCTTACTTCAGTCTATTTTTGGACGATAGCTGTCATTTATAACTCTGCAGGTTTGTGAATTACAGAGACCCTGAGCTCCTTTCTTCAACTCGCTTTCTTTTGAGCTGGCCGCAACACCGCAGGATGGCTTCAGGTCCTAATCTGGTTCCGGCACGGCACGCTGAGCCTTTGGTTATTTCCTCTTCCTGGTGGGAAATGAGAGTTAAATTTGCCCGTCCAGACACCTCCAGCTAGTCTCTCATTGGTTCTCCCTATTCCTGTTCATCTTCCGCAGAAATTGCAAACGGGGCCAAACAGGAGGTTAAAAGCGCTGACTCTCCAAATTGGGAGAGTGTTAGTAAAGGGTCTGGAATGTTGCACCCGAGTACCAGGGGAGGAAAACTGAGACATATTTGAACACGTCTCCCGTTCACACGGTTGATCATACTCGGGGTTCCACATGCATGTTTTAGCTGAAGGAAGAATACCTTAAACCTGGAGAGTTGAGACCCGTGGAATGAGTACCATGCAATATGACTTCTAAGGGTCTTCATTTGCTCACCGAACCTCTCCAATCCTATCACTGCTGCGTTTATGCCCCTGTACACACGCTTGATTCTCTTTCGGAGACATAGCAATCCATAGGTTTTAAGATACTTACTAGTCAGGTACATTCTTAGGCGTTTAATATGGGGTGTTGAGTCCATTTCGTTGAGCAAGGAGTAGCTCTTGTCTATTCCATATTTGGCTTAAGGAACTTTATCTGTGCTCATTTCAATCTCTGGTTTTATGCAGCACCCCAACTCACCTTCCCCCTTAAGCAAGCGTAAGTTGGTTTTCTAAACTTGAGACACTGTTCTGTTTTGTAATTCAGTTCATGTGTAGCCAAGTTCACATTCTGTGTATTAGTGATACCTTATGATGTTTCTTTTCTGTGTGACTTATTTCAGTTCGAATCATCATACCTGAATCCACTCATTATGCTGCTACGGGCCTGATGACATAGATTTCATTGCTGAGTGATATTGCATTGTACGTAAGTACCACAAGTTCTTTATCCATTTTTCACTTTCTGCGATATTGAACTTGTACCGTAAACGAGGTTCTTGTAAACAGAGCCGTTCCAAACTTTGGGGTGGCTGTGTCTTTTTGATTTTAATTTCCCTAAGCTATAGGACCATAAGTGGAAGTGCCCTAGGCTCTGTTGCTTTGTTTTTTAGATGTTTCAGGAAACACCATACACTTCTCCAGAATGGTTGTTGGCAATTTACATCCCACCCATCAGCATAACAAGTCTCCCAGTTCTCCATGGCCTGTCGTGCCTTTATGAATTTTACACTTTTTTCAGATGGCCCTTTTGACCGGGTGGAAGTGAGACTTCATTGTAGTGCAGATTTCCTTTGCAAGCTTGCTTGGTTGGCCAAAAAGGGCGTATGCGTTTTTTCCTGAATATATTCAGGAAAAAACGCATACGCCCTTTTTGGCCAAGTGCATCATTGTCGAGTTTCTGACTCTCTTCATATGCTTTCAATGCAATTCCAGTCTACCTCCTGAAATCGGTTTCCTGCAATTCTGCCTTGCTTTCAATGCCTCTTCATAGCCTTACCTCAATATATTTTTTAAAAATAGTTGGCCTTTATAACTCTGCAGGTTTTTGAATTGCAGTGGCCCTTAGCTCCATTTTTTAGCTCTTATTTTTGTGGTCTTGCCCCATAACCACAGGATTCCTTGAAGCCCTATTTTTCTTCTGGGGCACCTTGCTGTGCCTTTGGTTAATTCTTCTTACTGATGTGATATTAGAGTGACATGTGCCCATTGAAACCGCTACAGCTAGTTTCTCACTGGTTCCCCCTATTCCCATTCATCCTCTGCACTAACTGCAGACTGTGCGATACCAGAACTTAAAGGCATTGACTCCATGTGGGGATGTTGTTAGTAAAGCGGCTGGAATGTCGATCCGGAGCCCCAGGAGAGGAAAAATGAGGTGTGTTTTAGAAACCTTTCCCGATCATATGGTATACCAGTCGCTGGGTTTCCCAAGCATGGTTTAGCTGTAGGAAGATTCCCTTCAACCTGGAGTGTTGGGACCCTTGGACTGAGTAGCATGAAGTATTGCATTAAACTTTCGGCAGTTGCTCACCAAAGCTCACCAATCCTGTCAGCCCCAAGTGTCCAGCCTTATGTCTTATCCAGCTGTGGGTTTATATGTGGTCAATCCAGGTTGCATCACAGCCCCTGAGCGAATTTTGTAAGAATTTTTCTCTCTTTCATTGTTTCAGCGTTTTGTTTTTAAAATTTATTTCTATAATGGGGTTTAGCTCCTTTTCACTGCTGTGTTTGTGCCGCTCTGCACACACTTGATTCCCTTATGGAGATATATCAATACATGGGTTTTAAGATTCTTATTCCTCAGATATATTTCTCTGCGGTGTATAGGGTGTGTTGAGGCCTGTTCATTGAGCAAGGTGTAGATCTTGTCTAATACCTATTTGGTTTATTGAACGGTATCTGTGCTAATTTCAAACTCTGGTTTTATGCATCACCCCACCTCTCCTTTCCCCTTAAGCTGACATAAGTGTGTTTTCTAAATGTGAGACACTGTTCTGTTTTGTAATTCATTTCTTGTGCAGCCATATTTACCCTCCCTCTATAAGTGATATCTTATGATATGTTTCTTTTTCTGTTTGACTTATTTCAAGTAGTATTATCGGACCTAAATCCACTCTTTATCCTTCTACTAGCCTTATTACATTGATTTCATGGTGAAGAGATATTCCATTGTACATAAGTACCACATCTTCTTTATCCATTGTTCTCTTTCCTGGGATATTTAAGGTGTACTGAAGTTGAGGTTCTTGTAAACAGAGTAGCCCTAAACTGTGGTGTGCTTGTGTCTTGTTGATTTTTAGACTTCCCTAGATATACTCTCATGATTGGAAGTGTCCTATGCTCTGTAGCTCTGTTTTTTAGATGATTTAGGAACCACCATACACTTCTCCAGAGTGGCTCTCGGCAGTTCACACACTGCCCATCAGCGTATAAAGGCTCCCTGTTCTCCATGGCCTGTCCTGCATTTCTGGTTTTTACAATTTTTTAGGATGGCCCTTTTGACCGGTGGGAAGTGAGACTTCTTTGTTGTGCACATTTGCATTGCTTGCTTGCTTCGTTGCCCATAAAGTGCGTATGCGTTTTCTCCTGGATATAATCAGGAAAAAACGCATACGCCCTTTTGGGCCAACTGCATCATTGTCGAAATTCTGCCGCTTTTCATGTGCGTTAAAGACGAGTCCAATCTATCTCTTGAAATCTGTTTCTTGCAATTCTGTCTTGCATTCAGATCCTCTTCTTTGCCTTATCTCAACATATTTTTGGACGTTAGTTTTCATTTATAACTCTGCAGGTTTGTGAATTGCAGTGACCCTGAGCTCCATTTTTTAAGTTGCTCTTTTGTGAGCTGGCCTCAAACCCGCAGGATTGCTTCAGGCCCTATTTTGGCTCCGGCGAGGCAGGCTGAGCCTTTCTTTAATTCTTATTCTTAATGGGAAATTAGAGTGATATGTGCCCGTCCAAACCCCTACAACTCTTCTCTCATTGGTTCCCCCTCTTCCCGTTCATCCTCCTCACAATTTGCAAAATGTGTGAAACAGAAGTTTAAATGTGCTGATTCTCCAAGTGGGGAGATTCTAAGTAGCGTGGCTGGAATGGTGAACAGGAGCACCAGGAGAGGATAAATGAGGTGCATTTTAGACACATCTCCCGATCACATGGTGTACAGTCCTCTGGGTTTTCCATGCATGTTTTAGCTGTAGGAAGATCCCTTGAACCTGCAGATTTGGGACCCATTGAATGGGTACCAGGTAGTATTACTTTAAAGGGTGTGCATTTCCTCACCCAACCTCACATTTCTCTTAGCGCAAACAGTTTCCAGCCTTATGTCTCATCCTGCTGTGGGTCTAGATGTGTTCAATCCATGTTGCATCACCGTCCCTGAGGAAAAGTTGTAAGAGGTTTTCTCTGTCTCTCTGTCGTTTATTTTTTTCAATTTATTACTATATTGGTTACAGCTGATTTTCAAAGCTCTGTTTCTTGCTGCTGTACATCCACTTGATTCGCGTACAGAGAGACATCAATAAATTCTTTTTCAGATTCTTACCAGTCGTATATATTCTTTTCCGGTGACTTGAGTGTGCTGAGTGCAGTTCTTTTAGCTACCGTGTAGGCCTTGTTGATTATCAGTTTGGTATTTGGAATGGTATCTTTGCTAATTTCAACCTCCTGGATGATGCCTCACCCCTCCCCACCTTTCCCGTTTAGCAGCCTTATGCGTGTTTTCTACATATTTGACTATGTTTTTGTTTTGTAATTTATTTCATGTGTAGCCATTTTGGATTCCACCTTTAAGTGATATCTTATGATATGTGTCTTTTTCTTTTTGAATTCTGTCACTTAGAATGATCATACGTAACTCCTCCGGAGTTGTTACAACTGGCCATATTTCATTGATTTCCAGGCTGAATAATATTCCACTCTACCTAAGTACCACATCTCTATCCATTTTTTCCCTCCAGAGACATTTAAGTTATAGCCTAGTCGAGGATCTTTTAAACAGAGAGGGGGTAAACATTGGGGTGCCTGTGTCCTCTCGATTTTTGTTTTTCCCAAGATATACGCCCATGAGTGCAAGTGCCCTATGCTCTGTAGCTCATTTTTTAGATGCTTTAGTAAACACAATACACTTCTCCAGAATGGCCGTTGGCAATATACATTTCCACTATAAGTCTCACAGGGCTCCCTCTTCTCGTTGCCCTGTCCTGCATTTCTGTTGTTTACGCTTTATGAGGATGGCTCTTCTGACTGATGCGAAGTGATATCTTTTGTAGTATTGACTTCCAGTGCCCACCTGTTTGGTTGGCTAAAAAAGTGTATGCCCTTTTCTTGAATATATACAGAAAAGAACGCATACACCCTTTTTGGCCAACTGCAATGTTGGCAATGTTGGCAATGTTCAGCTCCTTTTCTTGTGCTTAATGGCGAGTCCTTTCTACCTCCTCAAATCCCTTTCCTGCCATTCTCCCTTGCTTACAAGTCCTTTTCTCTGACTTTCCTCAAGACATTTTTCAGTGATGGATATTTTCAACTCTGCAGTTTTGTGAATTTTACTGTCCCTGAGTTCCATTGTTCAACTCGTGTTTATGGGAACTGGCCACAAAGCAGCGGGATTTCCTCAAGCCCTATACTGTTTCCATGGGCAACCCTAGCCTTTGGTCAATTCGTCTTCCTGATTGGAAATTAGAGTGACATGTGCCTGTCTGAACACCTAGGACTTGTCTCTCATTGTTCCTCATCCTTCCGCTTCATCCTCTGGACAAATTCCAAACTGTACGCAACAGGATGTTGACAGTGCTGACATCTCCAAGTGGGGAGACTGTTAGTAAAGACGCTGGAGGGGTGAACCCGAGCACCAGGAGATGAGGAGATGAGATGCCTTTTCCAAACTCTTCCCGATCAGACGGTATACCATCCTCTGGGTGTGACAGACATGTTTTAGCAGTAGGAAGAGTCCCATTCATGTAAGGAGAACACCAGGGCTTTTTCAAAATCAGTGTCTCCCCGAAACCCAAACTGGGGAAGTTTTTAAGCTACGGCTACACATATGTTCATTAAGGGCCTTGGGAAGTAGGCAGAGTCCAAACTTTAGATGATTGAAGTCTTCAGGGTCAGAAGCACTCACCACCAGCTTCCCTTAGGCTACACTTTAACTGTCATTGATAGATGATGTCAATAAAAATATCTATTCTTTTTCAGATTATTTCCCCTTATAGGTTATTGCAAAATGTTGAGTGTAGTTCCCTGTGCTATACAGTAGTTCCTTGTTGATGATCTATTTTATACATAGCAGTGTGTATGTGTTCATTCCAAACTGTTAATTTATCCCTCCTCCCACCTTTCCCCTTTGGTAATAATAAATTATAAGATTTTATACTTCTCAGAAATGGGGGAGCTGAAAGAGAGGTATCATTTTCAATGGAAAAGCATTTAAAACAAGATTGAAGGTTTAACCAAGATTATTAGCTGTACATCCTTGGAAAGAAATCACTTCGTTTCTCTAATATTGACCTGACAAATAAGACAAACCTTTTCACTGAACTTGCTTATAAAAAGTGATGGAAATATCAAATGGAAGTGTTAAAAACATCTTATTTTACCCGAGCCTCATACACTGTTCTATGTTAACTACAGTTTGGCTCACACATCTGTTCATTGAGGTTACAATAGTCTCAATTTCTGTTACTGATCCTCCAGAGTGGACCCCAACAAGTGTCCCCCTGCCCAGTGTCATTGGGGCCAACAGATCGAGACTGAGTTTGGTTCACAAGCAAAGGAACCTTTATATTTTGATCAGAGAATGGAGAGGTGAGAGCATGCACTACCCCGTGGGCTGTGGGCTGGGCTGCTGTGTAGAGATCCTGTCAGAGTCAGTGGGAGGGAGGGAGGCGGCGGAGCTCTCGAGGGCCGGGTTGGCTGTAGCTCAGGCTCTATATCGTGGAGTCTGCACTGGGCCCCAGGAGCTGAGGTGTCGCCCCAGCCATTCTGCACTAGGAAATCTGGTCTGAAGTGCCGGGTGTGGAACCTCTGCATGCGGGACCCTAGGAGCACGTGAAATTAGACAAAGCACAAAGGATAAAAAAGGTTAGACTTGACTTTATTGCCCAGATTCTATTTTTATCTCCCAGGGATTTTTAATGGGCTTTGCTGGGGACAAACCCCTCCTCTGCCTTTTGTCCCGTTCCTCATTCTTGGAGTGCTGAGGGTGCAGACCCTTCTTCTGTAACTGCTGAGTGCTGAGTTGGGAGCCCTCATACCCTGGGGCGAGGGTCAGAGCTTCTCCCCAGCAGCCTCCCGGTGACGTTGATTGTCCCCAGGACCCCTGCCTCCCTGCTCGTCCACCTGAGCACCAGCATTGGAAGTGTTATAGATTCTAATGACCTTTAAGGGTCCAGGAAAGAGATGTGCAGAGACGCTGTGGGGGCCGGTTTCACCCCGCCCCACATTTGTTCGGCCACCTTAGGCTGACCGTCTCTGCCAGCCTAGATGCTCTGACCAGTAGTCTGCGCTTTCTTCAATTAGGCCCCTGAATTAGCGTACAAACAGCACCAGGTGTCAGAGCCCTGCCCGCTCAACTCCCAGACAGTCCAAGGTCAGTGGTGACCAAGGACCATGATGGCTACTGAGTCAACAGCCTTTTGAAGTAAACAGGAGTCCAGCCGGTCTTATTGGCCACCATCATCACGGTGTCTGTAGGCTTTTCTATGGTGACAGTGTGGTATACTGTTCCCCCGCCAAGATTATTAGCTCCCCTCTGGGTGCAGTAAGTCCTGCAAGCAGTAGTCTACTCTTTTGGGACACACTCTTGTTGTTTTATGAGAGAAACTCCAGGTCAAGTGATGTTCACACGAGTCGTCATGGTGCCCTGTTGCCCCCGGTTATCCCTCTGGATGTTGGAGTTGGAGGGCCTCCTCACTCGAGGTCGGTGTGCCCACGGAGCGAACCCTGCAACTTCAGGGCATGGTTGGTGGTTAGGATCACCACGTGGGGTCCTTTTCCCTTAGGAGGGAGGTGGCCTTTTGGGCTGCTGATTTCCAGGTTTTTAGATACCGCCAGTATCTTGGCCAGATGTGGCAGTGGGCCAAGCCCCTTAGTGACCGTAGTTTATCCTACCTGGATGGCATTCTTGCATTGTTCCATTTCAAGCGGTCCCAGTTTTTGCACTAATTCTCCAATGGCGATTCACCTTTCACCGGGAATGTAAAGGTCAAAGGGTTTAGCTAAATTAGGGAGTTCCAGGGCAAGGGTCTGAATTGACTGCTCTTTCCATTCTTGAAAGGCCACTTCTGGATTCTATTCAAAAGGATCATCATCTTTTCCTTTCAGTGTTTCATATAGAGGCCCAGCTAGTAGACTGTAGTTAGGGATCCAGAAGCAGCAAACCCTGGCCTCCCCAGGAACCCCTAAGCTGTCTTCTAGTTTTAGAAAGGGGTAAGGCTGAAAATGGTTTCTTCCCTTTCCTGGGATGGGCTTCTCTGACCTTCTGTGAGAATGAAGCCCAGGCAGGTCACCGCAGTCTGTGATATTTGAGCTTTTTCTTGGACAACTTCTATCCTTTATTGGCTTGGTAGTTCAGAGGCCTCCTTAGTAGGGCTGGTGATCAGAATGTCGTCTGCATATTGAAGGAGGGTTTCCTTTTCCAGAGGTAGAACTTTTAGGTCTTTAGCTAAGCTTTCCCCAAAGATGGTGTGGGAATTTTTGCACCCTTGGGGCCAGACGGCCCGGAAGTATTGTTTTAGTTGTATGTGGAGTCCTGCCACTCACAAGCCAAAATTTCTTGTGACTCTGGGACTAATGGAATACAAAAGAAGGCATCATTGAAGACTAATACAGAATACCATGTCCTGGTGGTTGGTGGTTGGTAGAATGACCAGCAGGGTGTAGGAATTAGGAGCAACTGGAGGTATATCCTCGGTGGCTTCACTGACTGTCCTGACATCCTTTACCAGGTCCCCAGCAGCCCATGGGGCTCTCGTGGTCAGACCAATCCCAGAATATGGAGCTCACCTGGGCAGGTACCCCACCCCCACCCCAGCCCACGGGGCTCTCGTGGTCAGGCCCCTCCCAGGATACAGAGCTACCCTTGCAGGTACCGTGGCAGGGCTGGGCACACAGGAACCGTGCACATAGCCCTCATTGCAGAGCACCCCCAGCTCACCTGTCGCTCAGAGCTGACACAGAGCACCTCAGAGCAGGACTTGAACTAACAAACAGCAGCTGCGACAGGTCTGTGACCCTGGGCATCACTCCGTGAGGCCTCCCTCCACCTGGTCTTCCAGAGACTTCCACTGCACCCGGGGCACCAGGCCTCTGTCTCCAACCACCACCCACCCCTCCTCTGCCTGACTCCTGGGTTCCTCTCATTAGGAGAGGGTTTTCTTGAAGTTGTCTCCCACTCATGGGCCAGATAAAATGATTAGAAAACAAGCCAAAGCTGCAGCCCCTTGTCTATCCTGACTCTCAGGAGCCCACACCTGTTCCTTGGACCTGGCCGGTTCAGCAAGTTCCATTTTCTGCAACTGTGAGCCCCTGAGGGGTGATGATTGGCTGACCTGGGCAGCCTTACCGTGCCGGCCAGCCCTCCCCAGGTGTGCCTGGGTTGAGATCAATATAAATACCACTCCAGGCAGCAAGAGCCCCTGCAGCCGTGCCTGACGCCATTTTCTCTGCCCTGTCAGCAGTCTCGGGGCTGGGCTGGTGGGAGGGAGTGAGAGGCCACGGCTTTGTGGGTGGCCCAGTGTGAGTGGGGCTCTGCTGGACTTTCTGCAGCAGTTGCCAGGCTGCCACCTGCTAAAGAAGAGGATGTGTCACCCATACCTGCTGCTGGAATTTCTCCCTGGGCAGAGGTGAGGAAGGAAAAAAGCAGTGGGGGCAGGGACAGGACGGGTATCTCAGGCAGGGAAATGGAAATCTTCCAGAAGAGCACCCAGGGCCAGGACCATCCTGGCTGGCCTGCAGGCACCAAGTCGGCCGGCATGCTGTCACTCGTGTGGCTCTATGGCCCTTCCTCTAGGCTTTCAAGTCCTTGTATATATTCAGGTGTTTTACCTGGGACGGGTGGGAATAGTTCAGCAGCAACTGGCCTGGGGCTCAGCTCACGTTTACTCACAGATGCCTCGGCACGGTGCCCCAGCTTTGCAATGAGGACGCTTGTTGCGTGGGGGCTGCTGGCTGAATGGGAGACGATTCCCCACCACTGACCAACTTCAGAATTGTTTACAACTGGAGCAAGTGCCCTGATACGGTTTTCCTCTGTGTAACTGGTGGGTTCTGTGTTTTTTTTCTCTTTTTCGTTTTTGGTTCAAGGTAGATTTTATTCCTCTTTTTTGTATTTACAGATATAAGCATGGAAATAATTTATTCATATAAATACATGTATGTGCAGGGAATAATTGTTTTTTCTGTTTTATTTTTTAAATTTTACTTCTTTTTAATTTTGAATTTTATTTTATATTTTTATACAGCAGGTTCTTATTGGTTATCTATTTTATACATATAAATGTATACATGCCAATCCCAGTCTCTCAACTCCTCCCACCACCACCCCCCCAACAGCTTTCCCCCCTTGTTGTCCATACGTTTGTTGTCTACATCTGTTGCTCTATTTATGCCTTGCAAAATGGTTAATCTGTACAGTTTTTCTAGGTTCCACATATATGCATGAATATACAAGATTTGTTTTTCTCTTTCTGACTTACTTCACTCTGTATGACAGTCTCTAGATCCATCGACGTCTCTACAAATGACCCAATTTCATTCCTTTTCATGGCTTAGTAATATTCCATTTTATATATGTACCACAGCTTTATGCATTCGTCTGTCTGTGGGCATTTAGGTTGCTTCCATTACCTCGATATTGTAAATAGTGATGCAATGAACATTGCGGTGAATGACTCTTTTTGATTTATGGTTTTGTCTGGGTATATGTCCAGTACTGGGATTGCTGTATCATATGGTAATTCTATTGTTAGTTTCTTAAGAAATTCCATATTGTTCTCCATAATGACTGTATCAATTTATATTCCCAACAATAGTGGAAGAGGGTTCCTTTTCTCCACACCCTTTCCAGCATTTTTTGTTTGTAGATTTTCAATGATGCCTATTCTACCAGGTGTGAGGTGATACCTCATTGTTGAATCCATTTCGTTGAGCAAGGGGTAGCTCTTGTCTATTACATATTTGGCTTATGGAACGGTATCTGTGCTAACTTCAAACTCTGCTTTTATGCAGCACCCCAACTCACCTTCCCCCTTAAGCAGGCATAAGTTGGTTTTCTAAACTTGAGACCCTGTTCTGTTTTGTAATTCAGTTCATGTGTAGCCAAGTTCACATTCCGTGTATTAGTGATACCTTATGATGTTTCTTTTTCTGTGTGACTTATTTCACTTAGAATCATCGTGCCTCAATGCACTCATTATGCTGGTACGGGCCTGGTGACATAGATTTCATTGCTGAGTGGTATTCTGTTGTACAGAAGTACCGCAACTTCTTTATCCATTATTTGCTCTCTGGGATATTTAACTTGTGCCGTAGAAGAGATTCCTGTAAAAAGAGCCGTCCCAAATTTTGGGGTTGCTGTGTCTTTTTGATATTAATTTCCCTAAGCTATAGGACCATAAGTGGAAGTACCCTAGGCTCTGTTGCTTTGTTTTTTAGATGTTTCAGGAAACACCATACACTTCTCCCGAGTGTCTGTTGGCAATTTACATCCCGCCCATCAGCATAACAAGGCTCCCAGTTCTCCATGGCCTGTCCTGCCTTTCTGGATTTTACACTTTATTCTGATGGCCCTTTTGACCGGGGGGAAGTGAGACTTCATTGTAGTGCAGATTTCCTTTGCAAGCTTGCTTGGTTGGCCAAAAAGGGCGTATGCGTTTTTTCCTGAATATATTCAGGAAAAAACGCATACGCCCTTTTGGCAAAGTGCATCATTGTGGACGTTCTGCCTCTTTTCCTATGCTTTCAATGCAATTCCAGTCTACCTACTGAAATCGGTATCCTGCAATTCTGCCCCGCTTTCAAGTCCTCTTGGCAGCCTTACTTCAGTCTATTTTTGGACGATAGCTGTCATTTATAACTCTGTAGGTTTGTGAATTACAGAGCCCCTGAGCTCCTTTCTTCAACTCACTTTCTTGTGAGCTGGCCGCAACACCACAGGATGGCTTCAGGCCCTAATCTGTTTCCGCCACGGCACGCTGAGCCTTTGGTTAATTCCTCTTCCTAGTGGCAAATGAGAGTTAAATTTGCCCGTCCAGACACCTCCAGCTAGTCTCTCATTGGTTCTCCCTATTCCTGTTCATCTTCCGCAGAAATTGCAAACTGGGCCAAACAGAAGGTTAAAGGCACTGACTGTCCAAGTCGGGAGAGTGTTAGTAAAGCGTCTGGAATGTAGCACCCGAGTACCAGGGTATGAAAACTGAGACATATTTGAACACGTCTCCCGATCACACGGTTGATCATACTCTGGGTTCCACATGCATGTTTTAGCTGAAGGAAGAATACCTTAAACCTGGAGAGTTGAGACCCGTGGAATGGGTACCATGCAATATGACTTCAAAGGGTCTTCATTTGCTCACCGATCCTCTCCAATCCTATCACTGCTGCATTTATGCCCCAGTACACACGCTTGATTCTCTTTCGGAGACATAGCAATCCCTAGGTTTTAAGATACTTACTAGTCAGGTACATTCTTAGGCGTTTAATATGGGGTGTTGAGTCCATTTCGTTGAGCAAGGAATAGCTCTTGTCTATTCCATATTTGGCTTAAGGAACTTTATCTGTGCTCATTTCAATCTCTGGTTTTATGCAGCACCCCAACTCACCTTTACCCTTAAGCAAGCATAAGTTGGTTTTCTAAATTTGAGACCCTGTTCTGTTGTGTAATTCAGTTCCTGTGTAGCCAAGTTTACATTCCGTGTATTACTGATATCTTATGATGTTTCTTTTTCTGTGTGACTTATTTCAGTTAGAATCATCATACCTGAATCCACTCATTGTGCTGCTAAGGGCCTGATGACACAGATTTCATTGCTGACTGATATTGCTTTGTAAGTAAATACCACAACTTCTTTATCCATTTTTCACTTTCTGCGATGTTGAACTTGTACTGTAAACGAGGTTCTTGTAAACAGAGCCGTTCCAAACTTTGGGGTGGCTGTGTCTTTTTGATTTTAATTTCCCTAAGCTATAGGACCATAAGTGGCAGTGCCCTAGGTTCTGTTGCTTTGTTTTTTAGATGTTTCAGGAAACACCATACACTTCTCCCGAGTGGTTGTTGGCAATTTACATCCCGCCCATCAGCATAACAAGGCTCCCAGTTCTCAATGGCCTGTTGCCTTTCTGGATTTTACACTTTTTTCAGATGGCCCTTTTGACCGGGGGGAAGTGAGACTTCATTGTAGTGCAGATTTCCTTTGCAAGCTTGCTTGGTTGGCCAAAAAGGGCGTATGCATTTTTTCCTGAATATATTCAGGAAAGAACGCATACGCCCTTTTTGGCCAAGTGCATCATTGTGGACGTTCTACCTCTTCTCCTATGCTTTCAATGCAATTCCAGTCTACCTCCTGAAATCGGTTTCCTGCAATTCTGCCCCGCTTTCAAGTCCTCTTGGCAGCCTTACTTCAGTCTATTTTTGGACGATAGCTGTCATTTATAACTCTGCAGGTTTGTGAATTGCAGTGCCCCTGAGCTCCTTTCTTCAACTCGCTTTCTTGTGACCTGGCCGCAACACCGCAGGATGGCTTCAGGCCCTAATCTGGTTCCGGCCCGGCATGCTGAGCCTTTGGTTAATTCCTCTTCCTGGTGGGAAATGAGAGTTAAATTTGCCCGTCCAGACACCTCCAGCTAGCCTCTCATTGGTTCTCGCTATTCCTGTTCATCTTCCGCAGAAATTGCAAACTGGGCCAAACAGGAGGTTAAAGGGACTGACTCTCCAAGTGGGGAGAGTGTTAGTAAAGCGTCTGCAATGTTGCACCCGAGTACCAGGGGAGGAAAACTGAGACATATTTGAACACGTCTCCTGATCACATGGTTGATCATACTCTGGGTTCCACATGCATGTTTTAGCTGAAGGAAGAATACCTAAAACCTGGGTAGTTGAAACCCGTGGAATGGGTACCATGCAATATGACTTCAAAGGGTCTTCATTTGCTCACCGAACCTCTCCAATCCTATCACTGCTGCGTTTATGCCCCTGTACACATGCTTGATTCTCTTTCGGAGACATAGCAATGCATAGGTTTTAAGATACTTACTAGTCAGGTACATTCTTAGGCGTTTAATATGCGGTGTTGAGTCCATTTTGTTGAGCAAGGAGTAGCTCTTGTCTATTCCATATTTGGCTTAAGGAACTTTATCTGTGCTCATTTCAATCTCTGGTTTTATGCAGCAACCCAACTCACCTTTCCCCTTAAGCAAGCATAAGTTGCTTTTCTAAATTTGAGAACCTGTTCTGTTTTGGAATTCAGTTCCTGTGTAGCCAAGTTTACATTGCGTCTATTAGTGATATCTTATGATGTTTCTTTTTCTGTGTGACTTATTTCAGTTAGAATCATCGTACGTGAATCTACTCATTATGCTGCTACGGGCCTGATGACATAGATTTCATTGCTGAGTGATACTGCATTGTACGTAAGTACCACAAGTTCTTTATCCATTTTTCACTTTCTGCGATGTTGAACTTGTACTGTAAACGAGGTTCTTGTAAACAGAGCCGTTCCAAACTTTGGGGTGGCTGTGTCTTTTTGATTTTAATTTCCCTAAGCTATAGGACCATAAGTGGAAGTGCCCTAGGCTCTGTTGCTTTGTTTTTTAGATGTTTCAGGAAACACCATACACTTCTCCCGAGTGTCTTTTGGCAATTTACATCCCGCCCATCAGCATAACAAGGCTCCCAGTTCTCAATGGCCTGTTGCGTTTCTGGATTTTACACTTTTTTCAGATGGCCCTTTTGACCGGGGGGAAGTGAGACTTCATTGTAGTGCAGATTTCCTTTGCAAGCTTGCTTGGTTGGCCAAAAAGGGCGTATGCGTTTTTTCCTGAATATATTCAGGAAAAAACGCATACGCCCTTTTTGACCAAGTGCATCACTGTGGACGTTCTGCCTCTTTTCCTATGCTTTCAATGCAATTCCAGTCTACGTCCTGAAATCGGTTTCCTGCAATTCTGCCCCGCTTTCAAGTCCTCTTGGCAGCCTTACTTCAGTCTATTTTTGGACGATAGCTGTCATTTATAACTCTGCAGGTTTGTGAATTACAGTGCCCCTGAGCTCCTTTCTTCAACTCGCTTTCTTGTGACCTGGCCGCAACACCGCAGGATGGCTTCAGGCCCTAATCTGGTTCCGGCCCGGCATGCTGAGCCTTTGGTTAATTCCTCTTCCTGGTGGAAATGAGAGTTAAATTTGCCCGTTCAGACACCTCCAGCTAGTCTCTCATTGGTTCTCGCTATTCCTGTTCATCTTCCGCAGAAATTGCAAACTGGGCCAAACAGGAGGTTAAAGGGACTGACTCTCCAAGTCGGGAGAGTGTTAGTAAAGCGTCTGGAATGTTGCACCCGAGTACAAGGTGAGGAAAACTGAGACATATTTGAACACGTCTCCCGTTCACATGCTTGATCATACTCTGGGTTGAACATGAATGTTTTAGCTGAAGGAAGAATACCTTAAACATGGAGAGTTGAGACCCGTGGAATGGGTACCATGCAATATGACTTCAAAGGGTCTTCATTTGCTCACCGAACCTCTCCAATCCTATCACTGCTGCTTTTATGCCCCTGTACACACGCTTGATTCTCTTTTGGAGACATAGCAATCCATAGGTTTTAAGATACTTACTAGTCAGGTACATTCTTAGGCGTTTAATATGGGGTGTTGAGTCCATTTCGATGAGCAAGGAGTAGCTATTGTCTAGTCCATATTTGGCTTAAGGAACTTTATCTGTGCTCATTTCAATCTCTGGTTTTATGCAGCACCCCAACTCACCTTTCCCCTTAAGCAAGCATAAGTTGGTTTTCTAAATTTGAGACCCTGTTCTGTTTTGGAATGCAGTTCCTGTGTAGCCAAGTTTACATTCCGTGTATTAGTGATATCTTATGATGTTTCTTTTTCTGTGTGACTTATTTCAGTTAGAATCATCGTACCTGAATCCACTCATTATGCTGCTACGGGCCTGATGACATAGATTTCATTGCTGAGTGATACTGCATTGTACGTAAGTACCACAAGATCTTTATCCATTTTTCACTTTCTGTGATATTGAACTTGTACGGTAAACGAGGTTCTTGTAAACGGAGGCGTCCCAAACTTTGGGGTGGCTGTGTCTTTTTGATTTTAATTTCCCTAAGCTATAGGACCATAAGTGGAAGTGCCCTAGGCTCTGTTGCTTTGTTTTTTAGATGTTTCAGGAAACACCATACACTTCTCCCGAGTGGTTGTTGGCAATTTACATCCCGCCCATCAGCATAACAAGGCTCCCAGTTCTCCATGGCCTGTCCTGCCTTTCTGGATTTTACACTTTTTTCAGATGGCCCTTTTGACCGGGGGGAAGTGAGACTTCATTGTAGTGCAGATTTCCTTTGCAAGCTTGCTTGGTTGGCCAAAAAGGGCGTATGCGTTTTTTCCTGAATATATTCAGGAAAAAACGCATACGCCCTTTTTGGCCAAGTGCATCATTGTGGACGTTCTACCTCTTCTCCTATGCTTTCAATGCAATTCCAGTCTACCTCCTGAAATCGGTTTCCTGCAATTCTGCCCCGCTTTCAAGTCCTCTTGGCAGCCTTACTTCAGTCTATTTGTGGACGATAGCTGTCATTTATAACTCTGCAGGTTTGTGAATTACAGTGCCCCTGAGCTCCTTTCTTCAACTCGCTTTCTTTTGAGCTGGCCGCAACACCGCAGGATGGCTTCAGGCCCTAATCTGGTTCTGGCATGGCACGCTGAGCCTTTGGTTAATTCCTCTTCCTGGTAGGAAATGAGAGTTAAATTTGCCGTCCAGACACCTCCAGCTAGTCTCCATTGGTTCTCGCTATTCCTGTTCATCTTCCGCAGAAATTGCAAACTGGGCCAAACAGGAGGTTAAAGGGACTGACTCTCCAAGTGGGGAGAGTGTTAGTAAAGCGTCTGGAATGTTGCACCCGAGTACCAGGGGAGGAAAACTGAGACATATTTGAACACGTCTCCCGTTCACATGGTTGATCATACTTGGGTTCCACATGCATGTTTTAGCTGAAGGAAGAATACCTTAAACCTGGAGAGTTGAGACCCGTGTAATGGGTACCATGCAATATGACTTCAAAGGGTCTTCATTTGCTCACCGAACCTCTCCAATCCTATCACTGCTGCGTTTATGCCCCTGTACACATGCTTGATTCTCTTTCGGAGACATAGCAATCCCTAGGTTTTAAGATACTTACTAGTCAGGTACATTCTTAGGCGTTTAATATGCGGTGTTGAGTCCATTTCGTTGAGCAAGGAGTAGCTCTTGTCTATTCCATATTTGGCTTAAGGAACTTTATCTGTGCTCATTTCAATCTCTGGTTTTATGCAGCACCCCAACTCACTTTTCCCCTTAAGCAAGCATAAGTTGGTTTTCTAAATTTGAGACCCTGTTCTGTTCTGTAATTCAGTTCCTGTGTAGCCAAGTTTACATTCCGTGTATTACTGATATCTTATGATGTTTCTTTTTCTGTGTGACTTATTTCAGTTAGAATCATCATACCTGAATCCACTCATTGTGCTGCTAAGGGCCTGATGACACAGATTTCATTGCTGAGTGATATTGCTTTGTAAGTAAATACCACAACTTCTTTATCCATTTTTCACTTTCTGCGATGTTGAACTTGTACTGTAAATGAGGTTCTTGTAAACAGAGGCGTCCCAAACTTTGCGGTGGCTGTGTCTTTTTGATTTTAATTTCCCTAAGCTATAGGACCATAAGTGGCAGTGCCCTAGGCTCTGTTGCTTTGTTTTTTAGATGTTTCAGGAAACACCATACACTTCTCCGGAGTGTCTGTTGGCAATTTACATCCCGCCCATCAGCATAACAAGGCTCCCAGTTCTCCATGGCCTGTCCTGCCTTTCTGTATTTTACACTTTATTCAGATGGCCCTTTTGACCGGGGGGAAGTGAGACTTCATTGTAGAGCAGATTTCCTTTGCAAGCTTGCTTGGTTGGCCAAAAAGGGCGTATGCGTTTTTTCCTGAATATATTCAGGAAAAAACGCATACGCCCTTTTTGGCCAAGTGCATCATTGTGGACGTTCTGCCTCTTTTCCTATGCTTTCAATGCAATTCCAGTCTACCTCCTGAAATCGGTTTCCTGCAATTCTGCCCCGCTTTCAAGTCCTCTTGGCAGCCTTACTTCAGTGTATTTTTGGACGATAGCTGTCATTTATAACTCTGCAGGATTGTGAATTACAGTGCCCCTGAGCTCCTTTCTTCAACTCGCTTTCTTGTGACCTGGCCGCAACACCGCAGGATGGCTTCAGGCCCTAATCTGGTTCCGGTACGGCATGCTGAGCCTTTGGTTAATTCCTCTTCCTGGTGGGAAATGAGAGTTAAATTTGCCCGTCCAGACACCTCCAGCTAGCCTCTCATTGGTTCTCGCTATTCCTGTTCATCTTCCGCAGAAATTGCAAACTGGGCCAAACAGGAGGTTAAAGGGACTGACTCTCCAAGTGGGGAGAGTGTTAGTAAAGCGTCTGGAATGTTGCACCCGAGTACCAGGGGAGGAAAACTGAGACATATTTGAACACGTCTCCCATTCACATGGTTGATCATACTTGGGTTCCACATGCATGTTTTAGCTGAAGGAAGAATACCTTAAACCTGGGTAGTTGAAACCCGTGGAATGGGTACCATGCAATATGACTTCAAAGGGTCTTCATTTGCTCACCGAACCTCTCCAATCCTGTCACTGCTGCGTTTATGACCCTGTACACATGCTTGATTCTCTTTCGGAGACATAGCAATCCATAGGTTTTAAGATACTTACTAGTCAGGTACATTCTTAGGCGTTTAATATGGGGTGTTGAGTCCATTTCGTTGAGCAAGGAGTAGCTCTTGTCTATTCCATATTTGGCTTAAGGAACTTTATCTGTGCTCATTTCAATCTCTGGTTTTATGCAGCACCCCAACTCACCTTTCCCCTTAAGCAAGCATAAGTTGGTTTTCTCAATTTGAGACCCTGTTCTGTTCTGTAATTCAGTTCCTGTGTAGCCAAGTTTCCATTCCGTGTATTACTGATATCTTATGATGTTTCTTTTTCTGTGTGACTTATTTCAGTTAGAATCATCATACCTGAATCCACTCATTGTGCTGCTAAGGGCCTGATGACACAGATTTCATTGCTGAGTGATATTGCTTTGTAAGTGAATACCACAACTTCTTTATCCATTTTTCACTTTCTGCGATGTTGAACTTGTACTGTAAACGAGGTTCTTGTAAACAGAGCCGTTCCAAACTTTGGGGTGGCTGTGTCTTTTTGATTTTAATTTCCCTAAGCTATAGGACCATAAGTGGAAGTACCCTAGGCTCTGTTGCTTTGTTTTTTAGATGTTTCAGGAAACACCATACACTTCTCCCAAGTGTCTGTTGGCAATTTACATCCCGCCCATCAGCATAACAAGGCTCCCAGTTCTCAATGGCCTGTTGCCTTTCTGGATTTTACACTTTTTTCAGATGGCCCTTTTGACCGGGGGGAAGTGAGACTTCATTGTAGTGCAGATTTCCTTTGCAAGCTTGCTTGGTTGGCCAAAAAGGGCGTATGCGTTTTTTCCTGAATATATTCAGGAAAAAACGCATACGCCCTTTTTGGCCAAGTGCATCATTGTGGACGTTCTGCCTCTTTTCCTATGCTTTCAATGCAATTCCAGTCTACCTCCTGAAATCGGTTTCCTGCAATTCTGCCCCGCTTTCAAGTCCTCTTGGCAGCCTTACTTCAGTCTATTTTTGGACGATAGCTGTCATTTATAACTCTGCAGGTTTGTGAATTACAGTGCCCCTGAGCTCCTTTCTTCAACTCGGTTTCTTTTGAGCTGGCCGCAACACCGCAGGATGGTTTCAGGCCCTAATCTGGTTCCGGCACGGCACGCTGAGCCTTTGGTTATTTCCTCTTCCTGGTGGGAAATGAGAGTTAAATTTGCCCGTCCAGACACCTCCAGCTAGTCTCTCATTGGTTCTCGCTATTCCTGTTCATCTTCCGCAGAAATTGCAAACTGGGCCAAACAGGAGGTAAAAGGCGCTGACTCTCCAAGTGGGGAGAGTGTTAGTAAAGCGTCTGGAATGTTGCACCCGAGTACCAGGGGAGGAAAACTGAGACATATTTGAACACGTCTCCCGTTCACATGGTTGATCATACTTGGGTTCCACATGCATGTTTTAGCTGAAGGAAGAATACCTTAAACCTGGAGAGTTAAGACCCGTGTAATGGGTACCATGCAATATGACTTCAAAGGGTCTTCATTTGCTCACCGAACCTCTCCAATCCTATCACTGCTGCGTTTATGACCCTGTACACATGCTTGATTCTCTTTCGGAGACATCGCAATCCATAGGTTTTAAGATACTTACTAGTCAGGTACATTCTTAGGCGTTTAATATGCGGTGTTGAGTCCATTTCGTTGAGCAAGGAGTATCTCTTGTCTATTCCATATTTGACTTAAGGAACTTTATCTGTGCTCATTTCAATCTCTGGTTTTATGCAGCACCCCAACTCACCTTTACCCTTAAGCAAGCATAAGTTGGCTTTCTAAATTTGAGACCCTGTTCTGTTCTGTAATTCAGTTCCTGTGTAGCCAAGTTTACATTCCGTGTATTACTGATATCTTATGATGTTTCTTTTTCTGTGTGACTTATTTCAGTTAGAATCATCATACCTGAATCCACTCATTGTGCTGCTAAGGGCCTGATGACACAGATTTCATTGCTGAGTGATATTGCTTTGTAAGTAAATACCACAACTTCTTTATCCATTTTTCACTTTCTGCGATGTTGAACTTGTACTGTAAACGAGGTTCTTGTAAACAGAGCCGTTCCAAACTTTGGGGTGGCTGTGTCTTTTTGATTTTAATTTCCCTAAGCTATAGGACCATAAGTGGAAGTGCCCTAGGTTCTGTTGCTTTGTTTTTTAGATGTTTCAGGAAACACCATACACTTCTCCCGAGTGGTTGTTGGCAATTTACATCCCGCCCATCAGCATAACAAGGCTCCCAGTTCTCCATGGCCTGTCCTGCCTTTCTGGATTTTACACTTTTTTCAGATGGCCCTTTTGACCGGGGGGAAGTGAGACTTCATTGTAGTGCAGATTTCCTTTGCAAGCTTGCTTGGTTGGCCAAAAAGGGCGTATGCGTTTTTTCCTGAATATATTCAGGAAAAAACGCATACGCCCTTTTTGGCCAAGTGCATCATTGTGGACGTTCTGCCTCTTTTCCTATGCTTTCAATGCAATTCCAGTCTACCTCCTGAAATCGGTTTCCTGCAATTCTGCCCCGCTTTCAAGTCCTCTTGGCAGCCTTACTTCAGTCTATTTTTGGACGATAGCTGTCATTTATAACTCTGCAGGTTTGTGAATTACAGTGCCCCTGAGCTCCTTTCTTCAACTCGCTTTCTTTTGAGCTGGCCGCAACACCGCAGGATGGCTTCAGGCCCTAATCTGGTTCCGGTACGGCACGCTGAGTCTTTGGTTATTTCCTCTTCCTGGTGGGAAATGAGAGTTAAATTTGCCCGTCCAGACACCTCCAGCTAGCCTCTCATTGGTTCTCGCTATTCCTGTTCATCTTCCGCAGAAATTGCAAACTGGGCCAAACAGGAGGTTAAAGGGACTGACTCTCCAAGTGGGGAGAGTGTTAGTAAAGCGTCTGGAATGTTGCACCCGAGTACCAGGGGAGGAAAACTGAGACATATTTGAACACGTCTCCCGATCACATGGTTGATCATACTCTAGGTTCCACATGCATGTTTTAGCTGAAGGAAGAATACCTTAAACCTGGGTAGTTGAAACCCGTGGAATGGGTATCATGCAATATGACTTCAAAGGGTCTTCATTTGCTCACCGAACCTCTCCAATCCTATCACTGCTGCGTTTATGCCCCTGTACACATGCTTGATTCTCTTTCGGAGACATAGCAATCCATAGGTTTTAAGATACTTACAAGTCAGGTACATTCTTAGGCGTTTAATATGCGGTGTTGAGTCCATTTCGTTGAGCAAGGAGTAGCTCTTGTCTATTCCATATTTGGCTTAAGGAACTTTATCTGTGCTCATTTCAATCTCTGGTTTTATGCAGCACCCCAACTCACCTTTACCCTTAAGCAAGAATAAGTAGTTTTTCTAAATTTGAGACCCTGTTCTGTTCTGTAATTCAGTTCCTGTGTAGCCAAGTTTCCATTCCGTGTATTACTGATATCTTATGATGTTTCTTTTTCTGTGTGACTTATTTCAGTTAGAATCATCATACCTGAATCCACTCATTGTGCTGCTAAGGGCCTGATGACATAGATTTCATTGCTGAGTGATATTGCTTTGTAAGTGAATACCACAACTTCTTTATCCATTTTTCACTTTCTGCGATGTTGAACTTGTACTGTAAACGAGGTTCTTGTAAACAGAGCCGTTCCAAACTTTGGGGTGGCTGTGTCTTTTTGATTTTAATTTCCCTAAGCTATAGGACCATAAGTGGAAGTGCCCTAGGCTCTGTTGCTTTGTTTTTTAGATGTTTCAGGAAACACCATACACTTCTCCCAAGTGTCTGTTGGCAATTTACATCCCGCCCATCAGCATAACAAGGCTCCCAGTTCTCAATGGCCTGTCCTGCCTTTCTGGATTTTACACTTTTTTCAGATGGCCCTTTTGACCGGGGGGAAGTGAGACTTCATTGTAGTGCAGATTTCCTTTGCAAGCTTGCTTGGTTGGCCAAAAAGGGCGTATGCGTTTTTTCCTGAATATATTCAGGAAAAAACGCATACGCCCTTTTTGGCCAAGTGCATCATTGTGGACGTTCTGCCTCTTTTCCTATGCTTTCAATGCAATTCCAGTCTACCTCCTGAAATCGGTTTCCTGCAATTCTGCCCCGCTTTCAAGTCCTCTTGGCAGCCTTACTTCAGTCTATTTTTGGACGATAGCTGTCATTTATAACTCTGCAGGTTTGTGAATTACAGTGCCCCTGAGCTCCTTTCTTCAACTCGGTTTCTTTTGAGCTGGCCGCAACACCGCAGGATGGCTTCAGGTCCTAATCTGGTTCCGGCACGGCATGCTGAGCCTTTGGTTAATTCCTCTTCCTGGTGGGAAATGAGAGTTAAATTTGCCCGTCCAGACACCTCCAGCTAGCCTCTCATTGGTTCTCGCTATTCCTGTTCATCTTCCGCAGAAATTGCAAACTGGGCCAAACAGGAGGTTAAAGGCGCTGACTCTCCAAGTGGGGAGAGTGTTAGTAAAGCGTCTGGAATGTTGAACCCGAGTACCAGGGGAGGAAAACTGAGACATATTTGAACACGTCTCCCGTTCACATGGTTGATCATACTTGGGTTCCACATGCATGTTTTAGCTGAAGGAAGAATACCTTAAACCTGGAGAGTTGAGACCCGTGGAATGGGTACCATGCAATATGACTTCAAAGGGTCTTCATTTGCTCACCGAACCTCTCCAATCCTATCACTGCTGCGTTTATGCCCCTGTACTCATGCTTGATTCTCTTTTGGAGACATAGCAATCCATAGGTTTTACGATACTTACTAGTCAGGTACATTCTTAGGCATTTAATATGCGGTGTTGAGTCCATTTCGTTGAGCAAGGAGTAGCTCTTGTCTATTCCATATTTGACTTAAGGAACTTTATCTGTGCTCATTTCAATCTCTGGTTTTATGCAGCACCCCAACTCACCTTTACCCTTAAGCAAGCATAAGTTGGTTTTCTAAATTTGAGACCCTGTTCTGTTCTGTAATTCAGTTCCTGTGTAGCCAAGTTTACATTCCGTGTATTACTGATATCTTATGATGTTTCTTTTTCTGTGTGACTTATTTCAGTTAGAATCATCATACCTGAATCCACTCATTGTGATGCTAAGGGCCTGATGACATAGATTTCATTGCTGAGTGATATTGCTTTGTAAGTAAATACCACAACTTCTTTATCCATTTTTCACTTTCTGCGATGTTGAACTTGTACTGTAAACGAGGTTCTTGTAAACAGAGCCGTTCCAAACTTTGGGGTGGCTGTGTCTTTTTGATTTTAATTTCCCTAAGCTATAGAACCATAAGTGGCAGTGCCGTAGGCTCTGTTGCTTTGTTTTTTAGATGTTTCAGGAAACACCATACACTTCTCCCGAGTGTCTGTTGGCAATTTACATCCCGCCCATCAGCATAACAAGGCTCCCAGTTCTCCATGGCCTGTCCTGCCTTTCTGGATTTTACACTTTTTTCAGATGGCCCTTTTGACCGGGGGGAAGTGAGACTTCATTGTAGTGCAGATTTCCTTTGCAAGCTTGCTTGGTTGGCCAAAAAGGGCGTATGCGTTTTTTCCTGAATATATTCAGGAAAAAACGCATACGCCCTTTTTGGCCAAGTGCATCATTGTGGACGTTCTGCCTCTTTTCCTATGCTTTCAATGCAATTCCAGTCTACCTCCTGAAATCGGTTTCCTGCAATTCTGCCCCGCTTTCAAGTCCTCTTGGCAGCCTTACTTCAGTCTATTTTTGGACGATAGCTGTCATTTATAACTCTGCAGGTTTGTGAATTACAGTGCCCCTGAGCTCCTTTCTTCAACTTGCTTTCTTGTGACCTGGCCGCAACACCGCAGGATGGCTTCAGGTCCTAATCTGGTTCCGGCCCGGCACGCTGAGCCTTTGGTTAATTCCTCTTCCTGGTGGGAAATGAGAGTTAAATTTGCCCGTCCAGACACCTCCAGCTAGCCTCTCATTGGTTCTCGCTATTCCTGTTCATCTTCCGCAGAAATTGCAAACTGGGCCAAACAGGAGGTTAAAGGCGCTGACTCTCCAAGTGGGGAGAGTGTTAGTAAAGCGTCTGGAATGTTGCACCCGAGTACCAGGGGAGGAAAACTGAGACATATTTGAACACGTCTCCTGATCACATGGTTGATCATACTTGGGTTCCACATGCATGTTTTAGCTGAAGGAAGAATACCTTAAACCTGGGTAGTTGAAACCCGTGGAATGGGTACCATGCAATATGACTTCAAAGGGTCTTCATTTGCTCACCGAACCTCTCCAATCCTATCACTGCTGCGTTTATGCCCCTGTACACATGCTTGATTCTCTTTCGGAGACATAGCAATCCATAGGTTTTAAGATACTTACAAGTCAGGTACATTCTTAGGCGTTTAATATGCGGTGTTGAGTCCATTTCGTTGAGCAAGGAGTAGCTCTTGTCTATTCCATATTTGGCTTAAGGAACTTTATCTGTGCTCATTTCAATCTCTGGTTTTATGCAGCACCCCAACTCACCTTTACCCTTAAGCAAGAATAAGTTGGTTTTCTAAATTTGAGACCCTGTTCTGTTCTGTAATTCAGTTCCTGTGTAGCCAAGTTTACATTCCGTGTATTACTGATATCTTATGATGTTTCTTTTTCTGTGTGACTTATTTCAGTTAGAATCATCATACCTGAATCCACTCATTGTGCTGCTAAGGGCCTGATGACACAGATTTCATTGCTGAGTGATATTGCTTTGTAAGTAAATACCACAACTTCTTTATCCATTTTTCACTTTCTGCGATGTTGAACTTGTACTGTAAACGAGGTTCTTGTAAACAGGGGCGTCCCAAACTTTGGGGTGGCTGTGTCTTTTTGATTTTAATTTCCCTAAGCTATAGAACCATAAGTGGCAGTGCCGTAGGCTCTGTTGCTTTGTTTTTTAGATGTTTCAGGAAACACCATACACTTCTCCCGAGTGTCTGTTGGCAATTTACATCCCGCCCATCAGCATAACAAGGCTCCCAGTTCTCCATGGCCTGTCCTGCCTTTCTGGATTTTACACTTTTTTCAGATGGCCCTTTTGACCGGGGGGAAGTGAGACTTCATTGTAGTGCAGATTTCCTTTGCAAGCTTGCTTGGTTGGCCAAAAAGGGCGTATGCGTTTTTTCCTGAATATATTCAGGAAAAAACGCATACGCCCTTTTTGGCCAAGTGCATCATTGTGGACGTTCTGCCTCTTTTCCTATGCTTTCAATGCAATTCCTGTCTACCTCCTGAAATCGGATTCCTGCAATTCTGCCCCGCTTTCAAGTCCTCTTGGCAGCCTTACTTCAGTCTATTTTTGGACGATAGCTGTCATTTATAACTCTGCAGGTTTGTGAATTACAGTGCCCCTGAGCTCCTTTCTTCAACTTGCTTTCTTGTGACCTGGCCGCAACACCGCAGGATGGCTTCAGGCCCTAATCTGGTTCCGGCACGGCACGCTGAGCCTTTGGTTATTTCCTCTTCCTGGTGGGAAATGAGAGTTAAATTTGCCCGTCCAGACACCTCCAGCTAGTCTCTCATTGGTTCTCGCTATTCCTGTTCATCTTCCGCAGAAATTGCAAACTGGGCCAAACAGGAGGTTAAAGGCGCTGACTCTCCAAGTGGGGAGAGTGTTAGTAAAGCGTCTGGAATGTTGCACCCGAGTACCAGGGGAGGAAAACTGAGACATATTTGAACACGTCTCCCGTTCACATGGTTGATCATACTTGGGTTCCACATGCATGTTTTAGCTGAAGGAAGAATACCTTAAACCTGGAGAGTTGAGACCCGTGTAATGGGTACCATGCAATATGACTTCAAAGGGTCTTCATTTGCTCACCGAACCTCTCCAATCCTATCACTGCTGCGTTTATGCCCCTGTACACATGCTTGATTCTCTTTCGGAGACATAGCAATCCATAGGTTTTACGATACTTACTAGTCAGGTACATTCTTAGGCGTTTAATATGCGGTGTTGAGTCCATTTCGTTGAGCAAGGAGTAGCTCTTGTCTATTCCATATTTGACTTAAGGAACTTTATCTGTGCTCATTTCAATCTCTGGTTTTATGCAGCACCCCAACTCACCTTTACCCTTAAGCAAGCATAAGTTGGTTTTCTAAATTTGAGACCCTGTTCTGTTCTGTAATTCAGTTCCTGTGTAGCCAAGTTTACATTCCGTGTATTACTGATATCTTATGATGTTTCTTTTTCTGTGTGACTTATTTCAGTTAGAATCATCATACCTGAATCCACTCATTGTGCTGCTAAGGGCCTGATGACACAGATTTCATTGCTGAGTGATATTGCTTTGTAAGTAAATACCACAACTTCTTTATCCATTTTTCACTTTCTGCGATGTTGAACTTGTACTGTAAACGAGGTTCTTGTAAACAGAGCCGTTCCAAACTTTGGGGTGGCTGTGTCTTTTTGATTTTAATTTCCCTAAGCTATAGGACCATAAGTGGAAGTGCCCTAGGTTCTGTTGCTTTGTTTTTTAGATGTTTCAGGAAACACCATACACTTCTCCCGAGTGGTTGTTGGCAATTTACATCCCGCCCATCAGCATAACAAGGCTCCCAGTTCTCCATGGCCTGTCCTGCCTTTCTGGATTTTACACTTTCTTCAGATGGCCCTTTTGACCGGGGGGAAGTGAGACTTCATTGTAGTGCAGATTTCCTTTGCAAGCTTGCTTGGTTGGCCAAAAAGGGCGTATGCGTTTTTTCCTGAATATATTCAGGAAAAAACGCATACGCCCTTTTTGGCCAAGTGCATCATTGTGGACGTTCTGCCTCTTTTCCTATGCTTTCAATGCAATTCCAGTCTACCTCCTGAAATCGGTTTCCTGCAATTCTGCCCCGCTTTCAAGTCCTCTTGGCAGCCTTACTTCAGTCTATTTTTGGACGATAGCTGTCATTTATAACTCTGCAGGTTTGTGAATTACAGTGCCCCTGAGCTCCTTTCTTCAACTCGCTTTCTTTTGAGCTGGCCGCAACACCGCAGGATGGCTTCAGGCCCTAATCTGGTTCCGGTACGGCACGCTGAGCCTTTGGTTATTTCCTCTTCCTGGTGGGAAATGAGAGTTAAATTTGCCCGTCCAGACACCTCCAGCTAGCCTCTCATTGGTTCTCGCTATTCCTGTTCATCTTCCACAGAAATTGCAAACTGGGCCAAACAGGAAGTTAAAGGGACTGACTCTCCAAGTGGGGAGAGTGTTAGTAAAGCGTCTGGAATGTTGCACCCGAGTAGCAGGGGAGGAAAACTGAGACATATTTGAACACGTCTCCCGATCACATGGTTGATCATACTCTGGGTTCCACATGCATGTTTTAGCTGAAGGAAGAATACCTTAAACCAGGGTAGTTGAAACCCGTGGAATGGGTACCATGCAATATGACTTCAAAGGGTCTTCATTTGCTCACCGAACCTCTCCAATCCTATCACTGCTGCGTTTATGCCCCTGTACACATGCTTGATTCTCTTTCGGAGACATAGCAATCCATAGGTTTTAAGATACTTACAAGTCAGGTACATTCTTAGGCGTTTAATATGCGGTGTTGAGTCCATTTCGTTGAGCAAGGAGTAGCTCTTGTCTATTCCATATTTGGCTTAAGGAACTTTATCTGTGCTCATTTCAATCTCTGGTTTTATGCAGCACCCCAACTCACCTTTCCCCTTAAGCAAGAATAAGTTGGTTTTCTAAATTTGAGACCCTGTTCTGTTCTGTAATTCAGTTCCTGTGTAGCCAAGTTTACATTCCGTGTATTACTGATATCTTATGATGTTTCTTTTTCTGTGTGACTTATTTCAGTTAGAATCATCATACCTGAATCCACTCATTGTGCTGCTAAGGGCCTGATGACACAGATTTCATTGCTGACTGATATTGCTTTGTAAGTAAATACCACAACTTCTTTATCCATTTTTCACTTTCTGCGATGTTGAACTTGTACTGTAAACGAGGTTCTTGTAAACAGAGCCGTTCCAAACTTTGGGGTGGCTGTGTCTTTTTGATTTTAATTTCCCTAAGCTATAGGACCATAAGTGGAAATGCCCTTGGCTCTGTTGCTTTGTTTTTTAGATGTTTCAGGAAACACCATACACTTCTCCCGAGTGCCTCTTGGCAATTTACATCCCGCCCATCAGCATAACAAGGCTCCCAGTTCTCCATGGCCTGTCCTGCCTTTCTGGATTTTACACTTTTTTCAGATGGCCCTTTTGACCGGGGGGAAGTGAGACTTCATTGTAGTGCAGATTTCCTTTGCAAGCTTGCTTGGTTGGCCAAGAAGGGCGTATGCGTTTTTTCCTGAATATATTCAGGAAAAAACGCATACGCCCTTTTTGGCCAAGTGCATCATTGTGGACGTTCTGCCTCTTTTCCTATGCTTTCAATGCAATTCCAGTCTACCTCCTGAAATCGGTTTCCTGCAATTCTGCCCCGCTTTCAAGTCCTCTTGGCAGCCTTACTTCAGTCTATTTTTGGACGATAGCTGTCATTTATAACTCTGCAGCTTTGTGAATTACAGTGCCCCTGAGCTCCTTTCTTCAACTTGCTTTCTTGTGACCTGGCCGCAACACCGCAGGATGGCTTCAGGTCCTAATCTGGTTCTGGCACGGCACGCTGAGCCTTTGGTTATTTCCTCTTCCTGGTGGGAAATGAGAGTTAAATTTGCCCGTCCAGACACCTCCAGCTAGCCTCTCATTGGTTCTCGCTATTCCTGTTCATCTTCCGCAGAAATTGCAAACTGGGCCAAACAGGCGGTTAAAGGCGCTGACTCTCCAAGTGGGGAGAGTGTTAGTAAAGCGTCTGGAATGTTGCACCCGAGTACCAGGGGAGGAAAACTGACACATATTTGAACACGTCTCCCATTCACATGGTTGATCATACTTGGGTTCCACATGCATGTTTTAGCTGAAGGAAGAATACCTTAAACCTGGGTAGTTGAAACCCGTGGAATGGGTACCATGCAATATGACTTCAAAGGGTCTTCATTTGCTCACCGAACCTCTCCAATCCTATCACTGCTGCGTTTATGCCCCTGTACACATGCTTGATTCTCTTTCGGAGACATAGCAATCCATAGGTTTTAAGATACTTACTAGTCAGGTACATTCTTAGGCGTTTAATATGCGGTGTTGAGTCCATTTCGTTGAGCAAGGAGTAGCTCTTGTCTATTCCATATTTGACTTAAGGAACTTTATCTGTGCTCATTTCAATCTCTGGTTTTATGCAGCACCCCAACTCACCTTTACCCTTAAGCAAGCATAAGTTGGTTTTCTAAATTTGAGACCCTGTTCTGTTCTGTAATTCAGTTCCTGTGTAGCCAAGTTTCCATTCCGTGTATTACTGATATCTTATGATGTTTCTTTTTCTGTGTGACTTACTTCAGTTAGAATCATCATACCTGAATCCACTCATTGTGCTGCTAAGGGCCTGATGACACAGATTTCATTGCTGAGTGATATTGCTTTGTAAGTAAATACCACAACTTCTTTATCCATTTTTCACTTTCTGCGATGTTGAACTTGTACTGTAAACGAGGTTCTTGTAAACAGAGGCGTCCCAAACTTTGGGGTGGCTGTGTCTTTTTGATTTTAATTTCCCTAAGCTATAGGACCATAAGTGGAAGTGCCCTAGGTTCTGTTGCTTTGTTTTTTAGATGTTTCAGGAAACACCATACACTTCTCCTGAGTGGTTGTTGGCAATTTACATCCCGCCCATCAGCATAACAAGGCTCCAAGTTCTCCATGGCCTGTCCTGCCTTTCTGGATTTTACACTTTTTTCAGATGGCCCTTTTGACCGGGGGGAAGTGAGACTTCATTGTAGTGCAGATTTCCTTTGCAAGCTTGCTTGGTTGGCCAAAAAGGGCGTATGCGTTTTTTCCTGAATATATTCAGGAAAAAACGCATACGCCCTTTTTGGCCAAGTGCATCATTGTGGACGTTCTGCCTCTTTTCCTATGCTTTCAATGCAATTCCAGTCTACCTCCTGAAATCGGTTTCCTGCAATTCTGCCCCGCATTCAAGTCCTCTTGGCAGCCTTACTTCAGTCTATTTTTGGACGATAGCTGTCATTTATAACTCTGCAGGTTTGTGAATTACAGTGCCCCTGAGCTCCTTTGTTCAACTCGCTTTCTTGTGACCTGGCCGCAACACCGCAGGATGGCTTCAGGCCCTAATCTGGTTCCGGTACGGCACGCTGAGCCTTTGGTTATTTCCTCTTCCTGGTGTGAAATGAGAGTTAAATTTGCCCGTCCAGACACCTCCAGCTAGCCTCTCATTGGTTCTCGCTATTCCTGTTCATCTTCCACAGAAATTGCAAACTGGGCCAAACAGGAGGTTAAAGGGACTGACTCTCCAAGTGGGGAGAGTGTTAGTAAAGCGTCTGGAATGTTGCACCCGAGTACCAGGGGAGGAAAACTGAGACATATTTGAACACGTCTCCCGATCACATGGTTGATCATACTCTGGGTTCCACATGCATGTTTTAGCTGAAGGAAGAATACCTTAAACCTGGGTAGTTGAAACTCGTGGAATGGGTACCATGCAATATGACTTCAAAGGGTCTTCATTTGCTCACCGAACCTCTCCAATCCTATCACTGCTGCGTTTATGCCCCTGTACACATGCTTGATTCTCTTTCGGAGACATAGCAATCCATAGGTTTTAAGATACTTACAAGTCAGGTACATTCTTAGGCGTTTAATATGCGGTGTTGAGTCCATTTCGTTGAGCAAGGAGTAGCTCTTGTCTATTCCATATTTGGCTTAAGGAACTTTATCTGTGCTCATTTCAATCTCTGGTTTTATGCAGCACCCCAACTCACCTTTACCCTTAAGCAAGAATAAGTTGGTTTTCTAAATTTGAGACCCTGTTCTGTTCTGTAATTCAGTTCCTGTGTAGCCAAGTTTACATTCCGTGTATTACTGATATCTTATGATGTTTCTTTTTCTGTGTGACTTATTTCAGTTAGAATCATCATACCTGAATCCACTCATTGTGCTGCTAAGGGCCTGATGACACAGATTTCATTGCTGAGTGATATTGCTTTGTAAGTAAATACCACAACTTCTTTATCCATTTTTCACTTTCTGCGATGTTGAACTTGTACTGTAAACGAGGTTCTTGTAAACAGAGCCGTTCCAAACTTTGGGGTGGCTGTGTCTTTTTTATTTTAATTTCCCTAAGCTATAGGACCATAAGTGGAAGTGCCCTTGGCTCTGTTGCTTTGTTTTTTAGATGTTTCAGGAAACACCATACACTTCTCCCGAGTGGCTGTTGGCAATTTACATCCCGCCCATCAGCATAACAAGGCTCCCAGTTCTCCATGGCCTGTCCTGCCTTTCTGGATTTTACACTTTTTTCAGATGGCCCTTTTGACCGGGGGGAAGTGAGACTTCATTGTAGTGCAGATTTCCTCTGCAAGCTTGCTTGGTTGGCCAAAAAGGGCGTATGCGTTTTTTCCTGAATATATTCAGGAAAAAACGCATACGCCCTTTTTGGCCAAGTGCATCATTGTGGACGTTCTGCCTCTTTTCCTATGCTTTCAATGCAATTCCAGTCTACCTCCTGAAATCGGTTTCCTGCAATTCTGCCCCGCTTTCAAGTCCTCTTGGCAGCCTTACTTCAGTCTATTTTTGGACGATAGCTGTCATTTATAACTCTGCAGGTTTGTGAATTACAGTGCCCCTGAGCTCCTTTCTTCAACTTGCTTTCTTGTGACCTGGCCGCAACACCGCAGGATGGCTTCAGGCCCTAATCTGGTTCCGGCACGGCACGCTGAGCCTTTGGTTATTTCCTCTTCCTGGTGGGAAATGAGAGTTAAATTTGCCCGTCCAGACACCTCCAGCTAGTCTCTCATTGGTTCTCGCTATTCCTGTTCATCTTCCGCAGAAATTGCAAACTGGGCCAAACAGGCGGTTAAAGGCGCTGACTCTCCAAGTGGGGAGAGTGTTAGTAAAGCGTCTGGAATGTTGCACCCGAGTACCAGGGGAGGAAAACTGACACATATTTGAACACGTCTCCCATTCACATGGTTGATCATACTTGGGTTCCACATGCATGTTTTAGCTGAAGGAAGAATACCTTAAACCTGGAGAGTTAAGACCCGTGTAATGGGTACCATGCAATATGACTTCAAAGGGTCTTCATTTGCTCACCGAACCTCTCCAATCCTATCACTGCTGCGTTTATGCCCCTGTACACATGCTTGATTCTCTTTCGGAGACATAGCAATCCATAGGTTTTAAGATACTTACTAGTCAGGTACATTCTTAGGCGTTTAATATGCGGTGTTGAGTCCATTTCGTTGAGCAAGGAGTAGCTCTTGTCTATTCCATATTTGACTTAAGGAACTTTATCTGTGCTCATTTCAATCTCTGGTTTTATGCAGCACCCCAACTCACCTTTACCCTTAAGCAAGCATAAGTTGGTTTTCTAAATTTGAGACCCTGTTCTGTTCTGTAATTCAGTTCCTGTGTAGCCAAGTTTCCATTCCGTGTATTACTGATATCTTATGATGTTTCTTTTTCTGTGTGACTTACTTCAGTTAGAATCATCATACCTGAATCCACTCATTGTGCTGCTAAGGGCCTGATGACACAGATTTCATTGCTGAGTGATATTGCTTTGTAAGTAAATACCACAACTTCTTTATCCATTTTTCACTTTCTGCGATGTTGAACTTGTACTGTAAACGAGGTTCTTGTAAACAGAGGCGTCCCAAACTTTGGGGTGGCTGTGTCTTTTTGATTTTAATTTCCCTAAGCTATAGGACCATAAGTGGAAGTGCCCTAGGTTCTGTTGCTTTGTTTTTTAGATGTTTCAGGAAACACCATACACTTCTCCTGAGTGGTTGTTGGCAATTTACATCCCGCCCATCAGCATAACAAGGCTCCAAGTTCTCCATGGCCTGTCCTGCCTTTCTGGATTTTACACTTTTTTCAGATGGCCCTTTTGACCGGGGGGAAGTGAGACTTCATTGTAGTGCAGATTTCCTTTGCAAGCTTGCTTGGTTGGCCAAAAAGGGCGTATGCGTTTTTTCCTGAATATATTCAGGAAAAAACGCATACGCCCTTTTTGGCCAAGTGCATCATTGTGGACGTTCTGCCTCTTTTCCTATGCTTTCAATGCAATTCCAGTCTACCTCCTGAAATCGGTTTCCTGCAATTCTGCCCCGCATTCAAGTCCTCTTGGCAGCCTTACTTCAGTCTATTTTTGGACGATAGCTGTCATTTATAACTCTGCAGGTTTGTGAATTACAGTGCCCCTGAGCTCCTTTGTTCAACTCGCTTTCTTGTGACCTGGCCGCAACACCGCAGGATGGCTTCAGGCCCTAATCTGGTTCCGGTACGGCACGCTGAGCCTTTGGTTATTTCCTCTTCCTGGTGGGAAATGAGAGTTAAATTTGCCCGTCCAGACACCTCCAGCTAGCCTCTCATTGGTTCTCGCTATTCCTGTTCATCTTCCACAGAAATTGCAAACTGGGCCAAACAGGAGGTTAAAGGGACTGACTCTCCAAGTGGGGAGAGTGTTAGTAAAGCGTCTGGAATGTTGCACCCGAGTACCAGGGGAGGAAAACTGAGACATATTTGAACACGTCTCCCGATCACATGGTTGATCATACTCTGGGTTCCACATGCATGTTTTAGCTGAAGGAAGAATACCTTAAACCTGGGTAGTTGAAACTCGTGGAATGGGTACCATGCAATATGACTTCAAAGGGTCTTCATTTGCTCACCGAACCTCTCCAATCCTATCACTGCTGCGTTTATGCCCCTGTACACATGCTTGATTCTCTTTCGGAGACATAGCAATCCATAGGTTTTAAGATACTTACAAGTCAGGTACATTCTTAGGCGTTTAATATGCGGTGTTGAGTCCATTTCGTTGAGCAAGGAGTAGCTCTTGTCTATTCCATATTTGGCTTAAGGAACTTTATCTGTGCTCATTTCAATCTCTGGTTTTATGCAGCACCCCAACTCACCTTTACCCTTAAGCAAGAATAAGTTGGTTTTCTAAATTTGAGACCCTGTTCTGTTCTGTAATTCAGTTCCTGTGTAGCCAAGTTTACATTCCGTGTATTACTGATATCTTATGATGTTTCTTTTTCTGTGTGACTTATTTCAGTTAGAATCATCATACCTGAATCCACTCATTGTGCTGCTAAGGGCCTGATGACACAGATTTCATTGCTGAGTGATATTGCTTTGTAAGTAAATACCACAACTTCTTTATCCATTTTTCACTTTCTGCGATGTTGAACTTGTACTGTAAACGAGGTTCTTGTAAACAGAGCCGTTCCAAACTTTGGGGTGGCTGTGTCTTTTTTATTTTAATTTCCCTAAGCTATAGGACCATAAGTGGAAGTGCCCTTGGCTCTGTTGCTTTGTTTTTTAGATGTTTCAGGAAACACCATACACTTCTCCCGAGTGGCTGTTGGCAATTTACATCCCGCCCATCAGCATAACAAGGCTCCCAGTTCTCCATGGCCTGTCCTGCCTTTCTGGATTTTACACTTTTTTCAGATGGCCCTTTTGACCGGGGGGAAGTGAGACTTCATTGTAGTGCAGATTTCCTCTGCAAGCTTGCTTGGTTGGCCAAAAAGGGCGTATGCGTTTTTTCCTGAATATATTCAGGAAAAAACGCATACGCCCTTTTTGGCCAAGTGCATCATTGTGGACGTTCTGCCTCTTTTCCTATGCTTTCAATGCAATTCCAGTCTACCTCCTGAAATCGGTTTCCTGCAATTCTGCCCCGCTTTCAAGTCCTCTTGGCAGCCTTACTTCAGTCTATTTTTGGACGATAGCTGTCATTTATAACTCTGCAGGTTTGTGAATTACAGTGCCCCTGAGCTCCTTTCTTCAACTTGCTTTCTTGTGACCTGGCCGCAACACCGCAGGATGGCTTCAGGCCCTAATCTGGTTCCGGCACGGCACGCTGAGCCTTTGGTTATTTCCTCTTCCTGGTGGGAAATGAGAGTTAAATTTGCCCGTCCAGACACCTCCAGCTAGTCTCTCATTGGTTCTCGCTATTCCTGTTCATCTTCCGCAGAAATTGCAAACTGGGCCAAACAGGCGGTTAAAGGCGCTGACTCTCCAAGTGGGGAGAGTGTTAGTAAAGCGTCTGGAATGTTGCACCCGAGTACCAGGGGAGGAAAACTGACACATATTTGAACACGTCTCCCATTCACATGGTTGATCATACTTGGGTTCCACATGCATGTTTTAGCTGAAGGAAGAATACCTTAAACCTGGAGAGTTAAGACCCGTGTAATGGGTACCATGCAATATGACTTCAAAGGGTCTTCATTTGCTCACCGAACCTCTCCAATCCTATCACTGCTGCGTTTATGCCCCTGTACACATGCTTGATTCTCTTTCGGAGACATAGCAATCCATAGGTTTTAAGATACTTACTAGTCAGGTACATTCTTAGGCGTTTAATATGCGGTGTTGAGTCCATTTCGTTGAGCAAGGAGTAGCTCTTGTCTATTCCATATTTGACTTAAGGAACTTTATCTGTGCTCATTTCAATCTCTGGTTTTATGCAGCACCCCAACTCACCTTTACCCTTAAGCAAGCATAAGTTGGTTTTCTAAATTTGAGACCCTGTTCTGTTCTGTAATTCAGTTTCTGTGTAGCCAAGTTTACATTCCGTGTATTACAGATATCTTATGATGTTTCTATTTCTGTGTGACTTACTTCAGTTAGAATCATCATACCTGAATCCACTCATTGTGCTGCTAAGGGCCTGATGACACAGATTTCATTGCTGAGTGATATTGCTTTGTACGTAAATACCACAACTTCTTTATCCATTTTTCACTTTCTGCGATGTTGAACTTGTACTGTAAACGAGGTTCTTGTAAACAGAGGCGTCCCAAACTTTGGGGTGGCTGTGTCTTTTTGATTTTAATTTCCCTAAGCTATAGGACCATAAGTGGAAGTGCCCTAGTTTCTGTTGCTTTGTTTTTTAGATGTTTCAGGAAACACCATACACTTCTCCCGAGTGGTTGTTGGCAATTTACATCCCGCCCATCAGCATAACAAGGCTCCCAGTTCTCCATGGCCTGTCCTGCCTTTCTGGATTTTACACTTTTTTCAGATGGCCCTTTTGACCGGGGGGAAGTGAGACTTCATTGTAGTGCAGATTTCCTTTGCAAGCTTGCTTGGTTGGCCAAAAAGGGCGTATGCGTTTTTTCCTGAATATATTCAGGAAAAAACGCATACGCCCTTTTTGGCCAAGTGCATCATTGTGGACGTTCTGCCTCTTTTCCTATGCTTTCAATGCAATTCCAGTCTACCTCCTGAAATCGGTTTCCTGCAATTCTGCCCCGCTTTCAAGTCCTCTTGGCAGCCTTACTTCAGTCTATTTTTGGACGATAGCTGTCATTTATAACTCTGCAGGTTTGTGAATTACAGTGCCCCTGAGCTCCTTTCTTCAACTCGCTTTCTTTTGAGCTGGCCGCAACACCGCAGGATGGCTTCAGGCCCTAATCTGGTTCCGGTACGGCACGCTGAGCCTTTGGTTATTTCCTCTTCCTGGTGGGAAATGAGAGTTAAATTTGCCCGTCCAGACACCTCCAGCTAGCCTCTCATTGGTTCTCGCTATTCCTGTTCATCTTCCACAGAAATTGAAAACTGGGCCAAATAGGAGGTTAAAGGGACTGACTCTCCAAGTGGGGAGAGTGTTAGTAAAGCGTCTGGAATGTTGCACCCGAGTACCAGGGGAGGAAAACTGAGACATATTTGAACACGTCTCCCGATCACATGGTTGATCATACTCTAGGTTCCACATGCATGTTTTAGCTGAAGGAAGAATACCTTAAACCTGGGTAGTTGAAACCCGTGGAATGGGTACCATGCAATATGACTTCAAAGGGTCTTCATTTGCTCACCGAACCTCTCCAATCCTATCACTGCTGCGTTTATGCCCCTGTACACATGCTTGATTCTCTTTCGGAGACATAGCAATCCATAGGTTTTAAGATACTTACAAGTCAGGTACATTCTTAGGCGTTTAATATGCGGTGTTGAGTCCATTTCGTTGAGCAAGGAGTAGCTCTTGTCTATTCCATATTTGGCTTAAGGAAGTTTATCTGTGCTCATTTCAATCTCTGGTTTTATGCAGCACCCCAACTCACCTTTACCCTTAAGCAAGAATAAGTTGGTTTTCTAAATTTGAGACCCTGTTCTGTTCTGTAATTCAGTTCCTGTGTAGCCAAGTTTACATTCCGTGTATTACTGATATCTTATGATGTTTCTTTTTCTGTGTGACTTATTTCAGTTAGAATCATCATACCTGAATCCACTCATTGTGCTGCTAAGGGCCTGATGACACAGATTTCATTGCTGAGTGATATTGCTTTGTAAGTAAATACCACAACTTCTTTATCCATTTTTCACTTTCGGCGATGTTGAACTTGTACTGTAAACGATGTTCCTGTAAACAGAGCCGTTCCAAACTTTGGGGTGGCTGTGTCTTTTTGATTTTAATTTCCCTAAGCTATAAGACCATAAGTGGAAGTGCCCTTGGTTCTGTTGCTTTGTTTTTTAGATGTTTCAGGAAACACCATACACTTCTCCCGAGTGCCTCTTGGCAATTTACATCCCGCCCATCAGCATAACAAGGCTCCCAGTTCTCCATGGCCTGTCCTGCCTTTCTGGATTTTACACTTTTTTCAGATGGCCCTTTTGACCGGGGGGAAGTGAGACTTCATTGTAGTGCAGATTTCCTTTGCAAGCTTGCTTGGTTGGCCAAAAAGGGCGTATGCGTTTTTTCCTGAATATATTCAGGAAAAAACGCATACGCCCTTTTTGGCCAAGTGCATCATTGTGGACATTCTGCCTCTTTTCCTATGCTTTCAATGCAATTCCAGTCTACCTCCTGAAATCGGTTTCCTGCAATTCTGCCCCGCTTTCAAGTCCTCTTGGCAGCCTTACTTCAGTCTATTTTTGGACGATAGCTGTCATTTATAACTCTGCAGGTTTGTGAATTACAGTGCCCCTGAGCTCCTTTCTTCAACTTGCTTTCTTGTGACCTGGCCGCAACACCGCAGGATGGCTTCAGGTCCTAATCTGGTTCCGGCACGGCACGCTGAGCCTTTGGTTATTTCCTCTTCCTGGTGGGAAATGAGAGTTAAATTTGCCCGTCCAGACACCTCCAGCTAGTCTCTCATTGGTTCTCGCTATTCCTGTTCATCTTCTGCAGAAATTGCAAACTGGGCCAAACAGGCGGTTAAAGGCGCTGACTCTCCAAGTGGGGAGAGTGTTAGTAAAGCATCTGGAATGTTGCACCCGAGTACCAGGGGAGGAAAACTGACACATATTTGAATACGTCTCCCATTCACATGGTTGATCATACTTGGGTTCCACATGCATGTTTTAGCTGAAGGAAGAATACCTTAAACCTGGAGAGTTAAGACCCGTGTAATGGGTACCATGCAATATGACTTCAAAGGGTCTTCATTTGCTCACCGAACCTCTCCAATCCTATCACTGCTGCGTTTATGCCCCTGTACACATGCTTGATTCTCTTTCGGAGACATAGCAATCCATAGGTTTTAAGATACTTACTAGTCAGGTACATTCTTAGGCGTTTAATATGCGGTGTTGAGTCCATTTCGTTGAGCAAGGAGTAGCTCTTGTCTATTCCATATTTGACTTAAGGAACTTTATCTGTGCTCATTTCAATCTCTGGTTTTATGCAGCACCCCAACTCACCTTTACCCTTAAGCAAGCATAAGTTGGTTTTCTAAATTTGAGACCCTGTTCTGTTCTGTAATTCAGTTCCTGTGTAGCCAAGTTTACATTCCGTGTATTACTGATATCTTATGATGTTTCTATTTCTGTGTGACTTACTTCAGTTAGAATCATCATACCTGAATCCACTCATTGTGCTGCTAAGGGCCTGATGACACAGATTTCATTGCTGAGTGATATTGCTTTGTAAGTAAATACCACAACTTCTTTATCCATTTTTCACTTTCTGCGATGTTGAACTTGTACTGTAAACGAGGTTCTTGTAAACAGAGCCGTTCCAAACTTTGGGGTGGCTGTGTCTTTTTGATTTTAATTTCCCTAAGCTATAGGACCATAAGTGGAAGTGCCCTAGTTTCTGTTGCTTTGTTTTTTAGATGTTTCAGGAAACACCATACACTTCTCCCGAGTGGTTGTTGGCAATTTACATCCCGCCCATCAGCATAACAAGGCTCCCAGTTCTCCATGGCCTGTCCTGCCTTTCTGGATTTTACACTTTTTTCAGATGGCCCTTTTGACCGGGGGGAAGTGAGACTTCATTGTAGTGCAGATTTCCTTTGCAAGCTTGCTTGGTTGGCCAAAAAGTGCGTATGCGTTTTTTCCTGAATATATTCAGGAAAAAACGCATACGCCCTTTTTGGCCAAGTGCATCATTGTGGACGTTCTACCTCTTCTCCTATGCTTTCAATGCAATTCCAGTCTACCTCCTGAAATCGGTTTCCTGCAATTCTGCCCCGCTTTCAAGTCCTCTTGGCAGCCTTACTTCAGTCTATTTGTGGACGATAGCTGTCATTTATAACTCTGCAGGTTTGTGAATTACAGTGCCCCTGAGCTCCTTTCTTCAACTCGCTTTCTTGTGACCTGGCCGCAACACCGCAGGATGGCTTCAGGCCCTAATCTGGTTCCGGCCCGGCATGCTGAGCCTTTGGTTAATTCCTCTTCCTGGTGGGAAATGAGAGTTAAATTTGCTCGTCCAGACACCTCCAGCTAGCCTCTCATTGGTTCTCGCTATTCCTGTTCATCTTCCGCAGAAATTGCAAACTGGGCCAAACAGGAGGTTAAAGGGACTGACTCTCCAAGTGGGGGAGAGTGTTAGTAAAGCGTCTGGAATGTTGCACCCGAGTACCAGGGGAGGAAAACTGAGACATATTTGAACACGTCTCCCGATCACATGGTTGGTCATACTTGGGTTCCACATGCATGTTTTAGCTGAAGGAATCATACCTTAAACCTGGGTAGTTGAAACCCGTGGAATGGGTACCATGCAATGTGACTTCAAAGGGTCTTCATTTGCTCACGGAACCTCTGCAATCCTATCACTGCTGAGTTTATGCCCCTGTACACATGCTTGATTCTCTTTCGGAGACATAGCAATCCATAGGTTTTAAGATACTTACTAGTCAGGTACATTCTTAGGCGTTTAATATGGGGTGTTGAGTCCATTTCGTTGAGCAAGGAGTAGCTCTTGTCTATTCCATATTTGGCTTAAGGAACTTTATCTGTGCTCATTTCAATCTCTGGTTTTATGCAGCACCCCAACTCACCTTTAACCTTAAGCAAGCATAAGTTGGTTTTCTAAATTTGAGACCCTGTTCTGTTCTGTAATTCAGTTCCTGTGTAGCCAAGTTTACATTCCGTGTATTACTGATATCTTATGATGTTTCTTTTTCTGTGTGACTTACTTCAGTTAGAATCATCATACCTGAATCCACTCATTGTGCTGCTAAGGGCCTGATGACACAGATTTCATTGCTGAGTGATATTGCTTTGTAAGTAAATACCACAACTTCTTTATCCATTTTTCACTTTCTGCGATGTTGAACTTGTACTGTAAACGAGGTTCTTGTAAACAGAGGTGTCCCAAACTTTGGGGTGGCTGTGTCTTTTTGATTTTAATTTCCCTAAGCTATAGGACCATAAGTGGCAGTGCCCTAGGCTCTGTTGCTTTGTTTTTTAGATGTTTCAGGAAACACCATACACTTCTCCCGAGTGTCTGTTGGCAATTTACATCCCGCCCATCAGCATAACAAGGCTCCCAGTTCTCCATGGCCTGTCCTGCCTTTCTGGATTTTACACTTTTTTCAGATGGCCCTTTTGACCGGGGGGAAGTGAGACTTCATTGTAGTGCAGATTTCCTTTGCAAGCTTGCTTGGTTGGCCAAAAAGGGCGTATGCGTTTTTTCCTGAATATATTCAGGAAAAAACGCATACGCCCTTTTTGGCCAAGTGCATCATTGTGGACGTTCTGCCTCTTTTCCTATGCTTTCAATGCAATTCCAGTCTACCTCCTGAAATCGGTTTCCTGCAATTCTGCCCCGCTTTCAAGTCCTCTTGGCAGCCTTACTTCAGTCTATTTTTGGACGATAGCTGTCATTTATAACTCTGCAGGTTTGTGAATTACAGTGCCCCTGAGCTCCTTTCTTCAACTCGCTTTCTTGTGACCTGGCCGCAACACCGCAGGATGGCTTCAGGCCCTAATCTGGTTCCGGTACGTCACGCTGAGCCTTTGGTTATTTCCTCTTCCTGTTGGGAAATGAGAGTTAAATTTGCCCGTCCAGACACCTCCAGCTAGCCTCTCATTGGTTCTCGCTATTCCTGTTCATCTTCCGCAGAAATTGCAAACTGGGCCAAACAGGAGGTTAAAGGCGCTGACTCTCCAAGTGGGGAGAGTGTTAGTAAAGCGTCTGGAATGTTGCACCCGAGTACCAGGGGAGGAAAACTGAGACATATTTGAACACGTCTCCCGATCACATGGTTGATCATACTCTGGGTTCCACATGCATATTTTAGCTGAAGGAAGAATACCTAAAACCTGGGTAGTTGAAACCCGTGGAATGGGTACCATGCAATATGACTTCAAAGGGTCTTCATTTGCTCACCGAACCTCTCCAATCCTATCACTGCTGCGTTTATGCCCCTGTACACATGCTTGATTCTCTTTTGGAGACATAGCAATCCATAGGTTTTACGATACTTACTAGTCAGGTACATTCTTAGGCGTTTAATATGCGGTGTTGAGTCCATTTCGTTGAGCAAGGAGTAGCTCTTGTCTATTCCATATTTGGCTTAAGGAACTTTATCTGTGCTCATTTCAATCTCTGGTTTTATGCAGCACCCCAACTCACCTTTCCCCTTAAGCAAGCATAAGTTGGTTTTCTAAATTTGAGACCCTGTTCTGTTCTGTAATTCAGTTCCTGTGTAGCCAAGTTTACATTCCGTGTATTACTGATATCTTATGATGTTTCTTTTTCTGTGTGACTTATTTCAGTTAGAATCATCATACCTGAATCCACTCACTGTGCTGCTAAGGGCCTGATGACACAGATTTCATTGCTGAGTGATATTGCTTTGTAAGTAAATACCACAACTTCTTTATCCATTTTTCACTTTCTGCGATGTTGAACTTGTACTGTAAACGAGGTTCTTGTAAACAGAGGCGTCCCAAACTTTGGGGTGGCTGTGTCTTTTTGATTTTAATTTCCCTAATCTATAGGACCATAAGTCGAAGTGCCCTAGGTTCTGTTGCTTTGTTTTTTAGATGTTTCAGGAAACACCATACACTTCTCCCGAGTGGTTGTTGGCAATTTACATCCCGCCCATCAGCATAACAAGGCTCCCAGTTCTCCATGGCCTGTCCTGCCTTTCTGGATTTTACACTTTTTTCAGATGGCCCTTTTGACCGGGGGGAAGTGAGACTTCATTGTAGTGCAGATTTCCTTTGCAAGCTTGCTTGGTTGGCCAAAAAGGGCGTATGCGTTTTTTCCTGAATATATTCAGGAAAAAACGCATACGCCCTTTTTGGCCAAGTGCATCATTGTGGACGTTCTGCCTCTTTTCCTATGCTTTCAATGCAATTCCAGTCTACCTCCTGAAATCGGTTTCCTGCAATTCTGCCCCGCTTTCAAGTCCTCTTGGCAGCCTTACTTCAGTCTATTTTTGGACGATAGCTGTCATTTATAACTCTGCAGGTTTGTGAATTACAGTGCCCCTGAGCTCCTTTCTTCAACTCGCTTTCTTGTGACCTGGCCGCAACACCGCAGGATGGCTTCAGGCCCTAATCTGGTTCCGGCCCGGCATGCTGAGCCTTTGGTTAATTCCTCTTCCTGGTGGGAAATGAGAGTTAAATTTGCCCGTCCAGACACCTCCAGCTAGCCTCTCATTGGTTCTCGCTATTCCTGTTCATCTTCCGCAGAAATTGCAAACTGGGCCAAACAGGAGGTTAAAGGGACTGACTCTCCAAGTGGGGAGAGTGTTAGTAAAGCGTCTGGAATGTTGCACCCGAGTACCAGGGGAGGAAAACTGAGACATATTTGAACACGTCTCCCGATCACATGGTTGATCATACTCTAGGTTCCACATGCATGTTTTAGCTGAAGGAAGAATACCTTAAACCTGGGTAGTTGAAACCCGTGGAATGGGTACCATGCAATATGACTTCAAAGGGTCTTCATTTGCTCACCGAACCTCTCCAATCCTATCACTGCTGCGTTTATGGCCCTGTACACATGCTTGATTCTCTTTCAGAGACATAGCAATCCATAGGTTTTAAGATACTTACTAGTCAGGTACATTCTTAGGCGTTTAATATGGGGTGTTGAGTCCATTTCGTTGAGCAAGGAGTAGCTCTTGTCTGTTCCATATTTGGCTTAAGGAACTTTATCTGTGCTCATTTCGATCTCTGGTTTCATGCAGCACCGCAACTCACCTTTACCCTTAAGCAAGCATAAGTTGGTTTTCTAAATTTGAGACCCTGTTCTGTTCTGTAATTCAGTTCCTGTGTAGCCAAGTTTACATTCCGTGTATTACTGATATCTTATGAGGTTTCTTTTTCTGTGTGACTTATTTCAGTTAGAATCATCATACCTGAATCCACTCACTGTGCTGCTAAGGGCCTGATGACACAGATTTCATTGCTGAGTGATATTGCTTTGTAAGTAAATACCACAACTTCTTTATCCATTTTTCACTTTCTGCGATGTTGAACTTGTACTGTAAACGAGGTTCTTGTAAACAGAGCCGTTCCAAACTTTGGGGTGGCTGTGTCTTTTTGATTTTAATTTCCCTAAGCTATAGGACCATAAGTGGAAGTGCCCTAGGTTCTGTTGCTTTGTTTTTTAGATGTTTCTGGAAACACCATACACTTCTCCCGAGTGGTTGTTGGCAATTTACATCCCGCCCATCAGCATAACAAGGCTCCCAGTTCTCCATGGCCTGTCCTGCCTTTCTGGATTTTACACTTTTTTCAGATGGCCCTTTTGACCGGGGGGAAGTGAGACTTCATTGTAGTGCAGATTTCCTTTGCAAGCTTGCTTGGTTGGCCAAAAAGGGCGTATGCGTTTTTTCCTGAATATATTCAGGAAAAAACGCATACGCCCTTTTTGGCCAAGTGCATCATTGTGGACGTTCTGCCTCTTTTCCTATGCTTTCAATGCAATTCCAGTCTACCTCCTGAAATCGGTTTCCTGCAATTCTGCCCCGCTTTCAAGTCCTCTTGGCAGCCTTACTTCAGTCTATTTTTGGACGATAGCTGTCATTTATAACTCTGCAGGTTTGTGAATTACAGTGCCCCTGAGCTCCTTTCTTCAACTTGCTTTCTTGTGACCTGGCCGCAACACCGCAGGATGGCTTCAGGTCCTAATCTGGTTCCGGCACGGCACGCAGAGCCTTTGGTTAATTCCTCTTCCTGGTGGGAAATGAGAGTTAAATTTGCCCGTCCAGACACCTCCAGCTAGTCTCTCATTGGTTCTCGCTATTCCTGTTCATCTTCCGCAGAAATTGCAAACTGGGCCAAACAGGCGGTTAAAGGCGCTGACTCTCCAAGTGGGGAGAGTGTTAGTAAAGCGTCTGGAATGTTGCACCCGAGTACCAGGGGAGGAAAACTGAGACATATTTGAACACGTCTCCCATTCACATGGTTGATCATACTTGGGTTCCACATGCATGTTTTAGCTGAAGGAAGAATACCTTAAACCTGGAGAGTTGAAACCCGTGGAATTGGTACCATGCAATATGACTTCAAAGGGTCTTCATTTGCTCACCGAACCTCTCCAATCCTATCACTGCTGCGTTTATGCCCCTGTACACATGCTTGATTCTCTTTCAGAGACATAGCAATCCATAGGTTTTAAGATACTTACTAGTCAGGTACATTCTTAGGCGTTTAATATGGGGTGTTGAGTCCATTTCGTTGAGCAAGGAGTAGCTCTTGTCTGTTCCATATTTGGCTTAAGGAACTTTATCTGTGCTCATTTCAATCTCTGGTTTCATGCAGCACCGCAACTCACCTTTACCCTTAAGCAAGCATAAGTTGGTTTTCTAAATTTGAGACCCTGTTCTGTTCTGTAATTCAGTTCCTGTGTAGCCAAGTTTACATTCCGTGTATTACTGATATCTTATGATGTTTCTTTTTCTGTGTGACTTATTTCAGTTAGAATCATCATACCTGAATCCACTCACTGTGCTGCTAAGGGCCTGATGACACAGATTTCATTGCTGAGTGATATTGCTTTGTAAGTAAATACCACAACTTCTTTATCCATTTTTCACTTTCTGCGATGTTGAACTTGTACTGTAAACGAGGTTCTTGTAAACAGAGCCGTTCCAAACTTTGGGGTGGCTGTGTCTTTTTGATTTTAATTTCCCTAAGCTATAGGACCATAAGTGGAAGTGCCCTAGGTTCTGTTGCTTTGTTTTTTAGATGTTTCAGGAAACACCATACACTTCTCTGGAGTGGTTGTTGGCAATATACATCCCGCCCATCAGCATAACAAGGCTCCCAGTTCTCCATGGCCTGTCCTGCCTTTCTGGATTTTACACTTTTTTCAGATGGCCCTTTTGACCGGGGGGAAGTGAGACTTCATTGTAGTGCAGATTTCCTTTGCAAGCTTGCTTGGTTGGCCAAAAAGGGCGTATGCGTTTTTTCCTGAATATATTCAGGAAAAAACGCATACGCCCTTTTTGGCCAAGTGCATCATTGTGGACGTTCTGCCTCTTTTCCTATGCTTTCAATGCAATTCCAGTCTACCTCCTGAAATCGGTTTCCTGCAATTCTGCCCCGCTTTCAAGTCCTCTTGGCAGCCTTACTTCAGTCTATTTTTGGACGATAGCTGTCATTTATAACTCTGCAGGTTTGTGAATTACAGTGCCCCTGAGCTCCTTTCTTCAACTTGCTTTCTTGTGACCTGGCCGCAACACCGCAGGATGGCTTCAGGTCCTAATCTGGTTCCGGCACGGCACGCAGAGCCTTTGGTTAATTCCTCTTCCTGGTGGGAAATGAGAGTTAAATTTGCCCGTCCAGACACCTCCAGCTAGTCTCTCATTGGTTCTCGCTATTCCTGTTCATCTTCCGCAGAAATTGCAAACTGGGCCAAACAGGCGGTTAAAGGCGCTGACTCTCCAAGTGGGGAGAGTGTTAGTAAAGCGTCTGGAATGTTGCACCCGAGTACCAGGGGAGGAAAACTGAGACATATTTGAACACGTCTCCCATTCACATGGTTGATCATACTTGGGTTCCACATGCATGTTTTAGCTGAAGGAAGAATACCTTAAACCTGGAGAGTTGAAACCCGTGGAATTGGTACCATGCAATATGACTTCAAAGGGTCTTCATTTGCTCACCGAACCTCTCCAATCCTATCACTGCTGCGTTTATGCCCCTGTACACATGCTTGATTCTCTTTCAGAGACATAGCAATCCATAGGTTTTAAGATACTTACTAGTCAGGTACATTCTTAGGCGTTTAATATGGGGTGTTGAGTCCATTTCGTTGAGCAAGGAGTAGCTCTTGTCTGTTCCATATTTGGCTTAAGGAACTTTATCTGTGCTCATTTCAATCTCTGGTTTCATGCAGCACCGCAACTCACCTTTACCCTTAAGCAAGCATAAGTTGGTTTTCTAAATTTGAGACCCTGTTCTGTTCTGTAATTCAGTTCCTGTGTAGCCAAGTTTACATTCCGTGTATTACTGATATCTTATGATGTTTCTTTTTCTGTGTGACTTATTTCAGTTAGAATCATCATACCTGAATCCACTCACTGTGCTGCTAAGGGCCTGATGACACAGATTTCATTGCTGAGTGATATTGCTTTGTAAGTAAATACCACAACTTCTTTATCCATTTTTCACTTTCTGCGATGTTGAACTTGTACTGTAAACGAGGTTCTTGTAAACAGAGCCGTTCCAAACTTTGGGGTGGCTGTGTCTTTTTGATTTTAATTTCCCTAAGCTATAGGACCATAAGTGGAAGTGCCCTAGGTTCTGTTGCTTTGTTTTTTAGATGTTTCAGGAAACACCATACACTTCTCAGGAGTGGTTGTTGGCAATATACATCCCGCCCATCAGCATAACAAGGCTCCCAGTTCTCCATGGCCTGTCCTGCCTTTCTGGATTTTACACTTTTTTCAGATGGCCCTTTTGACCGGGGGGAAGTGAGACTTCATTGTAGTGCAGATTTCCTTTGCAAGCTTGCTTGGTTGGCCAAAAAGGTCGTATGCGTTTTTTCCTGAATATATTCAGGAAAAAACGCATACGCCCTTTTTGGCCAAGTGCATCATTGTGGACGTTCTGCCTCTTTTCCTATGCTTTCAATGCAATTCCAGTCTACCTCCTGAAATCGGTTTCCTGCAATTCTGCCCCGCTTTCAAGTCCTCTTGGCAGCCTTACTTCAGTCTATTTTTGGACGATAGCTGTCATTTATAACTCTGCAGGTTTGTGAATTACAGTGCCCCTGAGCTCCTTTCTTCAACTTGCTTTCTTGTGACCTGGCCGCAACACCGCAGGATGGCTTCAGGCCCTAATCTGGTTCCGGCACGGCACGCTGAGCCTTTGGTTAATTCCTCTTCCTGGTGGGAAATGAGAGTTAAATTTGCCCGTCCAGACACCTCCAGCTAGTCTCTCATTGGTTCTCGCTATTCCTGTTCATCTTCCGCAGAAATTGCAAACTGGGCCAAACAGGCGGTTAAAGGCGCTGACTCTCCAAGTGGGGAGAGTGTTAGTAAAGCGTCTGGAATGTTGCACCCGAGTACCAGGGGAGGAAAACTGAGACATATTTGAACACGTCTCCCATTCACATGGTTGATCATACTTGGGTTCCACATGCATGTTTTAGCTGAAGGAAGAATACCTTAAACCTGGAGAGTTAAGACCCGTGTAATGGGTACCATGCAATATGACTTCAAAGGGTCTTCATTTGCTCACCGAACCTCTCCAATCCTATCACTGCTGCGTTTATGCCCCTGTACACATGCTTGATTCTCTTTCGGAGACATAGCAATCCATAGGTTTTAAGATACTTACTAGTCAGGTACATTCTTAGGCGTTTAATATGCGGTGTTGAGTCCATTTCGTTGAGCAAGGAGTAGCTCTTGTCTATTCCATATTTGACTTAAGGAACTTTATCTGTGCTCATTTCAATCTCTGGTTTTATGCAGCACCCCAACTCACCTTTCCCCTTAAGCAAGCATAAGTTGGTTTTCTAAATTTGAGACCCTGTTCTGTTCTGTAATTCAGTTCCTGTGTAGCCAAGTTTACATTCCGTGTATTACTGATATCTTATGATGTTTCTATTTCTGTGTGATTTACTTCAGTTAGAATCATCATACCTGAATCCACTCATTGTGCTGCTAAGGGCCTGATGACACAGATTTCATTGCTGAGTGATATTGCTTTGTAAGTAAATACCACAACTTCTTTATCCATTTTTCACTTTCTGCGATGTTGAACTTGTACTGTAAACGAGGTTCTTGTAAACAGAGCCGTTCCAAACTTTGGGGTGGCTGTGTCTTTTTGATTTTAATTTCCCTAAGCTATAGGACCATAAGTGGAAGTGCCCTAGGTTCTGTTGCTTTGTTTTTTAGATGTTTCAGGAAACACCATACACTTCTCTGGAGTGGTTGTTGGCAATATACATCCCGCCCATCAGCATAACAAGGCTCCCAGTTCTCCATGGCCTGTCCTGCCTTTCTGGATTTTACACTTTTTTCAGATGGCCCTTTTGACCGGGGGGAAGTGAGACTTCATTGTAGTGCAGATTTCCTTTGCAAGCTTGCTTGGTTGGCCAAAAAGGGCGTATGCGTTTTTTCCTGAATATATTCAGGAAAAAACGCATACGCCCTTTTTGGCCAAGTGCATCATTGTGGACGTTCTGCCTCTTTTCCTATGCTTTCAATGCAATTCCAGTCTACCTCCTGAAATCGGTTTCCTGCAATTCTACCCCGCTTTCAAGTCCTCTTGGCAGCCTTACTTCAGTCTATTTTTGGACGATAGCTGTCATTTATAACTCTGCAGGTTTGTGAATTACAGGGCCCCTGAGCTCCTTTCTTCAACTTGCTTTCTTGTGACCTGGCCGCAACACCGCAAGATGGCTTCAGGTCCTAATCTGGTTCCGGCACGGCACGCTGAGCCTTTGGTTAATTCCTCTTCCTGGTGGGAAATGAGAGTTAAATTTGCCCGTCCAGACACCTCCAGCTAGTCTCTCATTGGTTCTCGCTATTCCTGTTCATCTTCCGCAGAAATTGCAAACTGGGCCAAACAGGCGGTTAAAGGCGCTGACTCTCCAAGTGGGGAGAGTGTTAGTAAAGCGTCTGGAATGTTGCACCCGAGTACCAGGGAAGGAAAACTGAGACATATTTGAACACGTCTCCCGTTCACATGGTTGATCATACTTAGGTTCCACATGCATGTTTTAGCTGAAGGAAGAATACCTTAAACCTGGAGAGTTAAGACCCGTGTAATGGGTACCATGCAATATGACTTCAAAGGGTCTTCATTTGCTCACCGAACCTCTCCAATCCTATCACTGCTGCGTTTATGCCCCTGTACACATGCTTGATTCTCTTTCGGAGACATAGCAATCCATAGGTTTTAAGATACTTACTAGTCAGGTACATTCTTAGGCGTTTAATATGCGGTGTTGAGTCCATTTCGTTGAGCAAGGAGTAGCTCTTGTCTATTCCATATTTGACTTAAGGAACTTTATCTGTGCTCATTTCAATCTCTGGTTTTATGCAGCACCCCAACTCACCTTTACCCTTAAGCAAGCATAAGTTGGTTTTCTAAATTTGAGACCCTGTTCTGTTCTGTAATTCAGTTCCTGTGTAGCCAAGTTTACATTCCGTGTATTACTGATATCTTATGATGTTTCTATTTCTGTGTGACTTACTTCAGTTAGAATCATCATACCTGAATCCACTCATTGTGCTGCTAAGGGCCTGATGACACAGATTTCATTGCTGAGTGATATTGCTTTGTAAGTAAATACCACAACTTCTTTATCCATTTTTCACTTTCTGCGATGTTGAACTTGTACTGTAAACGAGGTTCTTGTAAACAGAGCCGTTCCAAACTTTGGGGTGGCTGTGTCTTTTTGATTTTAATTTCCCTAAGCTATAGGACCATTAGTGGAAGTGCCCTAGGTTCTGTTGCTTTGTTTTTTAGATGTTTCAGGAAACACCATACACTTCTCCCGAGTGGTTGTTGGCAATTTACATCCCGCCCATCAGCATAACAAGGCTCCCAGTTCTCCATGGCCTGTCCTGCCTTTCTGGATTTTACACTTTTTTCAGATGGCCCTTTTGACCGGGGGGAAGTGAGACTTCATTGTAGTGCAGATTTCCTTTGCAAGCTTGCTTGGTTGGCCAAAAAGGGCGTATGCGTTTTTTCCTGAATATATTCAGGAAAAAACGCATACGCCCTTTTTGGCCAAGTGCATCATTGTGGACGTTCTGCCTCTTTTCCTATGCTTTCAATGCAATTCCAGTCTACCTCCTGAAATCGGTTTCCTGCAATTCTGCCCCGCTTTCAAGTCCTCTTGGCAGCCTCACTTCAGTCTATTTTTGGACGATAGCTGTCATTTATAACTCTGCAGGTTTGTGAATTACAGTGCCCCTGAGCTCCTTTCTTCAACTCGCTTTCTTGTGACCTGGCCGCAACACCGCAGGATGGCTTCAGGCCCTAATCTGGTTCCGGCCCGGCATGCTGAGCCTTTGGTTAATTCCTCTTCCTGGTGGGAAATGAGAGTTAAATTTGCCCGTCCAGACACCTCCAGCTAGCCTCTCATTGGTTCTCGCTATTCCTGTTCATCTTCTGCAGAAATTGCAAACTGGGCTAAACAGGAGGTTAAAGGGACTGACTCTCCAAGTGGGGAGAGTGTTAGTAAAGCGTCTGGAATGTTGCACCCGAGTACCAGGGGAGGAAAACTGAGACATATTTGAACACGTCTCCCGATCACATGGTTGATCATACTCTAGGTTCCACATGCATGTTTTAGCTGAAGGAAGAATACCTTAAACCTGGGTAGTTGAAACCCGTGGAATGGGTACCATGCAATATGACTTCAAAGGGTCTTCATTTGCTCACCGAACCTCTCCAATCCTATCACTGCTGCGTTTATGCCCCTGTACACATGCTTGATTCTCTTTTGGAGACATAGCAATCCATAGGTTTTACGATACTTACTAGTCAGGTACATTCCTAGGCGTTTAATATGCGGTGTTGAGTCCATTTCGTTGAGCAAGGAGTAGCTCTTGTCTATTCCATATTTGGCTTAAGGAACTTTATCTGTGCTCATTTCAATCTCTGGTTTTATGCAGCACCCCAACTCACCTTTACCCTTAAGCAAGCATAAGTTGGTTTTCTAAATTTGAGACCCTGTTCTGTTCTGTAATTCAGTTCCTGTGTAGCCAAGTTTACATTCCGTGTATTACTGATATCTTATGATGTTTCTTTTTCTGTGTGACTTATTTCAGTTAGAATCATCATACCTGAATCCACTCACTGTGCTGCTAAGGGCCTGATGACACAGATTTCATTGCTGAGTGATATTGCTTTGTAAGTAAATACCACAACTTCTTTATCCATTTTTCACTTTCTGCGATGTTGAACTTGTACTGTAAATGAGGTTCTTGTAAACAGAGCCGTTCCAAACTTTGGGGTGGCTGTGTCTTTTTGATTTTAATTTCCCTAAGCTATAGGACCATAAGTGGAAGTGCCCTAGGTTCTGTTGCTTTGTTTTTTAGATGTTTCAGGAAACACCATACACTTCTCCCGAGTGGTTGTTGGCAATTTACATCCCGCCCATCAGCATAACAAGGCTCCCAGTTCTCCATGGCCTGTCCTGCCTTTCTGGATTTTACACTTTTTTCAGATGGCCCTTTTGACCGGGGGGAAGTGAGACTTCATTGTAGTGCAGATTTCCTTTGCAAGCTTGCTTGGTTGGCCAAAAAGGGCGTATGCGTTTTTTCCTGAATATATTCAGGAAAAAACGCATACGCCCTTTTTGGCCAAGTGCATCATTGTGGACGTTCTGCCTCTTTTCCTATGCTTTCAATGCAATTCCAGTCTACCTCCTGAAATCGGTTTCCTGCAATTCTGCCCCGCTTTCAAGTCCTCTTGGCAGCCTTACTTCAGTCTATTTTTGGATGATAGCTGTCATTTATAACTCTGCAGGTTTGTGAATTACAGTGCCCCTGAGCTCCTTTCTTCAACTTGCTTTCTTGTGACCTGGTCGCAACACCGCAGGATGGCTTCAGGTCCTAATCTGGTTCCGGCACGGCACGCTGAGCCTTTGGTTAATTCCTCTTCCTGGTGGGAAATGAGAGTTAAATTTGCCCGTCCAGACACCTCCAGCTAGTCTCTCATTGGTTCTCGCTATTCCTGTTCATCTTCCGCAGAAATTGCAAACTGGGCCAAACAGGCGGTTAAAGGCGCTGACTCTCCAAGTGGGGAGAGTGTTAGTAAAGCGTCTGGAATGTTGCACCCGAGTACCAGGGAAGGAAAACTGAGACATATTTGAACACGTCTCCCGTTCACATGGTTGATCATACTTAGGTTCCACATGCATGTTTTAGCTGAAGGAAGAATACCTTAAACCTGGAGAGTTAAGACCCGTGTAATGGGTACCATGCAATATGACTTCAAAGGGTCTTCATTTGCTCACCGAACCTCTCCAATCCTATCACTGCTGCGTTTATGCCCCTGTACACATGCTTGATTCTCTTTCGGAGACATAGCAATCCATAGGTTTTAAGATACTTACTAGTCAGGTACATTCTTAGGCGTTTAATATGCGGTGTTGAGTCCATTTCGTTGAGCAAGGAGTAGCTCTTGTCTATTCCATATTTGACTTAAGGAACTTTATCTGTGCTCATTTCAATCTCTGGTTTTATGCAGCACCCCAACTCACCTTTACCCTTAAGCAAGCATAAGTTGGTTTTCTAAATTTGAGACCCTGTTCTGTTCTGTAATTCAGTTCCTGTGTAGCCAAGTTTACATTCCGTGTATTACTGATATCTTATGATGTTTCTATTTCTGTGTGACTTACTTCAGTTAGAATCATCATACCTGAATCCACTCATTGTGCTGCTAAGGGCCTGATGACACAGATTTCATTGCTGAGTGATATTGCTTTGTAAGTAAATACCACAACTTCTTTATCCATTTTTCACTTTCTGCGATGTTGAACTTGTACTGTAAACGAGGTTCTTGTAAACAGAGCCGTTCCAAACTTTGGGGTGGCTGTGTCTTTTTGATTTTAATTTCCCTAAGCTATAGGACCATTAGTGGAAGTGCCCTAGGTTCTGTTGCTTTGTTTTTTAGATGTTTCAGGAAACACCATACACTTCTCCCGAGTGGTTGTTGGCAATTTACATCCCGCCCATCAGCATAACAAGGCTCCCAGTTCTCCATGGCCTGTCCTGCCTTTCTGGATTTTACACTTTTTTCAGATGGCCCTTTTGACCGGGGGGAAGTGAGACTTCATTGTAGTGCAGATTTCCTTTGCAAGCTTGCTTGGTTGGCCAAAAAGGGCGTATGCGTTTTTTCCTGAATATATTCAGGAAAAAACGCATACGCCCTTTTTGGCCAAGTGCATCATTGTGGACGTTCTGCCTCTTTTCCTATGCTTTCAATGCAATTCCAGTCTACCTCCTGAAATCGGTTTCCTGCAATTCTGCCCCGCTTTCAAGTCCTCTTGGCAGCCTCACTTCAGTCTATTTTTGGACGATAGCTGTCATTTATAACTCTGCAGGTTTGTGAATTACAGTGCCCCTGAGCTCCTTTCTTCAACTCGCTTTCTTGTGACCTGGCCGCAACACCGCAGGATGGCTTCAGGCCCTAATCTGGTTCCAGCCCGGCATGCTGAGCCTTTGGTTAATTCCTCTTCCTGGTGGGAAATGAGAGTTAAATTTGCCCGTCCAGACACCTCCAGCTAGCCTCTCATTGGTTCTCGCTATTCCTGTTCATCTTCTGCAGAAATTGCAAACTGGGCCAAACAGGAGGTTAAAGGGACTGACTCTCCAAGTGGGGAGAGTGTTAGTAAAGCGTCTGGAATGTTGCACCCGAGTACCAGGGGAGGAAAACTGAGACATATTTGAACACGTCTCCCGATCACATGGTTGATCATACTCTAGGTTCCACATGCATGTTTTAGCTGAAGGAAGAATACCTTAAACCTGGGTAGTTGAAACCCGTGGAATGGGTACCATGCAATATGACTTCAAAGGGTCTTCATTTGCTCACCGAACCTCTCCAATCCTATCACTGCTGCGTTTATGCCCCTGTACACATGCTTGATTCTCTTTTGGAGACATAGCAATCCATAGGTTTTACGATACTTACTAGTCAGGTACATTCCTAGGCGTTTAATATGCGGTGTTGAGTCCATTTCGTTGAGCAAGGAGTAGCTCTTGTCTATTCCATATTTGGCTTAAGGAACTTTATCTGTGCTCATTTCAATCTCTGGTTTTATGCAGCACCCCAACTCACCTTTACCCTTAAGCAAGCATAAGTTGTTTTTCTAAATTTGAGACCCTGTTCTGTTCTGTAATTCAGTTCCTGTGTAGCCAAGTTTCCATTCCGTGTATTACTGATATCTTATGATGTTTCTTTTTCTGTGTGACTTATTTCAGTTAGAATCATCATACCTGAATCCACTCATTGTGCTGCTATGGACCTGATGACATAGATTTCATTGCTGAGTGATATTGCTTTGTAAGTGAATACCACAACTTCTTTATCCATTTTTCACTTTCTGCGATGTTGAACTTGTACTGTAAATGAGGTTCTTGTAAACAGAGCCGTTCCAAACTTTGGGGTGGCTGTGTCTTTTTGATTTTAATTTCCCTAAGCTATAGGACCATAAGTGGAAGTGCCCTAGGCTCTGTTGATTTGTTTTTTAAATGTTTCAGGAAACACCATACACTTCTCCCAAGTGTCTGTTGGCAATTTACATCCCGCCCATCAGCATAACAAGGCTCCCAGTTCTCAATGGCCTGTTGCCTTTCTGGATTTTACACTTTTTTCAGATGGCCCTTTTGACCGGGGGGAAGTGAGACTTCATTGTAGTGCAGATTTCCTTTGCAAGCTTGCTTGGTTGGCCAAAAAGGGCGTATGCGTTTTTTCCTGAATATATTCAGGAAAAAACGCATACGCCCTTTTTGGCCAAGTGCATCATTGTGGACGTTCTGCCTCTTTTCCTATGCTTTCAATGCAATTCCAGTCTACCTCCTGAAATCGGTTTCCTGCAATTCTGCCCCGCTTTCAAGTCCTCTTGGCAGCCTTACTTCAGTCTATTTTTGGACGATAGCTGTCATTTATAACTCTGCAGGTTTGTGAATTACAGTGCCCCTGAGCTCCTTTCTTCAACTCGCTTTCTTGTGACCTGGCCGCAACACCGCAGGATGGCTTCAGGCCCTAATCTGGTTCCGGCCCGGCATGCTGAGCCTTTGGTTAATTCCTCTTCCTGGTGGGAAATGAGAGTTAAATTTGCCCGTCCAAAATCCTCCAGCTAGCCTCTCATTGGTTCTCGCTATTCCTGTTCATCTTCCGCAGAAATTGCAAACTGGGCCAAACAGGAGGTTAAAGGCGCTGACTCTCCAAGTGGGGAGAGTGTTAGTAAAGCGTCTGGAATGTTGCACCCGAGTACCAGGGGAGGAAAACTGAGACATATTTGAACACGTCTCCCGATCACATGGTTGATCATACTCTGGGTTCCACATGCATATTTTAGCTGAAGGAAGAATACCTAAAACCTGGGTAGTTGAAACCCGTGTAATGGGTACCATGCAATATGACTTCAAAGGGTCTTCATTTGCTCACCGAACCTCTCCAATCCTATCACTGCTGCGTTTATGTCCCTGTACACATGCTTGATTCTCTTTCGGAGACATAGCAATCCATAGGTTTTACGATACTTACTAGTCAGGTACATTCTTAGGCGTTTAATATGCGGTGTTGAGTCCATTTCGTTGAGCAAGGAGTAGCTCTTGTCTATTCCATATTTGGCTTAAGGAACTTTATCTGTGCTCATTTCAATCTCTGGTTTTATGCAGCACCCCAACTCACCTTTCCCCTTAAGCAAGCATATGTTGGTTTTCTAAATTTGAGAACCTGTTCTGTTTTGGAATTCAGTTCCTGTGTAGCCAAGTTTACATTCCGTGTATTACTGATATCTTATGATGTTTCTTTTTCTGTGTGACTTATTTCAGTTAGAATCATCATACCTGAATCCACTCATTGTGCTGCTAAGGGCCTGATGACACAGATTTCATTGCTGAGTGATATTGCTTTGTAAGTAAATACCACAACTTCTTTATCCATTTTTCACTTTCTGCGATGTTGAACTTGTACTGTAAACGAGGTTCTTGTAAACAGAGCCGTTCCAAACTTTGGGGTGGCTGTGTCTTTTTGATTTTAATTTCCCTAAGCTATAGGACCATAAGTGGAAGTGCCCTAGGTTCTGTTGTTTTGTTTTTTAGATGTTTCAGGAAACACCATACACTTCTCCCGAGTGGTTGTTGGCAATTTACATCCCGCCCATCAGCATAACAAGGCTCCCAGTTCTCCATGGCCTGTCCTGCGTTTCTGGATTTTACACTTTTTTCAGATGGCCCTTTTGACCGGGGGGAAGTGAGACTTCATTGTAGTGCAGATTTCCTTTGCAAGTTTGCTTGCTTGGCCAAAAAGGGCGTATGCGTTTTTTCCTGAATATATGCAGGAAAAAACGCATACGCCCTTTTTGGCCAAGTGCATCATTGTGGACGTTCTGCCTCTTTTCCTATGCTTTCAATGCAATTCCAGTCTACCTCCTGAAATCGGTTTCCTGCAATTGTGCCCCGCTTTCAAGTCCTCTTGGCAGCCTTACTTCAGTGTATTTTTGGACGATAGCTGTCATTTATAACTCTGCAGGTTTGTGAATTACAGTGCCCCTGAGCTCCTTTCTTCAACTCGCTTTCTTGTGACCTGGCCGCAACACCACAGGATCGCTTCAGGCCCTAATCTGGTTCCGGCCCGGCATGCTGAGCCTTTGGTTAATTCCTCTTCCTGGTGGGAAATGAGAGTTAAATTTGCCCGTCCAGACACCTCCAGCTAGCCTCTCATTGGTTCTCGCTATTCCTGTTCATCTTCCGCAGAAATTGCAAACTGGGCCAAACAGGAGGTTAAAGGGACTGACTCTCCAAGTGGGGGAGAGTGTTAGTAAAGCGTCTGGAATGTTGCACCCGAGTACCAGGGGAGGAAAACTGAGACATATTTGAACACGTCTCCCGATCACATGGTTGATCATACTCTAGGTTCCACATGCATGTTTTAGCTGAAGGAAGAATACCTTAAACCTGGAGAGTTAAGACCCATGTAATGGGTACCATGCAATATGACTTCAAAGGGTCTTCATTTGCTCACCGAACCTCTCCAATCCTATCACTGCTGCGTTTATGCCCCTGTACACATGCTTGATTCTCTTTCGGAGACATAGCAATCCATAGGTTTTAAGATACTTACTAGTCAGGTACATTCTTAGGCGTTTAATATGGGGTGTTGAGACCATTTCGTTGAGCAAGGAGTAGCTCTTGTCTATTCCATATTTGGCTTAAGGAACTTTATCTGTGCTCATTTCAATCTCTGGTTTTATGCAGCACCCCAACTCACTTTTACACTTAAGCAAGCATAAGTTGGTTTTCTAAATTTGAGACCCTGTTCTGTTCTGTAATTCTGTTCCTGTGTAGCCAAGTTTACATTCCGTGTATTACTGATATCTTATGATGTTTCTTTTTCTGTGTGACTTACTTCAGTTAGAATCATCATACCTGAATCCACTCATTGTGCTGCTAAGGACATGATGACACAGATTTCATTGCTGAGTGATATTGCTTTGTAAGTAAATACCACAACTTCTTTATCCATTTTTCACTTTCTGCGATGTTGAACTTGTACTGTAAACGAGGTTCTTGTAAACAGAGCCGTTCCAAACTTTGGGGTGGCTGTGTCTTTTTGATTTTAATTTCCCTAAGCTATAGGACCATAAGTAGAAGTGCCCTAGGCTCTGTTGCTTTGTTTTTTAGATGTTTCAGGAAACACCATACACTTCTCCCAAGTGTCTGTTGGCAATTTACATCCCACCCATCAGCATAACAAGGCTCCCAGTTCTCAATGGCCTGTTGCCTTTCTGGATTTTACACTTTTTTCAGATGGCCCTTTTGACCGGGGGGAAGTGAGACTTCATTGTAGTGCAGATTTCCTTTGCAAGCTTGCTTGGTTGGCCAAAAAGGGCGTATGCGTTTTTTCCTGAATATATTCAGGAAAAAACGCATACGCCCTTTTTGGCCAAGTGCATCATTGTGGACGTTCTGCCTCTTTTCCTATGCTTTCAATGCAATTCCAGTCTACCTCCTGAAATCGGTTTCCTGCAATTCTGCCCCGCATTCAAATCCTCTTGGCAGCCTTACTTCAGTCTATTTTTGGACGATAGCTGTCATTTATAACTCTGCAGGTTTGTGAATTACAGTGCCCCTGAGCTCCTTTCTTCAACTCGCTTTCTTGTGACCTGGCCGCAACACCGCAGGATGGCTTCAGGCCCTAATCTGGTTCCGGTACGTCACGCTGAGCCTTTGGTTATTTCCTCTTCCTGGTGGGAAATGAGAGTTAAATTTGCCCGTCCAGACACCTCCAGCTAGCCTCTCATTGGTTCTCGCTATTCCTGTTCATCTTCCGCAGAAATTGCAAACTGGGCCAAACAGGAGTTTAAAAGCGCTGACTCTCCAAGTGGGGAGAGTGTTAGTAAAGCGTCTGGAATGTTGCACCCGAGTACCAGGGGAGGAAAACTGAGACATATTTGAACACGTCTCCCGATCACATGGTTGATCATACTCTGGGTTCCACATGCATATTTTAGCTGAAGGAAGAATACCTAAAACCTGGGTAGTTGAAACCCGTGGAATGGGTACCATGCAATATGACTTCAAAGGGTCTTCATTTGCTCACCGAACCTCTCCAATCCTATCACTGCTGCGTTTATGCCCCTGTACACATGCTTGATTCTCTTTCGGAGACATAGCAATCCATAGGTTTTACGATACTTACTAGTCAGGTACATTCTTAGGCGTTTAATATGCGGTGTTGAGTCCATTTCGTTGAGCAAGGAGTAGCTCTTGTCTATTCCATATTTGGCTTAAGGAACTTTATCTGTGCTCATTTCAATCTCTGGTTTTATGCAGCACCCCAACTCACCTTTCCCCTTAAGCAAGCATAAGTTGGTTTTCTAAATTTGTGACCCTGTTCTGTTCTGTAATTCAGTTCCTGTGTAGCCAAGTTTCCATTCCGTGTATTAGTGATATCTTATGATGTTTCTATTTCTGTGTGACTTATTTCAGTTAGAATCATCGTACCTGAATCTACTCATTATACTGCTACGGGCCTGATGACATAGATTTCATTGCTGAGTGATACTGCATTGTACGTAAGTACCACAAGTTCTTTATCCATTTTTCACTTTCTGCGATGTTGAACTTGTACTGTAAACGAGGTTCTTGTAAACAGAGCCGTTCCAAACTTTGGGGTGGCTGTGTCTTTTTGATTTTAATTTCCCTAAGCTATAGGACCATAAGTAGAAGTGCCCTAGCCTCTGTTGCTTTGTTTTTTAGATGTTTCAGGAAACACCATACACTTCTCCCAAGTGTCTGTTGGCAATTTACATCCCACCCATCAGCATAACAAGGCTCCCAGTTCTCAATGGCCTGTTGCCTTTCTGGATTTTACACTTTTTTCAGATGGCCCTTTTGACCAGGGGGAAGTGAGACTTCATTGTAGTGCAGATTTCCTTTGCAAGCTTGCTTGGTTGGCCAAAAAGGGCGTATGCGTTTTTTCCTGAATATATTCAGGAAAAAACGCATACACCCTTTTTGGCCAATTGCATCATTGTGGACGTTCTGCCTCTTTTCCTATGCTTTCAGTGCAATTCCAGTCTACCTCCTGAAATCGGTTTCCTGCAATTCTACCCCGCTTTCAAGTCCTCTTGGCAGCCTTACTTCAGTCTATTTTTGGACGATAGCTGTCATTTATAACTCTGCAGGTTTGTGAATTACAGTGCCCCTGAGCTCCTTTCTTCAACTCGCTTTCTTGTGACCTGGCCGCAACACCGCAGGATGGCTTCAGGCCCTAATCTGGTTCCGGCACGGCACGCTGAGCCTTTGGTTAATTCCTCTTCCTGGTGGGAAATGAGAGTTAAATTTGCCTGTCCAGACACCTCCAGCTAGTCTCTCATTGGTTCTCGCTATTCCTGTTCATCTTCCGCAGAAATTGCAAACTGGGCCAAACAGGAGGTTAAAGGGACTGACTCTCCAGGTCGGGAGAGTGTTAGTAAAGCGTCTGGAATGTTGCACCCGAGTACCAGGGGAGGAAAACTGAGACATATTTGAACACGTCTCCCGATCACATGGTTGATCATACTCTAGGTTCCACATGCATGTTTTAGCTGAAGGAAGAATACCTTAAACCTGGGTAGTTGAAACCCGTGGAATGGGTACCATGCAATATGACTTCAAAGGGTCTTCATTTGCTCACCGAACCTCTCCAATCCTATCACTGCTGCGTTTATGCCCCTGTACACATGCTTGATTCTCTTTCGGAGACATAGCAATCCATAGGTTTTACGATACTTACTAGTCAGGTACATTCCTAGGCGTTTAATATGCGGTGTTGAGTCCATTTCGTTGAGCAAGGAGTAGCTCTTGTCTATTCCATATTTGGCTTAAGGAACTTTATCTGTGCTCATTTCAATCTCTGGTTTTATGCAGCACCCCAACTCACCTTTACCCTTAAGCAAGCATAAGTTGGTTTTCTAAATTTGAGACCCTGTTCTGTTCTGTAATTCAGTTCCTGTGTAGCCAAGTTTACATTCCGTGTATTACTGATATCTTATGATGTTTCTTTTTCTGTGTGACTTATTTCAGTTAGAATCATCATACCTGAATCCACTCACTGTGCTGCTAAGGGCCTGATGACACAGATTTCATTGCTGAGTGATATTGCTTTGTAAGTAAATACCACAACTTCTTTATCCATTTTTCACTTTCTGCGATGTTGAACTTGTACTGTAAACGAGGTTCTTGTAAACAGAGCCGTTCCAAACTTTGGGGTGGCTGTGTCTTTTTGATTTTAATTTCCCTAAGCTATAGGACCATAAGTGGAAGTGCCCTAGGTTCTGTTGCTTTGTTTTTTAGATGTTTCAGGAAACACCATACACTTCTCCCGAGTGGTTGTTGGCAATTTACATCCCACCCATCAGCATAACAAGGCTCCCAGTTCTCCATGGCCTGTCCTGCCTTTCTGGATTTTACACTTTTTTCAGATGGCCCTTTTGACCGGGGGGAAGTGAGACTTCATTGTAGTGCAGATTTCCTTTGCAAGCTTGCTTGGTTGGCCAAAAATGGCGTATGCGTTTTTTCCTGAATATATTCAGGAAAAAACGCATACGCCCTTTTTGGCCAAGTGCATCATTGTGGACGTTCTGCCTCTTTTCCTATGCTTTCAATGCAATTCCAGTCTACCTCCTGAAATCGGTTTCCTGCAATTCTGCCCCGCTTTCAAGTCCTCTTGGCAGCCTTACTTCAGTCTATTTTTGGACGATAGCTGTCATTTATAACTCTGCAGGTTTGTGAATTACAGTGCCCCTGAGCTCCTTTCTTCAACTCGCTTTCTTGTGACCTGGCCGCAACACCGCAGGATGGCTTCAGGCCCTAATCTGGTTCCGGCCCGGCATGCTGAGCCTTTGGTTAATTCCTCTTCCTGGTGGGAAATGAGAGTTAAATTTGCCCGTCCAGACACCTCCAGCTAGCCTCTCATTGGTTCTCGCTATTCCTGTTCATCTTCCGCAAGGATTGCAAACTGGGCCAAACAGGAGGTTAAAGGGACTGACTCTCCAAGTGGGGGAGAGTGTTAGTAAAGCGTCTGGAATGTTGCACCCGAGTACCAGGGGAGGAAAACTGAGACATATTTGAACACGTCTCCCGATCACATGGTTGATCATACTCTAGGTTCCACATGCATGTTTTAGCTGAAGGAATCATACCTTAAGCCTGGGTAGTTGAAACCCGTGGAATGGGTACCATGCAATATGACTTCAAAGGGTCTTCATTTGCTCACCGAACCTCTGCAATCCTATCACTGCTGCGTTTATGCCCCTGTACACATGCTTGATTCTCTTTCGGAGACATAGCAATCCATAGGTTTTACGATACTTACTAGTCAGGTACATTCTTAGGCGTTTAATATGCGGTGTTGAGTCCATTTCGTTGAGCAAGGAGTAGCTCTTGTCTATTCCATATTTGACTTAAGGAACTTTATCTGTGCTCATTTCAATCTCTGGTTTTATGCAGCACCCCAACTCACCTTTCCCCTTAAGCAAGCATAAGTTGTTTTTCTAAATTTGAGACCCTGTTCTGTTCTGTAATTCAGTTCCTGTGTAGCCAAGTTTACATTCCGTGTATTACTGATATCTTATGATGTTTCTTTTTCTTTGTGACTTATTTCAGTTAGAATCATCATACCTGAATTCTCTCATTGTGATGCTAAGGGCCTGATGACATAGATTTCATTGCTGAGTGATATTGCTTTGTAAGTAAATATCACAACTTCTTTATCCATTTTTCACTTTCTGCGATGTTGAACTTGTACTGTAAACGAGGTTCTTGTAAACAGAGGTGTCCCAAACTTTGGGGTGGCTGTGTCTTTTTGATTTTAATTTCCCTAAGCTATAGGACCATAAGTGGCAGTGCCCTAGGCTCTGTTGCTTTGTTTTTTAGATGTTTCAGGAAACACCATACACTTCTCTGGAGTGTCTGTTGGCAATTTACATCCCGCCCATCAGCATAACAAGGCTCCCAGTTCTCCATGGCCTGTCCTGCCTTTCTGGATTTTACACTTTTTTCAGATGGCCCTTTTGACCGGGGGGAAGTGAGACTTCATTGTAGTGCAGATTTCCTTTGCAAGCTTGCTTGGTTGGCCAAAAAGGGCGTATGCGTTTTTTCCTGAATATATTCAGAAAAAAACGCATACGCCCTTTTTGGCCAAGTGCATCATTGTGGACGTTCTGCCTCTTTTCCTATGCTTTCAATGCAATTCCAGTCTACCTCCTGAAATCGGTTTCCTGCAATTCTGCCCCGCATTCAAGTCCTCTTGGCAGCCTTACTTCAGTCTATTTTTGGACGATAGCTGTCATTTATAACTCTGCAGGTTTGTGAATTACAGTGCCCCTGAGCTCCTTTCTTCAACTCGCTTTCTTGTGACCTGGCCGCAACACTGCAGGATGGCTTCAGGCCCTAATCTGGTTCCGGTACGGCACGCTGAGCCTTTGGTTATTTCCTCTTCCTGGTGGGAAATGAGAGTTAAATTTGCCCGTCCAGACACCTCCAGCTAGCCTCTCATTGGTTCTCGCTATTCCTGTTCATCTTCCGCAGAAATTGCAAACTGGGCCAAACAGGAGGTTAAAGGCGCTGACTCTCCAAGTGGGGAGAGTGTTAGTAAAGCGTCTGGAATGTTGCACCCGAGTACCAGGGGAGGAAAACTGAGACATATTTGAACACGTCTCCCGATCACATGGTTGATCATACTCTGGGTTCCACATGCATATTTTAGCTGAAGGAAGAATACCTAAAACCTGGGTAGTTGAAACCCGTGGAATGGGTACCATGCAATATGACTTCAAAGGGTCTTCATTTGCTCACCGAACCTCTCCAATCCTATCACTGCTGCGTTTATGCCCCTGTACACATGCTTGATTCTCTTTCGGAGACATAGCAATCCATAGGTTTTACGATACTTACTAGTCAGGTACATTCTTAGGCGTTTAATATGCGGTGTTGAGTCCATTTCGTTGAGCAAGGAGTAGCTCTTGTCTATTCCATATTTGGCTTAAGGAACTTTATCTGTGCTCATTTCAATCTCTGGTTTTATGCAGCACCCCAACTCACCTTTCCCCTTAAGCAAGCATAAGTTGGTTTTCTAAATTTGTGACCCTGTTCTGTTCTGTAATTCAGTTCCTGTGTAGCCAAGTTTCCATTCCGTGTATTAGTGATATCTTATGATGTTTCTATTTCTGTGTGACTTATTTCAGTTAGAATCATCGTACCTGAATCTACTCATTATGCTGCTACGGGCCTGATGACATAGATTTCATTGCTGAGTGATACTGCATTGTACGTAAGTACCAAAAGTTCTTTATCCATTTTTCACTTTCTGCGATGTTGAACTTGTACTGTAAACGAGGTTCTTGTAAACAGAGCCGTTCCAAACTTTGGGGTGGCTGTGTCTTTTTTATTTTAATTTCCCTAAGCTATAGGACCATAAGTAGAAGTGCCCTAGGCTCTGTTGCTTTGTTTTTTAGATGTTTCAGGAAACACCATACACTTCTCCCAAGTGTCTGTTGGCAATTTACATCCCACCCATCAGCATAACAAGGCTCCCAGTTCTCCATGGCCTGTTGCCTTTCTGGATTTTACACTTTTTTCAGATGGCCCTTTTGACCGGGGGGAAGTGAGACTTCATTGTAGTGCAGATTTCCTTTGCAAGCTTGCTTGGTTGGCCAAAAAGGGCGTATGCGTTTTTTCCTGAATATATTCAGGAAAAAACGCATACGCCCTTTTTGGCCAAGTGCATCATTGTGGACGTTCTGCCTCTTTTCCTATGCTTTCAGTGCAATTCCAGTCTACCTCCTGAAATCGGTTTCCTGCAATTCTACCCCGCTTTCAAGTCCTCTTGGCAGCCTTACTTCAGTCTATTTTTGGACGATAGCTGTCATTTATAACTCTGCAGGTTTGTGAATTACAGTGCCCCTGAGCTCCTTTCTTCAACTCGCTTTCTTGTGACCTGGCCGCAACACCGCAGGATGGCTTCAGGCCCTAATCTGGTTCCGGCACGGCACGCTGAGCCTTTGGTTAATTCCTCTTCCTGGTGGGAAATGAGAGTTAAATTTGCCCGTCCAGACACCTCCAGCTAGTCTCTCATTGGTTCTCGCTATTCCTGTTCATCTTCCGCAGAAATTGCAAACTGGGCCAAACAGGAGGTTAAAGGGACTGACTCTCCAGGTCGGGAGAGTGTTAGTAAAGCGTCTGGAATGTTGCACCCGAGTACCAGGGGAGGAAAACTGAGACATATTTGAACACGTCTCCCGATCACATGGTTGATCATACTCTAGGTTCCACATGCATGTTTTAGCTGAAGGAAGAATACCTTAAACCTGGGTAGTTTAAACCCGTGGAATGGGTACCATGCAATATGACTTCAAAGGGTCTTCATTTGCTCACCGAACCTCTCCAATCCTATCACTGCTGCGTTTATGCCCCTGTACACATGCTTGATTCTCTTTCGGAGACATAGCAATCCATAGGTTTTAAGATACTTACTAGTCAGGAACATTCTTAGGCGTTTAATATGGGGTGTTGAGTCCATTTCGTTGAGCAAGGAGTAGCTCTTGTCTATTCCATATTTGGCTTAAGGAACTTTATCTGTGCTCATTTCAATCTCTGGTTTTATGCAGCACCCCAACTCACCTTTACCCTTAAGCAAGAATAAGTTGGTTTTCTAAATTTGAGACCCTGTTCTGTTCTGTAATTCAGTTCCTGTGTAGCCAAGTTTACATTCCGTGTATTACTGATATCTTATGATGTTTCTTTTTCTGTGTGACTTATTTCAGTTAGAATCATCATACCTGAATCCACTCATTGTGCTGCTAAGGGCCTGATGACACAGATTTCATTGCTGAGTGATATTGCTTTGTAAGTAAATACCACAACTTCTTTATCCATTTTTCACTTTCTGCGATGTTGAACTTGTACTGTAAACGAGGTTCTTGTAAACAGAGCCGTTCCAAACTTTGGGGTGGCTGTGTCTTTTTGATTTTAATTTCCCTAAGCTATAGGACCATAAGTGGAAGTGCCCTAGGTTCTGTTGCTTTGTTTTTTAGATGTTTCAGGAAACACCATACACTTCTCCCGAGTGGTTGTTGGCAATTTACATCCCGCCCATCAGCATAACAAGGCTCCCAGTTCTCCATGGCCTGTCCTGCCTTTCTGGATTTTACACTTTTTTCAGATGGCCCTTTTGACCGGGGGGAAGTGAGACTTCATTGTAGTGCAGATTTCCTTTGCAAGCTTGCTTGGTTGGCCAAAAAGGGCGTATGCGTTTTTTCCTGAATATATTCAGGAAAAAACGCATACGCCCTTTTTGGCCAAGTGCATCATTGTGGACGTTCTGCCTCTTTTCCTATGCTTTCAATGCAATTCCAGTCTACCTCCTGAAATCGGTTTCCTGCAATTCTGCCCCGCTTTCAAGTCCTCTTGGCAGCCTTACTTCAGTGTATTTTTGGACGATAGCTGTCATTTATAACTCTGCAGGTTTGTGAATTACAGTGCCCCTGAGCTCCTTTCTTCAACTCGCTTTCTTGTGACCTGGCCGCAACACCGCAGGATGGCTTCAGGCCCTAATCTGTTTCCGGCCCGGCATGCTGAGCCTTTGGTTAATTCCTCTTCCTGGTGGGAAATGAGAGTTAAATTTGCCCGTCCAGACACCTCCAGCTAGCTTCTCATTGGTTCTCGCTATTCCTGTTCATCTTCCGCAGAAATTGCAAACTGGGCCAAACAGGAGGTTAAAGGGACTGACTCTCCAAGTGGGGGAGAGTGTTAGTAAAGCGTCTGGAATGTTGCACCCGAGTACCAGGGGAGGAAAACTGAGACATATTTGAACACGTCTCCCGATCACATGGTTGATCATACTCTAGGTTCCACATGCATGTTTTAGCTGAAGGAAGAATACCTTAAACCTGGGTAGTTGAAACCCGTGGAATGGGTACCATGCAATATGACTTCAAAGGGTCTTCATTTGCTCACCGAACCTCTCCAATCCTATCACTGCTGCGTTTATGCCCCTGTACACATGCTTGATTCTCTTTCGGAGACATAGCAATCCATAGGTTTTAAGATATTTACTAGTCAGGAACATTCTTAGGCGTTTAATATGGGGTGTTGAGTCCATTTCGTTGAGCAAGGAGTAGCTCTTGTCTATTCCATATTTGGCTTAAGGAACTTTATCTGTGCTCATTTCAATCTCTGGTTTTATGCAGCACCCCAACTCACCTTTACCCTTAAGCAAGCATAAGTTGGTTTTCTAAATTTGAGACCCTGTTCTGTTCTGTAATTCAGTTCCTGTGTAGCCAAGTTTACATTCCGTGTATTACTGATATCTTATGATGTTTCTTTTTCTGTGTGACTTATTTCAGTTAGAATCATCATACCTGAATCCACTCACTGTGCTGCTAAGGGCCTGATGACACAGATTTCATTGCTGAGTGATATTGCTTTGTAAGTAAATACCACAACTTCTTTATCCATTTTTCACTTTCTGCGATGTTGAACTTGTACTGTAAACGAGGTTCTTGTAAACAGAGCCGTTCCAAACTTTGGGGTGGCTGTGTCTTTTTGATTTTAATTTCCCTAAGCTATAGGACCATAAGTGGAAGTGCCCTAGGTTCTGTTGCTTTGTTTTTTAGATGTTTCAGGAAACACCATACACTTCTCCCGAGTGGTTGTTGGCAATTTACATCCCACCCATCAGCATAACAAGGCTCCCAGTTCTCCATGGCCTGTCCTGCCTTTCTGGATTTTACACTTTTTTCAGATGGCCCTTTTGACCGGGGGGAAGTGAGACTTCATTGTAGTGCAGATTTCCTTTGCAAGCTTGCTTGGTTGGCCAAAAATGGCGTATGCGTTTTTTCCTGAATATATTCAGGAAAAAACGCATACGCCCTTTTTGGCCAAGTGCATCATTGTGGACGTTCTGCCTCTTTTCCTATGCTTTCAATGCAATTCCAGTCTACCTCCTGAAATCGGTTTCCTGCAATTCTGCCCCGCTTTCAAGTCCTCTTGGCAGCCTTACTTCAGTCTATTTTTGGACGATAGCTCTCATTTATAACTCTGCAGGTTTGTGAATTACAGTGCCCCTGAGCTCCTTTCTTCAACTCGCTTTCTTGTGACCTGGCCGCAACACCGCAGGATGGCTTCAGGCCCTAATCTGGTTCCGGCCCGGCATGCTGAGCCTTTGGTTAATTCCTCTTCCTGGTGGGAAATGAGAGTTAAATTTGCCCGTCCAGACACCTCCAGCTAGCCTCTCATTGGTTCTCGCTATTCCTGTTCATCTTCCGCAGAAATTGCAAACTGGGCCAAACAGGAGGTTAAAGGGACTGACTCTCCAAGTGGGGGAGAGTGTTAGTAAAGCGTCTGGAATGTTGCACCCGAGTACCAGGGGAGGAAAACTGAGACATATTTGAACACGTCTCCCGATCACATGGTTGATCATACTCTAGGTTCCACATGCATGTTTTAGCTGAAGGAATCATACCTTAAACCTGGGTAGTTGAAACCCGTGGAATGGGTACCATGCAATATGACTTCAAAGGGTCTTCATTTGCTCACCAAACCTCTGCAATCCTATCACTGCTGCGTTTATGCCCCTGTACACATGCTTGATTCTCTTTTGGAGACATAGCAATCCATAGGTTTTACGATACTTACTAGTCAGGTACATTCTTAGGCGTTTAATATGCGGTGTTGAGTCCATTTCGTTGAGCAAGGAGTAGCTCTTGTCTATTCCATATTTGACTTAAGGAACTTTATCTGTGCTCATTTCAATCTCTGGTTTTATGCAGCACCCCAACTCACCTTTCCCCTTAAGCAAGCATAAGTTGGTTTTCTAAATTTGAGACCCTGTTCTGTTCTGTAATTCAGTTCCTGTGTAGCCAAGTTTACATTCCGTGTATTACTGATATCTTATGATGTTTCTTTTTCTTTGTGACTTATTTCAGTTAGAATCATCATACCTGAATTCTCTCATTGTGATGCTAAGGGCCTGATGACATAGATTTCATTGCTGAGTGATATTGCTTTGTAAGTAAATATCACAACTTCTTTATCCATTTTTCACTTTCTGCGATGTTGAACTTGTACTGTAAACGAGGTTCTTGTAAACAGAGGTGTCCCAAACTTTGGGGTGGCTGTGTCTTTTTGATTTTAATTTCCCTAAGCTATAGGACCATAAGTGGCAGTGCCCTAGGCTCTGTTGCTTTGGTTTTTAGATGTTTCAGGAAACACCATACACTTCTCTGGAGTGTCTGTTGGCAATTTACATCCCGCCCATCAGCATAACAAGGCTCCCAGTTCTCCATGGCCTGTCCTGCCTTTCTGGATTTTACACTTTTTTCAGATGGCCCTTTTGACCGGGGGGAAGTGAGACTTCATTGTAGTGCAGATTTCCTTTGCAAGCTTGCTTGGTTGGCCAAAAAGGGCGTATGCGTTTTTTCCTGAATATATTCAGAAAAAAACGCATACGCCCTTTTTGGCCAAGTGCATCATTGTGGACGTTCTGCCTCTTTTCCTATGCTTTCAATGCAATTCCAGTCTACCTCCTGAAATCGGTTTCCTGCAATTCTGCCCCGCATTCAAGTCCTCTTGGCAGCCTTACTTCAGTCTATTTTTGGACGATAGCTGTCATTTATAACTCTGCAGGTTTGTGAATTACAGTGCCCCTGAGCTCCTTTCTTCAACTTGCTTTCTTGTGACCTGGCCGCAACACCGCAGGATGGCTTCAGGCCCTAATCTGGTTCCGGCACGGCACGCTGAGCCTTTGGTTATTTCCTTTTCCTGGTGGGAAATGAGAGTTAAATTTGCCCGTCCAGACACCTCCAGCTAGTCTCTCATTGGTTCTCGCTATTCCTGTTCATCTTTCGCAGAAATTGCAAACTGGGCCAAACAGGAGGTTAAAGGCGCTGACTCTCCAAGTGGGGAGAGTGTTAGTAAAGCGTCTGGAATGTTGCACCCGAGTACCAGGGGAGGAAAACTGAGACATATTTGAACACGTCTCCCGTTCACATGGTTGATCATACTTGGGTTCCACATGCATGTTTTAGCTGAAGGAAGAATACCTTAAACCTGGAGAGTTAAGACCCGTGTAATGGGTACCATGCAATATGACTTCAAAGGGTCTTCATTTGCTCACCAAACCTCTCCAATCCTATCACTGCTGCGTTTATGCCCCTGTAAACATGCTTGATTCTCTTTCGGAGACATAGCAATCCATAGGTTTTAAGATACTTACTAGTTAAGTACATTCTTAGGCGTTTAATATGCGGTGTTGAGTCCATTTCGTTGAGCAAGGAGTAGCTCTTGTCTATTCCATATTTGGCTTAAGGAACTTTATCTGTGCTCATTTCAATCTCTGGTTGTATGCAGCACCCCAACTCACCTTTACCCTTAAGCAAGAATAAGTTGGTTTTGTAAATTTGAGACCCTGTTCTGTTCTGTAATTCAGTTCCTGTGTAGCCAAGTTTACATTCCGTGTATTACTGATATCTTATGATGTTTCTTTTTCTGTGTGACTTATTTCAGTTAGAATCATCATACCTGAATCCACTCACTGTGCTGCTAAGGGCCTGATGACACAGATTTCATTGCTGAGTGATATTGCTTTGTAAGTAAATACCACAACTTCTTTATCCATTTTTCACTTTCTGCGATGTTGAACTTGTACTGTAAACGAGGTTCTTGTAAACAGAGCTGTTCCAAACTTTGGGGTGGGTGTGTCTTTTTGATTTTAATTTCCCTAAGCTATAGGACCATAAGTGGAAGTGCCCTAGGTTCTGTTGCTTTGTTTTTTAGATGTTTCAGGAAACACCATACACTTCTCCCGAGTGGTTGTTGGCAATTTACATCCCGCCCATCAGCATAACAAGGCTCCCAGTTCTCCATGGCCTGTCCTGCCTTTCTGGATTTTACACTTTTTTCAGATGGCCCTTTTGACCGGGGGGAAGTGAGACTTCATTGTAGTGCAGATTTCCTTTGCAAGCTTGCTTGGTTGGCCAAAAAGGGCGTATGCGTTTTTTCCTGAATATATTCAGGAAAAAACGCATACGCCCTTTTTGGCCAAGTGCATCATTGTGGACGTTCTGCCTCTTTTCCTATGCTTTCAATGCAATTCCAGTCTACCTCCTGAAATCGGTTTCCTGCAATTCTGCCCCGCTTTCAAGTCCTCTTGGCAGCCTTACTTCAGTGTATTTTTGGACGATAGCTGTCATTTATAACTCTGCAGGTTTGTGAATTACAGTGCTCCTGAGCTCCTTTCTTCAACTCGCTTTCTTGTGACCTGGCCGCAACAGCGCAGGATGGCTTCAGGCCCTAATCTGTTTCCGGCCCGGCATGCTGAGCCTTTGGTTAATTCCTCTTCCTGGTGGGAAATGAGAGTTAAATTTGCCCGTCCAGACACCTCCAGCTAGCCTCTCATTGGTTCTCACTATTCCTGTTCATCTTCCGCAGAAATTGCAAACTGGGCCAAACAGGAGGTTAAAGGGACTGACTCTCCAAGTGGGGGAGAGTGTTAGTAAAGCGTCTGGAATGTTGCACCCGAGTACCAGGGGAGGAAAACTGAGACATATTTGAACACGTCTCCCGATCACATGGTTGATCATACTCTAGGTTCCACATGCATGTTTTAGCTGAAGGAAGAATACCTTAAACCTGGAGAGTTGAGACCCGTGTAATGGGTACCATGCAATATGACTTCAAAGGGTCTTCATTTGCTCACCGAACCTCTGCAATCCTATCACTGCTGCGTTTATGCCCCTGTACACATGCTTGATTCTCTTTCGGAGACATAGCAATCCATAGGTTTTAAGATACTTACTAGTCAGGTACATTCTTAGGCGTTTAATATGGGGTGTTGAGTCCATTTCGTTGAGCAAGGAGTAGCTCTTGTCTATTCCATATTTGGCTTAAGGAACTTTATCTGTGCTCATTTCAATCTCTGGTTTTATGCAGCACCCCAACTCACCTTTACCCTTAAGCAAGCATAAGTTGGTTTTCTAAATTGAGGCCCTGTTCTGTTCTGTAATTCAGTTCCTGTGTAGCCAAGTTTACATTCCGTGTATTACTGATATCTTATGATGTTTCTTTTTCTGTGTGACTTACTTCAGTTAGAATCATCATACCTGAATCCACTCATTGTGCTGCTAAGGGCCTGATGACACAGATTTCATTGCTGAGTGATATTGCTTTGTAAGTAAATACCACAACTTCTTTATCCATTTTTCACTTTCTGCGATGTTGAACTTGTACTGTAAACGAGGTTCTTGTAAACAGAGCCGTTCCAAACTTTGGGGTGGCTGTGTCTTTTTGATTTTAATTTCCCTAAGCTATAGGACCATAAGTGGAAGTGCCCTAGGTTCTGTTGCTTTGTTTTTTAGATGTTTTAGGAAACACCATACACTTCTCCCGAGTGGTTGTTGGCAATTTACATCCCGCCCATCAGCATAACAAGGCTCCCAGTTCTCCATGGCCTGTCCTGCCTTTCTGGATTTTACACTTTTTTCAGATGGCCCTTTTGACCGGGGGGAAGTGAGACTTCATTGTAGTGCAGATTTCCTTTGCAAGCTTGCTTGGTTGGCCAAAAAGGGCGTATGCGTTTTTTCCTGAATATATTCAGGATAAAACGCATACGCCCTTTTTGGCCAAGTGCATCATTGTGGACGTTCTGCCTCTTTTCCTATGCTTTCAATGCAATTCCAGTCTACCTCCTGAAATCGGTTTCCTGCAATTCTGCCCCGCTTTCAAATCCTCTTGGCAGCCTTACTTCAGTTTATTTTTGGACGATAGCTGTCATTTATAACTCTGCAGGTTTGTGAATTACAGTACCCCTGAGCTCCTTTCTTCAACTCGCTTTCTTTTGAGCTGGCCGCAACACCGCAGGATGGCTTCAGGCCCTAATCTGGTTCCGGTACGGCACGCTGAGCCTTTGGTTATTTCCTCTTCCTGGTGGGAAATGAGAGTTAAATTTGCCCTTCCAGACACCTCCAGCTAGCCTCTCATTGGTTCTCGCTATTCCTGTTCATCTTCCGCAGAAATTGCAAACTGGGCCAAACAGGAGGTTAAAGGCGCTGACTCTCAAAGTGGGGAGAGTGTTAGTAAAGCGTCTGGAATGTTGCACCCGAGTACCAGGGGAGGAAAACTGAGACATATTTGAACACGTCTCCCGTTCAAATGGTTGATCATACTTGGGTTCCACATGCATGTTTTAGCTGAAGGAAGAATACCTTAAACCTGGAGAGTTGAGACCCGTGTAATGGGTACCATGCAATATGACTTCAAAGGGTCTTCATTTGCTCATCGAACCTCTCCAATCCTATCATTGCTGCGTTTATGCCCCTGTACACATGCTTGATTCTCTTTCGGAGACATAGCAATCCATAGGTTTTAAGATACTTACTAGTCAGGTACATTCTTAGGCGTTTAATATGCGGTGTTGAGTCCATTTCGTTGAGCAAGGAGTAGCTCTTGTCTATTCCATATTTGGCTTAAGGAACTTTATCTGTGCTCATTTCAATCTCTGGTTTCATGCAGCACCCCAACTCACCTTTACCCTTAAGCAAGAATAAGTTGGTTTTGTAAATTTGAGACCCTGTTCTGTTCTGTAATTCAGTTCCTGTGTAGCCAAGTTTACATTCCGTGTATTACTGATATCTTATGATGTTTCTTTTTCTGTGTGACTTATTTCAGTTAGAATCATCATACCTGAATCCACTCATTGTGATGCTAAGGGCCTGATGACATAGATTTCATTGCTGAGTGATATTGCTTTGTAAGTAAATACCACAACTTCTTTATCCATTTTTCACTTTCTGCGATGTTGAACTTGTACTGTAAACGAGGTTCTTGTAAACAGAGGCGTCCCAAACTTTGGGGTGGCTGTGTCTTTTTGATTTTAATTTCCCTAAGCTATAGGACCATAAGTGGCAGTGCCCTAGGCTCTGTTGCTTTGTTTTTTCGATGTTTCAGGAAACACCATACACTTCTCCCAAGTGTCTGTTGGCAATTTACATCCTGCCGATCAGCATAACAAGGCTCCCAGTTCTCCATGGCCTATCCTGCCTTTCTGGATTTTACACTTTTTTCAGATGGCCCTTTTGACCGGGGGGAAGTGAGACTTCATTGTAGTGCAGATTTCCTTTGCAAGCTTGCTTGGTTGGCCAAAAAGGGCGTATGCGTTTTTTCCTGAATATATTCAGGAAAAAACGCATACGCCCTTTTTGGCCAAGTGCATCATTGTGGACGTTCTGCCTCTTTTCCTATGCTTTCAATGCAATTCCAGTCTACCTCCTGAAATCGGTTTCCTGCAATTCTGCCCCGCTTTCAAGTCCTCTTGGCAGCCTTACTTCAGTCTATTTTTGGACGATAGCTGTCATTTATAACTCTGCAGGTTTGTGAATTACAGTGCCCCTGAGCTCCTTTCTTCAACTCGCTTTCTTGTGACCTGGCCGCAACACCGCAGGATGGCTTCAGGCCCTAATCTGGTTCCGGCCCGGCATGCTGAGCCTTTGGTTAATTCCTCTTCCTGGTGGGAAATGAGAGTTAAATTTGCCCGTCCAGACACCTCCAGCTAGCCTCTCATTGGTTCTCGCTATTCCTGTTCATCTTCCGCAGAAATTGCAAACTGGGCCAAACAGGAGTTTAAAGGGACTGACTCTCCAAGTGTGGGAGAGTGTTAGTAAAGCGTCTGGAATGTTGCACCCGAGTACCAGGGGAGGAAAACTGAGACATATTTGAACACGTCTCCCGATCACATGGTTGATCATACTCTAGGTTCCACATGCATGTTTTAGCTGAAGGAATCATACCTTAAACCTGGGTAGTTGAAACCCGTGGAATGGGTACCATGCAATATGACTTCAAAGGGTCTTCATTTGCTCACCGAACCTCTGCAGTCCTATCACTGCTGCGTTTATGCCCCTGTACACATGCTTGATTCTCTTTCGGAGACATAGCAATCCATAGGTTTTAAGATACTTACTAGTCAGGTACATTCTTAGGCGTTTAATATGCGGTGTTGAGTCCATTTCGTTGAGCAAGGAGTAGCTCTTGTCTATTCCATATTTGGCTTAAGGAACTTTATCTGTGCTCATTTCAATCTCTGATTTTATGCAGCACCCGAACTCACCTTTCCCCTTAAGCAAGCATAAGTTGGTTTTCTAAATTTGAGACCCTGTTCTGTTCTGTAATTCAGTTCCTGTGTAGCCAAGTTCACATTCCGTGTATTACTGATATCTTATGATGTTTCTTTTTCTTTGTGACTTATTTCAGTTAGAATCATCATACCTGAATCCACTCATTGTGATGCTAAGGGCCTGATGACATAGATTTCATTGCTGAGTGATATTGCTTTGTAAGTAAATACCACAACTTCTTTATCCATTTTTCACTTTCTGCGATGCTGAACTTGTACTGTAAACGAGGTTCTTGTAAACAGAGGTGTCCCAAACTTTGGGGTGGCTGTGTCTTTTTGATTTTAATTTCCCTAAGCTATAGGACCATAAGTGGCAGTGCCGTAGGCTCTGTTGCTTTGTTTTTTAGATGTTTCAGGAAACACCATACACTTCTCCGGAGTGTCTGTTGGCAACTTACATCCCGCCCATCAGCATAACAAGGCTCCCAGTTCTCCATGGCCTGTCCTGCCTTTCTGGATTTTACACTTTTTTCAGATGGCCCTTTTGACCGGGGGGAAGTGAGACTTCATTGTAGTGCAGATTTCCTTTGCAAGCTTGCTTGGTTGGCCAAAAAGGGCGTATGCGTTTTTTCCTGAATATATTCAGAAAAAAACGCATACGCCCTTTTTGGCCAAGTGCATCATTGTGGACGTTCTGCCTCTTTTCCTATGCTTTCAATGCAATTTCAGTCTACCTCCTGAAATCGGTTTCCTGCAATTCTGCCCCGCATTCAAGTCCTCTTGGCAGCCTTACTTCAGTCTATTTTTGGACGATAGCTGTCATTTATAACTCTGCAGGTTTGTGAATTACAGTGCCCCTGAGCTCCTTTCTTCAACTCGCGTTCTTTTGAGCTGGCCGCAACACCGCAGGATGGCTTCAGGCTGTAATCTGGTTCCGGTACGGCACGCTGAGCCTTTGGTTATTTCCTCTTCCTGTTGGGAAATGAGAGTTAAATTAGCCCGTCCAGAAACCTCCAGCTAGCCTCTCATTGGTTCTCGCTATTCCTGTTCATCTTCCGCAGAAATTGCAAACTGGGTCAAACAGGAGGTTAAAGGCGCTGACTCTCCAAGTGGGGAGAGTGTTAGTAAAGCGTCTGGAATGTTGCACCCGAGTACCAGGGGAGGAAAACTGAGACATATTTGAACACGTCTCCCGATCAAATGGTTGATCATACTCTGGGTTCCACATGCATGTTTTAGCTGAAGGAAGAATACCTAAAACATGGGTAGTTGAAGCCCGTGGAATGGGTACCATGCAATATGAATTCAAAGGGTCTTCATTTGCTCACCGAACCTCTCCAATCCTATCACTGCTGCGTTTATGCCCCTGTACACATGCTTGATTCTCTTTTGGAGACATAGCAATCCATAGGTTTTAAGATACTTACTAGTCAGGAACATTCTTAGGCGTTTAATATGGGGTGTTGAGTCCATTTCGTTGAGCAAGGAGTAGCTCTTGTCTATTCCATATTTGGCTTAAGGAACTTTATCTGTGCTCATTGCAATCTCTGGTTTTATGCAGCACCCCAACTCACCTTTACCCTTAAGCAAGAATAAGTTGGTTTTCTAAATTTGAGACCCTGTTCTGTTCTGTAATTCAGTTCCTGTGTAGCCAAGTTTACATTCCGTGTATAACTGATATCTTATGATGTTTCTTTTTCTGTGTGACTTATTTCAGTTAGAATCATCGTACCTGAATCTACTCATTATGCTGCTATGGGCCTGATGACATAGATTTCATTGTTGAGTGATACTGCATTGTACGTAAGTACAACAAGTTCTTTATCCATTTTTCACTTTCTGCGATGTTGAACTTGTACTGTAAACGAGGTTCTTGTAAACAGAGCCGTTCCAAACTTTGGGGTGGCTGTGTCTTTTTGATTTTAATTTCCCTAAGCTATAGGACCATAAGTGGAAGTGCCCTAGGTTCTGTTGCTTTGTTTTTTAGATGTTTCAGGAAACACCATACACTTCTCCCGAGTGGTTGTTGGCAATTTACATCCCGCCCATCAGCATAACAAGGCTCCCAGTTCTCCATGGCCTGTCCTGCCTTTCTGGATTTTACACTTTTTTCAGATGGCCCTTTTGACCGGGGGGAAGTGAGACTTCATTGTAGTGCAGATTTCCTTTGCAAGCTTGCTTGGTTGGCCAAAAAGTGCGTATGCGTTTTTTCCTGAATATATTCAGGAAAAAACGCATACGCCCTTTTTGGCCAAGTGCATCATTGTGGACGTTCTGCCTCTTTTCCTATGCTTTCAATGCAATTCCAGTCTACCTCCTGAAATCGGTTTCCTGCAATTCTGCCCCGCTTTCAAGTCCTCTTGGCAGCCTTACTTCAGTCTATTTTTGGACGATAGCTGTCATTTATAACTCTGCAGGTTTGTGAATTACAGTGCCCCTGAGCTCCTTTCTTCAACTCGCTTTCTTGTGACCTGGCCGCAACACCGCAGGATGGCTTCAGGCCCTAATCTGGTTCCGGCACGGCACGCTGAGCCTTTGGTTATTTCCTTTTCCTGGTGGGAAATGAGAGTTAAATTTGCCCGTCCAGACACCTCCAGCTAGTCTCTCATTGGTTCTCGCTATTCCTGTTCATCTTCCGCAGAAATTGCAAACTGGGCCAAACAGGAGGTTAAAGGCGCTGACTCTCCAAGTGGGGAGAGTGTTAGTAAAGCGTCTGGAATGTTGCACCCGAGTACCAGGGGAGGAAAACTGAGACATATTTGAACACGTCTCCCGTTCACATGGTTGATCATACTTGGGTTCCACATGCATGTTTTAGCTGAAGGAAGAATACCTTAAACCTGGAGAGTTAAGACCCGTGTAATGGGTACCATGCAATATGACTTCAAAGGGTCTTCATTTGCTCACCGAACCTCTCCAATCCTATCACTGCTGCGTTTATGCCCCTGTACAAATGCTTGATTCTCTTTCGGAGACATAGCAATCCATAGGTTTTAAGATACTTACTAGTCAGGTACATTCTTAGGCGTTTAATATGCGGTGTTGAGTCCATTTCGTTGAGCAAGGAATAGCTCTTGTCTATTCCATATTTGACTTAAGGAACTTTATTTGTGCTCATTTCAATCTCTGGTTTTATGCAGCACCCCAACTCACCTTTACCCTTAAGCAAGCATAAGTTGGTTTTCTAAATTTGAGACCCTGTTCTGTTCTGTAATTCAGTTCCTGTGTAGCCAAGTTTACATTCCGTGTATTACTGATATCTTATGATGTTTCTTTTTCTGTGTGACTTACTTCAGTTAGAATCATCATACCTGAATCAACTCACTGTGCTGCTAAGGGCCTGATGACACAGATTTCATTGCTGAGTGATATTTCTTTGTAAGTAAATACCACAACTTCTTTATCCATTTTTCACTTTCTGCGATGTTGAACTTGTACTGTAAACGAGGTTCTTGTAAACAGAGCCGTTCCAAACTTTGGGGTGGCTGTGTCTTTTTTATTTTAATTTCCCTAAGCTATAGGACCATAAGTGGAAGTGCCCTAGGTTCTGTTGCTTTGTTTTTTAGATGTTTCAGGAAACACCATACACTTCTCCCCAGTGGTTGTTGGCAATTTACATCCCGCCCATCAGCATAACAAGGCTCCCAGTTCTCCATGGCCTGTCCTGCCTTTCTGGATTTTACACTTTTTTCAGATGGCCCTTTTGACCGGGGGGAAGTGAGACTTCATTGTAGTGCAGATTTCCTTTGCAAGCTTGCTTGGTTGGCCAAAAAGGGCGTATGCGTTTTTTCCTGAATATATTCAGGAAAAAACGCATACGCCCTTTTTGGCCAAGTGCATCATTGTGGACGTTCTGCCTCTTTTCCTATGCTTTCAATGCAATTCCAGTCTACCTCCTGAAATCGGTTTCCTGCAATTCTGCCCCGCTTTCAAGTCCTCTTGGCAGCCTTACTTCAGTCTATTTTTGGACGATAGCTGTCATTTATAACTCTGCAGGTTTGTGAATTACAGTGCCCCTGAGCTCCTTTCTTCAACTCGCTTTCTTTTGAGCTGGCCGCAACACCGCAGGATGGTTTCAGGCCCTAATCTGGTTCCGGTACGGCACGCTGAGCCTTTGGTTATTTCCTCTTCCTGGTGGGAAATGAGAGTTAAATTTGCCCGTCCAGACACCTCCAGCTAGCCTCTCATTGGTTCTCGCTATTCCTGTTCATCTTCGGCAGAAATTGCAAACTGGGCCAAACAGGAGGTTAAAGGCGCTGACTCTCCAAGTGGGGAGAGTGTTAGTAAAGCGTCTGGAATGTTGCACCCGAGTACCAGGGGAGGAAAACTGAGACATATTTGAACACGTCTCCCGTTCACATGGTTGATCATACTTGGGTTCTACATGCATGTTTTAGCTGAAGGAAGAATACCTTAAACCTGGAGAGTTGAGAACCGTGTAATGGGTACCATGCAATATGACTTCAAAGGGTCTTCATTTGCTCACCGAACCTCTCCAATCCTATCACTGCTGCGTTTATGCCCCTGTACACATGCTTGATTCTCTTTTGGAGACATAGCAATCCATAGGTTTTACGATACTTACTAGTCAGGTACATTCTTAGGCGTTCAATATGCGGTGTTGAGTCCATTTCGTTGAGCAAGGAGTAGCTCTTGTCTATTCCATATTTGACTTAAGGAACTTTATCTGTGCTCATTTCAATCTCTGGTTTTATGCAGCACCCCAACTCACCTTTCCCCTTAAGCAAGCATAAGTTGGTTTTGTAAATTTGAGACCCTGTTCTGTTCTGTAATTCAGTTCCTGTGTAGCCAAGTTTACATTCCGTGTATTACTGATATCTTATGATGTTTCTTTTTCTGTGTGACTTATTTCAGTTAGAATCATCATACCTGAAGCCACTCATTGTGATGCTAAGGGCCTGATGACACAGATTTCATTGCTGAGTGATATTGCTTTGTAAGTAAATACCACAACTTCTTTATCCATTTTTCACTTTCTGCGATGTTGAACTTGTACTGTAAACGAGGTTCTTGTAAACAGAGGCGTCCCAAACTTTGGGGTGGCTGTGTCTTTTTGATTTTAATTTCCCTAAGCTATAGGACCATAAGTGGCTGTGCCCTAGGCTCTGTTGCTTTGTTTTTTAGATGTTTCAGGAAACACCATACACTTCTCCCGAGTGGTTGTTGGCAATTTACATCCCGCCCATCAGCATAACAAGGCTCCCAGTTCTCCATGGCCTGTCCTGCCTTTCTGGATTTTACACTTTTTTCAGATGGCCCTTTTGACCGGGGGGAAGTGAGACTTCATTGTAGTGCAGATTTCCTTTGCAAGCTTGCTTGGTTGGCCAAAAAGGGCGTATGCGTTTTTTCCTGAATATATTCAGGAAAAAACGCATACGCCCTTTTTGGCCAAGTGCATCATTGTGGACGTTCTGCCTCTTTTCCTATGCTTTCAATGCAATTCCAGTCTACCTCCTGAAATCGGTTTCCTGCAATTCTGCCCCGCTTTCAAGTCCTCTTGGCAGCCTTACTTCAGTCTATTTTTGGACGATAGCTGTCATTTATAACTCTGCAGGTTTGTGAATTACAGTGCCCCTGAGCTCCTTTCTTCAACTCGCTTTCTTGTGACCTGGCCGCAACACCGCAGGATGGCTTCAGGCCCTAATCTGGTTCCGGCACGGCACGCTGAGCCTTTGGTTATTTCCTTTTCCTGGTGGGAAATGAGAGTTAAATTTGCCCGTCCAGACACCTCCAGCTAGTCTCTCATTGGTTCTCACTATTCCTGTTCATCTTCTGCAGAAATTGCAAACTGGGCCAAACAGGAGGTTAAAGGGACTGACTCTCCAAGTGGGGAGAGTGTTAGTAAAGCGTCTGGAATGTTGCACCCGAGTACCAGGGGAGGAAAACTGAGACATATTTGAACACGTCTCCCGTTCACATGGTTGATCATACTTGGGTTCCACATGCATGTTTTAGCTGAAGGAAGAATACCTTAAACCTGGAGAGTTAAGACCCGTGTAATGGGTACCATGCAATATGACTTCAAAGGGTCTTCATTTGCTCACCGAACCTCTCCAATCCTATCACTGCTGCGTTTATGCCCCTGTACACATGCTTGATTCTCTTTCGGAGACATAGCAATCCATAGATTTTAAGATACTTACTAGTCAGGTACATTCTTAGGCGTTAAATATGCGGTGTTGAGTCCATTTCGTTGAGCAAGGAGTAGCTCTTGTCTATTCCATATTTGGCTTAAGGAACTTTATCTGTGCTCATTTCAATCTCTGGTTTTATGCAGCAACCCAACTCACCTTTCCCCTTAAGCAAGCATAAGTTGGTTTTCTAAATTTGAGAACCTGTTCTGTTTTGGAATTCAGTTCCTGTGTAGCCAAGTTTACATTCTGTGTATTAGTGATATCTTATGATATTTCTTTTTCTGTGTGACTTATTTCATTTAGAATCATCGTACCTGAATCTACTCATTATGCTGCTATGGGCCTGATGACATAGATTTCATTGCTGAGTGATACTGCATTGTACGTAAGTACCACAAGTTCTTTATCCATTTTTCACTTTCTGCGATGTTGAACTTGTACTGTAAACGAGGTTCTTGTAAACAGAGCCGTTCCAAACTTTGGGGTGGCTGTGTCTTTTTGATTTATTTTCCCTAAGCTATAGGACCATAAGTGGAAGTGCCCTAGGCTCTGTTGCTTTGTTTTTTAGATGTTTCAGGAAACACCATACACTTCTCCCAAGTGTCTGTTGGCAATTTACATCCCGCCCTTCAGCATAACAAGGCTCCCAGTTCTCAATGGCCTGTTGCCTTTCTGGATATTACACTTTTTTCAGATGGCCCTTTTGACCGGGGGGAAGTGAGACTTCATTGTAGTGCAGATTTCCTTTGCAAGCTTGCTTGGTTGGCCAAAAAGGGCGTATGCGTTTTTTCCTGAATATATTCAGGAAAAAACGCATACGCCCTTTTTGTCCAAGTGCATCATTGTGGACGTTGTGCCTCTTTTCCTATGCTTTCAATGCAATTCCAGTCTACCTCCTGAAATCAGTTTCCTGCAATTCTGCCCCGCTTTCAAGTCCTCTTGGCAGCCTTACTTCAGTCTATTTTTGGACGATAGCTGTCATTTATAACTCTGCAGGTTTGTGAATTACAGTGCCCCTGAGCTCCTTTCTTCAACTCGCTTTCTTTTGAGCTGGCCGCAACACCGCAGGATGGCTTCAGGCCCTAATCTGGTTCCGGCACGGCACGCTGAGCCTTTGGTTATTTCCTCTTCCTGGTGGGAAATGAGAGTTAAATTTGCCCGTCCAGACACCTCCAGCTAGCCTCTCATTGGTTCTCGCTATTCCTGTTCATCTTCCGCAGAAATTGCAAACTGGGCCAAACAGGAGGTTAAAGGCGCTGACTCTCCAAGTGGGGAGAGTGTTAGTAAAGCATCTGGAATGTTGCACCCGAGTACCAGGGGAGGAAAACTGAGACATATTTGAACACGTCTCCCGTTCACATGGTTGATCATACTTGGGTTCCACATGCATGTTTTAGCTGAAGTAAGAATACCTTAAACCTGGAGAGTTGAGACCCGTGTAATGGGTACCATGCAATATGACTTCAAAGGGTCTTCATTTGCTCACCGAACCTCTCCAATCCTATCACTGCTGCGTTTATGCCCCTGTACACATGCTTGGTTCTCTTTTGGAGACATAGCAATCCATAGGTTTTACGATACTTACTAGTCAGGTACATTCTTAGGCGTTTAATATGCGGTGTTCAGTCCATTTCGTTGAGCAAGGAGTAGCTCTTGTCTATTCCATATTTGGCTTAAGGAACTTTATCTGTGCTCATTTCAATCTCTGGTTTTATGCAGCACCCCAACTCACCTTTACCCTTAAGCAAGCATAAGTTGGTTTTCTAAATTTGAGACCCTGTTCTGTTCTGTAATTCAGTTCCTGTGTAGCCAAGTTTACATTCCGTGTATTAGTGATATCTTATGATGTTTCTTTTTCTGTGTGACTTATTTCAGTTAGAATCATCATACCTGAATCCACTCACTGTGATGCTAAGGGCCTGATGACATAGATTTCATTGCTGAGTGATATTGCTTTGTAAGTAAATACCACAAATTCTTTATCCATTTTCCACTTTCTGCGATGTTGAAATTGTACTGTAAACGAGGTTCTTGTAAACAGAGGCGTCCCAAACTTTGGGGTGGCTGTGTCTTTTTGATTTTAATTTCCCTAAGCTATAGGACCATAAGTGGCAGTGCCCTAGGCTCTGTTGCTTTGTTTTTTAGATGTTTCAGGAAACACCATACACTTCTCCCGAGTGGTTGTTGGCAATTTACATCCCGCCCATCAGCATAACAAGGCTCCCAGTTCTCCATGACCTGTCCTGCCTTTCTGGATTTTACACTTTTTTCAGATGGCCCTTTTGACCGGGGGGAAGTGAGACTTCATTGTAGTGCAGATTTCCTTTGCAAGCTTGCTTGGTTGGCCAAAAAGGGCGTATGCGTTTTTTCCTGAATATATTCAGGAAAAAACGCATACGCCCTTTTTGGCCAAGTGCATCATTGTGGACGTTCTGCCTCTTTTCCTATGCTTTCAATGCAATTCCAGTCTACCTCCTGAAATCGGTTTCCTGCAATTCTGCCCCGCTTTCAAGTCCTCTTGGCAGCCTTACTTCAGTCTATTTTTGGACGATAGCTGTCATTTATAACTCTGCAGGTTTGTGAATTACAGTGCCCCTGAGCTCCTTTCTTCAACTCGCTTTCTTTTGAGCTGGCCGCAACACCGCAGGACGGCTTCAGGCCCTAATCTGGTTCCGGTACGGCACGCTGAGCCTTTGGTTATTTCCTCTTCCTGGTGGGAAATGAGAGTTAAATTTGCCCGTCCAGACACCTCCAGCTAGCCTCTCATTGGTTCTCGCTATTCCTGTTCATCTTCCGCAGAAATTGCAAACTGGGCCAAACAGGAGGTTAAAGGCGCTGACTCTCCAAGTGGGGAGAGTGTTAGTAAAGCGTCTGGAATGTTGCACCCGAGTACCAGGGGAGGAAAACTGAGACATATTTGAACACGTCTCCCATTCACATGGTTGATCATACTCTAGGTTCCACATGCCTGTTTTAGCTGAAGGAAGAATACCTTAAACCTGGAGAGTTAAGACCCGTGTAATGGGTACCATGCAATATGTCTTCAAAGGGTCTTCATTTGCTCACCGAACCTCTCCAATCCTATCACTGCTGCGTTTATGCCCCTGTACACATGCTTGATTCTCTTTTGGAGACATAGCAATCCATAGGTTTTACGATACTTACTAGTCAGGTACATTCTTAGGCGTTTAATATGCGGTGTTGAGTCCATTTCGTTGAGCAAGGAGTAGCTCTTGTCTATTCCATATTTGACTTAAGGAACTTTATCTGTGCTCATTTCAATCTCTGGTTTTATGCAGCACCCCAACTCACCTTTACCCTTAAGCAAGCATAAGTTGGTTTTCTAAATTTGAGACCCTGTTCTGTTCTGTAATTCAGTTCCTGTGTAGCCAAGTTTACATTCCGTGTATTAGTGATATCTTATGATGTTTCTTTTTCTGTGTGACTTATTTCAGTTAGAATCATTATAACTGAATCCACTCATTGTGATGCTAAGGGCCTGATGACATAGATTTCATTGCTGAGTGATATTGCTTTGTAAGTAAATACCACAACTTCTTTATCCATTTTTCACTTTCTGCGATGTTGAACTTGTACTGTAAATGAGGTTCTTGTAAACAGAGGCGTCCCAAACTTTGGGGTGGCTGTGTCTTTTTGATTTTAATTTCCCTAAGCTATAGGACCATAAGTGGCAGTGCCCTAGGCTCTGTTGCTTTGTTTTTTCGATGTTTCAGGAAACACCATACACTTCTCCCGAGTGGTTGTTGGCAATTTACATCCCGCCCATCAGCAAAACAAGGCTCCCAGTTCTCCATGACCTGTCCTGCCTTTCTGGATTTTACACTTTTTTCAGATGGCCCTTTTGACCAGGGGGAAGTGAGACTTCATTGTAGTGCAGATTTCCTTTGCAAGCTTGCTTGGTTGGCCAAAAAGGGCGTATGCGTTTTTTCCTGAATATATTCAGGAAAAAACGCATACACCCTTTTTGGCCAAGTGCACCATTGTGGACGTTCTGCCTCTTTTCCTATGCTTTCAATGCAATTCCAGTCTACCTCCTGAAATCGGTTTCCTGCAATTCTGCCCCGCTTTCAAGTCCTCTTGGCAGCCTTACTTCAGTCTATTTTTGGACGATAGCTGTCATTTATAACTCTGCAGGTTTGTGAATTACAGTGCCCCTGAGCTCCTTTCTTCAACTCGCTTTCTTGTGACCTGGCCGCAACACCGCAGGATGGCTTCAGGTCCTAATCTGGTTCCGGCACGGCACGCTGAGCCTTTGGTTATTTCCTTTTCCTGGTGGGAAATGAGAGTTAAATTTGCCCGTCCAGACACCTCCAGCTAGTCTCTCATTGGTTCTCGCTATTCCTGTTCATCTTCCGCAGAAATTGCAAACTGGGCCAAACAGGAGGTTAAAGGCGCTGACTCTCCAAGTGGGGAGAGTGTTAGTAAAGCGTCTGGAATGTTGCACCCGAGTACCAGGGGAGGAAAACTGAGACATATTTGAACACGTCTCCCGTTCACATGGTTGATCATACTTGGGTTCCACATGCATGTTTTAGCTGAAGGAAGAATACCTTAAACCTGGAGAGTTAAGACCCGTGTAATGGGTACCATGCAATATGACTTCAAAGGGTCTTCATTTGCTCACCGAACCTCTCCAATCCTATCACTGCTGCGTTTATGCCCTGTACACATGCTTGATTCTCTTTCGGAGACATAGCAATCCATAGGTTTTAAGATACTAGTCAGGTACATTCTTAGGCGTTTAATATGCGGTGTTGAGTCCATTTCGTTGAGCAAGGAGTACCTCTTGTCTATTCCTTATTTGACTTAAGGAACTTTATCTGTGCTCATTTCAATCTCTGGTTTTATGCAGCACCCCAACTCACCTTAACCTTAAGCAAGAATATGTTGGTTTTCTAAATTTGAGACCCTGTTCTGTTCTGTAATTCAGTTCCTTTGTAGCCAAGTTTACATTCCGTGTATTACTGATATCTTATGATGTTTCTTTTTCTGTGTGACTTACTTCAGTTAGAATCATCATACCTGAATCCACTCATTGTGCTGCTAAGGGCCTGATGACACAGATTTCATTGCTGAGTGATATTGCTTTGTAAGTAAATACCACAACTTCTTTATCCATTTTTCACTTTCTGCGATGTTGAACTTGTACTGTAAACGACGTTCTTGTAAATAGAGGCGTCCCAAACTTTGGGGTGGCTGTGTCTTTTTGATTTTAATTTCCCTAAGCTATAGGACCATAAGTGGAAGTGCCCTAGGTTCTGTTGCTTTGTTTTTTAGATGTTTCAGGAAACACCATACACTTCTCCCGAGTGGTTGTTGGCAATTTACATCCCGCCCATCAGCATAACAAGGCTCCCAGTTCTCCATGGCCTGTCCTGCCTTTCTGGATTTTACACTTTTTTCAGATGGCCCTTTTGACCGGGGGGAAGTGAGACTTCATTGTAGTGCAGATTTCCTTTGCAAGCTTGCTTGGTTGGCCAAAAAGGGCGTATGCGTTTTTTCCTGAATATATTCAGGAAAAAACGCATACGCCCTTTTTGGCCAAGTGCATCATTGTGGACGTTCTGCCTCTTTTCCTATGCTTTCAATGCAATTCCAGTCTACCTCCTGAAATCGGTTTCCTGCAATTCTGCCCCGCTTTCAAGTCCTCTTGGCAGCCTTACTTCAGTCTATTTTTGGACGATAGCTGTCATTTATAACTCTGCAGGTTTGTGAATTACAGTGCCCCTGAGCTCCTTTCTTCAACTCGCTTTCTTTTGAGCTGGCCGCAACACCGCAGGATGGCTTCAGGCCCTAATCTGGTTCCGGTATGGCATGCTGAGCCTTTGGTTATTTCCTCTTCCTGGTGGGAAATGAGAGTTAAATTTGCCCGTCCAGACACCTCCAGCTAGCCTCTCATTGGTTCTCGCTATTCCTGTTCATCTTCCGCAGAAATTGCAAACTGGGCCAAACAGGAGGTTAAAGGCGCTGACTCTCCAAGTGGGGAGAGTGTTAGTAAAGCGTCTGGAATGTTGCACCCGAGTACCAGGGGAGGAAAACTGAGACATATTTGAACACGTCTCCCATTCACATGGTTGATCATACTTGGGTTCCACATGCATGTTTTAGCTGAAGGAAGAATACCTTAAACCTAGAGAGTTGAGACCCGTGTAATGGGTACCATGCAATATGACTTCAAAGGGTCTTCATTTGCTCACCGAACCTCTCCAATCCTATCACTGCTGCGTTTATGCCCCTGTACACATGCTTGATTCTCTTTTGGAGACATAGCAATCCATAGGTTTTACGATACTTACTAGTCAGGTACATTCTTAGGCGTTTAATATGCGGTGTTGAGTCCATTTCGTTGAGCAAGGAGTAGCTCTTGTCTATTCCATATTTGACTTAAGGAACTTTATCTGTGCTCATTTCAATCTCTGGTTTTATGCAGCACCCCAACTCACCTTTACCCTTAAGCAAGCATAAGTTGGTTTTCTAAATTTGAGACCCTGTTCTGTTCTGTAATTCAGTTCCTGTGTAGCCAAGTTTACATTCCGTGTATTACTGATATCTTATGATATTTCTTTTTCTGTGTGACTTATTTCAGTTAGAATCATCATACCTGAAGCCACTCATTGTGATGCTAAGGGCCTGATGACATAGATTTCATTGCTGAGTGATATTGCTTTGTAAGTAAATACCACAAATTCTTTATCCATTTTCCACTTTCTGCGATGTTGAAATTGTACTGTAAACGAGGTTCTTGTAAACAGAGGCGTCCCAAACTTTGGGGTGGCTGTGTCTTTTTTATTTTAATTTCCCTAAGCTATAGGACCATAAGTGGCAGTGCCCTAGGCTCTGTTGCTTTGTTTTTTCGATGTTTCAGGAAACACCATACACTTCTCCCGAGTGGTTGTTGGCAATTTACATCCCGCCCATCAGCATAACAAGGCTCCCAGTTCTCCATGGCCTGTCCTGCCTTTCTGGATTTTACACTTTTTTCAGATGGCCCTTTTGACCGGGGGGAAGTGAGACTTCATTGTAGTGCAGATTTCCTTTGCAAGCTTGCTTGGTTGGCCAAAAAGGGCGTATGCGTTTTTTCCTGAATATATTCAGGAAAAAACGCATACACCCTTTTTGGCCAAGTGCATTATTGTGGACGTTCTGCCTCTTTTCCTATGCTTTCAATGCAATTCCAGTCTACCTCCTGAAATCGGTTTCCTGCAATTCTGCCCCGCTTTCAAGTCCTCTTGGCAGCCTTACTTCAGTCTATTTTTGGACGATAGCTGTCATTTATAACTCTGCAGGTTTGTGAATTACAGTGCCCCTGAGCTCCTTTCTTCAACTCGCTTTCTTGTGACCTGGCCGCAACACCGCAGGATGGCTTCAGGCCCTAATCTGGTTCCGGCACGGCACACTGAGCCTTTGGTTATTTCCTTTTCCTGGTGGGAAATGAGAGTTAAATTTGCCCGTCCAGACACCTCCAGCTAGTCTCTCATTGGTTCTCGCTATTCCTGTTCATCTTCCGCAGAAATTGCAAACTGGGCCAAACAGGAGGTTAAAGGCGCTGACTCTCCAAGTGGGGAGAGTGTTAGTAAAGCGTCTGGAATGTTGCACCCGAGTACCAGGGGAGGAAAACTGAGACATATTTGAACACGTCTCCCGTTCACATGGTTGATCATACTTGGGTTCCACATGCATGTTTTAGCTGAAGGAAGAATACCTTAAACCTGGAGAGTTGAGACCCGTGTAATGGGTACCATGCAATATGACTTCAAAGGGTCTTCATTTGCTCACCGAACCTCTCCAATCCTATCACTGCTGCGTTTATGCCCCTGTACACATGCTTGATTCTCTTTTGGAGACATAGCAATCCATAGGTTTTACGATACTTACTAGTCAGGTACATTCTTAGGCGTTTAATATGCGGTGTTGAGTCCATTTCGTTGAGCAAGGAGTAGCTCTTGTCTATTCCATATTTGACTTAAGGAACTTTATCTGTGCTCATTTCAATCTCTGGTTTTATGCAGCACCCCAACTCACCTTTACCCTTAAGCAAGCATAAGTTGGTTTTCTAAATTTGAGACCCTGTTCTGTTCTGTAATTCAGTTCCTGTGTAGCCAAGTTTACATTCCGTGTATTACTGATATCTTATGATGTTTCTTTTTCTGTGTGACTTACTTCAGTTAGAATCATCATACCTGAATCCACTCATTGTGATGCTAAGGGCCTGATGACATAGATTTCATTGCTGAGTGATATTGCTTTGTAAGTAAATACCACAACTTCTTTATCCATTTTTCACTTTCTGCGATGTTGAACTTGTACTGTAAACGAGGTTCTTGTAAACAGAGGCGTCCCAAACTTTGGGGTGGCTGTGTCTTTTTGATTTTAATTTCCCTAAGCTATAGGACCATAAGTGGCAGTGCCCTAGGCTCTGTTGCTTTGTTTTTTAGATGTTTCAGGAAACACCATACATTTCTCCCGAGTGTCTGTTGGCAATTTACATCCCGCCCATCAGCATAACAAGGCTCCCAGTTCTCCATGGCCTGTCCTGCCTTTCTGGATTTTACACTTTTTTCAGATGGCCCTTTTGACCGGGGGGAAGTGAGACTTCATTGTAGTGCAGATTTCCTTTGCAAGCTTGCTTGGTTGGCCAAAAAGGGCGTATGCGTTTTTTCCTGAATATATTCAGGAAAAAACGCATACGCCCTTTTTGGCCAAGTGCATCATTGTGGACGTTCTGCCTCTTTTCCTATGCTTTCAGTGCAATTCCAGTCTACCTCCTGAAATCGGTTTCCTGCAATTCTGCCCCGCTTTCAAGTCCTCTTGGCAGCCTTACTTCAGTCTATTTTTGGACGATAGCTGTCATTTATAACTCTGCAGGTTTGTGAATTACAGTGCCCCTGAGCTCCTTTCTTCAACTTGCTTTCTTGTGACCTGGCCGCAACACCGCAGGATGGCTTCAGGCCCTAATCTGGTTCTGGCACGGCACGCTGAGCCTTTGGTTATTTCCTCTTCCTGGTGGGAAATGAGAGTTAAATTTGCCCGTCCAGACATCTCCAGCTAGTCTCTCATTGGTTCTCACTATTCCTGTTCATCTTCCGCAGAAATTGCAAACTGGGCCAAACAGGAGGTTAAAGGCGTTGACTCTCCAAGTGGGGAGAGTGTTAGTAAAGCGTCTGGAATGTTGCACCCGAGTACCAGGGGAGGAAAACTGAGACATATTTGAACACGTCTCCCGTTCACATGGTTGATCATACTTGGGTTCCACATGCATGTTTTAGCTGAAGGAAGAATACCTTAATCCTGGAGAGTTAAGACCCGTGTAATGGGTACCATGCAATATGACTTCAAAGGGTCTTCATTTGCTCACCGAACCTCTCCAATCCTATCACTGCTGCGTTTATGCCCCTGTACACATGCTTGATTCTCTTTCGGAGACATAGCAATCCATAGGTTTTAAGATACTTACTAGTCAGGTACATTCTTAGGCGTTTAATATGGGGTTTTGAGTCCATTTCGTTGAGCAAGGAGTAGCTCTTGTCTATTCCATATTTGGCTTAAGGAACTTTGTGCTCATTTCAATCTCTGGTTTTATGCAGCACCCCAACTCACCTTTCCCCTTTAGCAAGCATAAGTTGGTTTTCTAAATTTGAGACCCTGTTCTGTTTTGGAATGCTGTTCCTGTGTAGCCAAGTTTACATTCCGTGTATTAGTGATATCTTATGATGTTTCTTTTTCTGTGTGACTTATTTCAGTTAGAATCATCGTACCTGAATCCACTCATTATGCTGCTACGGGCCTGATGACATAGATTTCATTGCTGAGTGATACTGCATTGTTCTTAAGTACCACAAGTTCTTTATCCATTTTTCACTTTCTGTGATATTGAACTTGTACGGTAAACGAGGTTCTTGTAAACGGAGGCGTCCCAAACTTTGGGGTGGCTGTGTCTTTTTGATTTTAATTTCCCTAAGCTATAGGACCATAAGTGGAAGTGCCCTAGGCTCTGTTGCTTTGTTTTTTAGATGTTTCAGGAAACACCATACACTTCTCCGGAGTGGCTGTTGGCAATTTACATCCCGCCCATCAGCATAACAAGGCTCCCAGTTCTCCATGGCCTGTCCTGCCTTTCTGGATTTTACACTTTTTTCAGATGGCCCTTTTGACCGGGGGGAAGTGAGACTTCATTGTAGTGCAGATTTCCTTTGCAAGCTTGCTTGGTTGGCCAAAAAGGGCGTATGCGTTTTTTCCTGAATATATTCAGGAAAAAACGCATACGCCCTTTTTGGCCAAGTGCATCATTGTGGACGTTCTGCCTCTTTTCCTATGCTTTCAATGCAATTCCAGTCTACCTCCTGAAATCGGTTTCCTGCAATTCTGCCCCGCTTTCAAGTCCTCTTGGCAGCCTTACTTCAGTCTATTTTTGGACGATTGCTGTAATTTATAACTCTGCAGGTTTGTGAATTACAGTGCCCCTGAGCTCCTTTCTTCAACTCGCTTTCTTGTGAGCTGGCCACAACACCGCAGGATGGCTTCAGGCCCTAATCTGGTTCCGGCACGGCACGCTGAGCCTTTGGTTAATTCCTCTTCCTGGTGGGAAATGAGAGTTAAATTTGCCCGTCCAGACACCTCCAGCTAGTCTCTCATTGGTTCTCGCTATTCCTGTTCATCTTCCGCAGAAATTGCAAACTGGGCCAAACAGGAGGTTAAAGGTGCTGACTCTCCAAGTGGGGAGAGTGTTAGTAAAGCGTCTGGAATGTTGCACCCGAGTACCAGGGTACGAAAACTGAGACATATTTGAACACGTCTCCCGATCACATGGTTGATCATACTCTGGGTTCCACATGCATGTTTTAGCTGAAGGAAGAATACCTAAAACCTGGGTAGTTGAAACCCGTGGAATGGGTACCATGCAATATGACTTCAAAGGGTCTTCATTTGCTCACAGAACCTCTCCAATCCTATCACTGCTGCGTTTATGCCCCTGTACACATGCTTGATTCTCTTTCGGAGACATAGCAATCCATAGGTTTTAAGATACTTACTAGTCAGGTACATTCTTAGGCGTTTAATATGCGGTGTTGAGTCCATTTCGTTGAGCAAGGAGTATCTCTTGTCTATTCCATATTTGACTTAAGGAACTTTATCTGTGCTCATTTCAATCTCTGGTTTTATGCAGCACCCCAACTCACCTTTACCCTTAAGCAAGCATAAGTTGGTTTTCTAAATTTGAGACCCTGTTCTGTTCTGTAATTCAGTTCCTGTGTAGCCAAGTTTACATTCCGTGTATTAGTGATATCTTATGATGTTTCTTTTTCTGTGTGACTTACTTCAGTTAGAATCATCATACCTGAATCCACTCATTGTGCTGCTAAGGCCCTGATGACACAGATTTCATTGCTGAGTGATATTGCTTTGTAAGTAAATACCACAACTTCTTTATCCATTTTTCACTTTCTGCGATGTTGAACTTGTACTGTAAACGAGGTTCTTGTAAACAGAGCCGTTCCAAACTTTGGGGTGGCTGTGTCTTTTTGATTTTAATTTCCCTAAGCTATAGGACCATAAGTGGAAGTGCCCTAGGTTCTGTTGCTTTGTTTTTTAGATGTTTCAGGAAACACCATACACTTCTCCCGAGTGGTTGTTGGCAATTTACATCCCGCCCATCAGCATAAAAGGCTCCCAGTTCTCCATGGCCTGTCCTGCCTTTCTGGATTTTACACTTTTTTCAGATGGCCCTTTTGACCGGGGGGAAGTGAGACTTCATTGTAGTGCAGATTTCCTTTGCAAGCTTGCTTGGTTGGCCAAAAAGGGCGTATGCGTTTTTTCCTGAATATATTCAGGAAAAAACGCATACGCCCTTTTTGGCCAAGTGCATCATTGTGGACGTTCTGCCTCTTTTCCTATGCTTTCAATGCAATTCCAGTCTACCTCCTGAAATCGGTTTCCTGCAATTCTGCCCCGGTTTCAAGTACTCTTGGCAGCCTTACTTCAGTCTATTTTTGGACGATAGCTGTCATTTATAACTCTGCAGGTTTGTGAATTACAGTGTCCCTGAGCTCCTTTCTTCAACTCGCTTTCTTGTGACCTGGCCGCAACACCGCAGGATGGCTTCAGGCCCTAATCTGGTTCCGGCACGGCACGCTGAGCCTTTGGTTAATTCCTCTTCCTGGTGGGAAATGAGAGTTAAATTTGCCCATCCAGACACCTCCAGCTAGTCTCTCATTGGTTCTCGCTATTCCTGTTCATCTTCCGCAGAAATTGCAAACTGGGCCAAACAGGAGGTTAAAGGCGCTGACTCTCCAGTGGGGAGAGTGTTAGTAAAGCGTCTGGAATGTTGCACCCGAGTACCAGGGGAGGAAAACTGAGACATATTTGAACACGTCTCCCATTCACACGGTTGATCATACTTGGGTTCCACATGCATGTTTTAGCTGAAGGAAGAATACCTTAAACCTGGAGAGTTGAGACCCGTGGAATGGGTACCATGCAATATGACTTCTAAGGGTCTTCATTTGCTCACCGAACCTCTCCAATCCTATCACTGCTGCGTTTATGCCCCTGTACACACGCTTGATTCTCTTTTGGAGACATAGCAATCCATAGGTTTTAAGATACTTACTAGTCAGGTATATTCTTAGGCGTTTAATATGCGGTGTTGAGTCCATTTCGTTGAGCAAGGAGTAGCTCTTGTCTATTCCATATTTGGCTTAAGGAACTTTATCTGTGCTCATTTCAATCTCTGGTTTTATGCAGCACCCCAACTCACCTTCCCCCTTAAGCAAGCGTAAGTTGGTTTTCTAAACTTGAGACACTGTTCTGTTTTGTAATTCAGTTCATGTGTAGCCAAGTTCACATTCTGTGTATTAGTGATACCTTATGATGTTTCTTTTCTGTGTGACTTATTTCAGTTCGAATCATCATACCTGAATCCACTCATTATGCTGCTACGGGCCTGATGACATAGATTTCATTGCTGAGTGATATTGCATTGTACGTAAGTACCACAAGTTCTTTATCCATTTTTCACTTTCTGCGATATTGAACTTGTACCATAAACGAGGTTCTTGTAAACAGAGCCGTTCCAAACTTTGGGGTGGCTGTGTCTTTTTGATTTTAATTTCCCTAAGCTATAGGACCATAAGTGGAAGTGCCCTAGGCTCTGTTGCTTTGTTTTTTAGATGTTTCAGGAAACACCATACACTTCTCCCAAGTGTCTGTTGGCAATTTACATCCCGCCCATCAGCATAACAAGGCTCCCAGTTCTCCATGGCCTGTCCTGCCTTTCTGGATTTTAGACTTTTTTCAGATGGCCCTTTTGACCGGGGGGAAGTGAGATTTCATTGTAGTGCAGATTTCCTTTGCAAGCTTGCTTGGTTGTCCAAAAAGGGCGTATGCGTTTTTTCCTGAATATATTCAGGAAAAAACGCATACGCCCTTTTTGGCCAAGTGCATCATTGTCGAGTTTCTGACTCTCTTCATATGCTTTCAATGCAATTCCAGTCTACCTCCTGAAATCGGTTTCCTGCAATTCTGCCTTGCTTTCAATGCCTCTTCATAGCCTTACCTCAATATATTTTTTAAAAATAGTTGGCCTTTATAACTCTGCAGGTTTTTGAATTGCAGTGGCCCTTAGCTCCATTTTTTAGCTCTTATTTTTGTGGTATTGCCCCATAACCACAGGATTCCTTGAAGCCCTATTTTTCTTCTGGGGCACCTTGCTGTGCCTTTGGTTAATTCTTCTTACTGATGTGATATTAGAGTGACATGTGCCCATTGAAACCGCTACAGCTAGTTTCTCACTGGTTCCCCCTATTCCCATTCATCCTCTGCACTAACTGCAGACTGTGCGATACCAGAACTTAAAGGCATTGACTCCATGTGGGGATGTTGTTAGTAAAGCGGCTGGAATGTCGATCCGGAGCCCCAGGAGAGGAAAAATGAGGTGCGTTTTAGAAACCTTTCCCGATCATATGGTATACCAGTCACTGGGTTTCCCAAGCATGGTTTAGCTGTAGGAAGATTCCCTTCAACCTGGAGTGTTGGGACCCTTGGACTGAGTAGCATGAAGTATTGCATTAAACTTTCGGCAGTTGCTCACCAAAGCTCACCAATCCTGTCAGCCCCAAGTGTCCAGCCTTATGTCTTATCCAGCTGTGGGTTTATATGTGGTCAATCCAGGTTGCATCACAGCCCCTGAGCGAATTTTGTAAGAATTTTTCTCTCTTTCATTGTTTCAGCGTTTTGTTTTTAAAATTTATTTCTATAATGGGGTTTAGCTCCTTTTCACTGCTGTGTTTGTGCCGCTCTGCACACACTTGATTCCCTTATGGAGATATATCAATACATGGGTTTTAAGATTCTTATTCCTCAGATATATTTCTCTGCGGTGTATAGGGTGTGTTGAGGCCTGTTCATTGAGCAAGGTGTAGATCTTGTCTAATACCTATTTGGTTTATTGAACGGTATCTGTGCTAATTTCAAACTCTGGTTTTATGCATCACCCCACCTCTCCTTTCCCCTTAAGCTGACATAAGTGTGTTTTCTAAATGTGAGACACTGTTCTGTTCTGTAATTCATTTCTTGTGCAGCCATATTTACCCTCCCTCTATAAGTGATATCTTATGATATGTTTCTTTTTCTGTTTGACTTATTTCAAGTAGTATTATCGGACCTAAATCCACTCTTTATCCTTCTACTAGCCTTATTACATTGATTTCATGGTGAAGAGATATTCCATTGTACATAAGTACCACATCTTCTTTATCCATTGTTCTCTTTCCTGGGATATTTAAGGTGTACTGAAGTTGAGGTTCTTGTAAACAGAGTAGCCCTAAACTGTGGTGTGCTTGTGTCTTGTTGATTTTTAGACTTCCCTAGATATACTCCCATGATTGGAAGTGTCCTATGCTCTGTAGCTCTGTTTTTTAGATGATTTAGGAACCACCATACACTTCTCCAGAGTGGCTCTCGGCAGTTCACACACTGCCCATCAGCGTATAAAGGCTCCCTGTTCTCCATGGCCTGTCCTGCATTTCTGGTTTTTACAATTTTTTAGGATGGCCCTTTTGACCGGTGGGAAGTGAGACTTCTTTGTTGTGCACATTTGCATTGCTTGCTTGCTTCGTTGCCCATAAAGTGCGTATGCGTTTTTTCCTGGATATAATCAGGAAAAAACGCATACGCCCTTTTGGGCCAACTGCATCATTGTCGAAATTCTGCCGCTTTTCATGTGCGTTAAAGACGAGTCCAATCTATCTCTTGAAATCTGTTTCTTGCAATTCTGTCTTGCATTCAGATCCTCTTCTTTGCCTTACCTCAACATATTTTTGGACGTTAGTTTTCATTTATAACTCTGCAGGTTTGTGAATTGCAGTGACCCTGAGCTCCATTTTTTAAGTTGCTCTTTTGTGAGCTGGCCTCAAACCCGCAGGATTGCTTCAGGCCCTATTTTGGCTCCGGTGAGGCAGGCTGAGCCTTTCTTTAATTCTTATTCTTAATGGGAAATTAGAGTGATATGTGCCCGTCCAAACCCCTACAACTCTTCTCTCATTGGTTCCCCCTCTTCCCGTTCATCCTCCTCACAATTTGCAAAATGTGTGAAACAGAAGTTTAAATGTGCTGATTCTCCAAGTGGGGAGATTCTAAGTAGCGTGGCTGGAATGGTGAACAGGAGCACCAGGAGAGGATAAATGAGGTGCATTTTAGACACATCTCCCGATCACATGGTGTACAGTCCTCTGGGTTTTCCATGCATGTTTTAGCTGTAGGAAGATCCCTTGAACCTGCAGATTTGGGACCCATTGAATGGGTACCAGGTAGTATTACTTTAAAGGGTGTGCATTTCCTCACCCAACCTCACATTTCTCTTAGCGCAAACAGTTTCCAGCCTTATGTCTCATCCTGCTGTGGGTCTAGATGTGTTCAATCCATGTTGCATCACCGTCCCTGAGGAAAAGTTGTAAGAGGTTTTCTCTGTCTCTCTGTCGTTTATTTTTTTCAATTTATTACTATATTGGTTACAGCTGATTTTCAAAGCTCTGTTTCTTGCTGCTGTACATCCACTTGATTCGCGTACAGAGAGACATCAATAAATTCTTTTTCAGATTCTTACCAGTCGTATATATTCTTTTCCGGTGACTTGAGTGTGCTGAGTGCAGTTCTTTTAGCTACCGTGTAGGCCTTGTTGATTATCAGTTTGGTATTTGGAATGGTATCTTTGCTAATTTCAACCTCCTGGATGATGCCTCACCCCTCCCCACCTTTCCCGTTTAGCAGCCTTATGCGTGTTTTCTACATATTTGACTATGTTTTTGTTTTGTAATTTATTTCATGTGTAGCCATTTTGGATTCCACCTTTAAGTGATATCTTATGATATGTGTCTTTTTCTTTTTGAATTCTGTCACTTAGAATGATCATACGTAACTCCTCCGGAGTTGTTACAACTGGCCATATTTCATTGATTTCCAGGCTGAATAATATTCCACTCTACCTAAGTACCACATCTCTATCCATTTTTTCCCTCCAGAGACATTTAAGTTATATCCTAGTCGAGGATCTTTTAAACAGAGAGGGGGTAAACATTGGGGTGCCTGTGTCCTCTCGATTTTTGTTTTTCCCAAGATATACGCCCATGAGTGCAAATGCCCTATGCTCTGTAGCTCATTTTTTAGATGCTTTAGTAAACACAATACACTTCTCCAGAATGGCCGTTGGCAATATACATTTCCACTATAAGTCTCACAGGGCTCCCTCTTCTCGTTGCCCTGTCCTGCATTTCTGTTGTTTACGCTTTATGAGGATGGCTCTTCTGACTGATGCGAAGTGATATCTTTTGTAGTATTGACTTCCAGTGCCCACCTGTTTGGTTGGCTAAAAAAGTGTATGCCCTTTTCTTGAATATATACAGAAAAGAACGCATACACCCTTTTTGGCCAACTGCAATGTTGGCAATGTTCAGCTCCTTTTCTTGTGCTTAATGGCGAGTCCTTTCTACCTCCTCAAATCCCTTTCCTGCCATTCTCCCTTGCTTACAAGTCCTTTTCTCTGACTTTCCTCAAGACATTTTTCAGTGATGGATATTTTCAACTCTGCAGTTTTGTGAATTTTACTGCCCCTGAGTTCCATTGTTCAACTCGTGTTTATGGGAACTGGCCACAAAGCAGCGGGATTTCCTCAAGCCCTATACTGTTTCCATGGGCAACCCTAGCCTTTGGTCAATTCGTCTTCCTGATTGGAAATTAGAGTGACATGTGCCTGTCTGAACACCTAGGACTTGTCTCTCATTGTTCCTCATCCTTCCGCTTCATCCTCTGGACAAATTCCAAACTGTACGCAACAGGATGTTGACAGTGCTGACATCTCCAAGTGGGGAGACTGTTAGTAAAGACGCTGGAGGGGTGAACCCGAGCACCAGGAGATGAGGAGATGAGATGCCTTTTCCAAACTCTTCCCGATCAGACGGTATACCATCCTCTGGGTGTGACAGACATGTTTTAGCAGTAGGAAGAGTCCCATTCATGTAAGGAGAACACCAGGGCTTTTTCAAAATCAGTGTCTCCCCGAAACCCAAACTGGGGAAGTTTTTAAGCTACGGCTACACATATGTTCATTAAGGGCCTTGGGAAGTAGGCAGAGTCCAAACTTTAGATGATTGAAGTCTTCAGGGTCAGAAGCACTCACCACCAGCTTCCCTTAGGCTACACTTTAACTGTCATTGATAGATGATGTCAATAAAAATATCTATTCTTTTTCAGATTATTTCCCCTTATAGGTTATTGCAAAATGTTGAGTGTAGTTCCCTGTGCTATACAGTAGTTCCTTGTTGATGATCTATTTTATACATAGCAGTGTGTATGTGTTCATTCCAAACTGTTAATTTATCCCTCCTCCCACCTTTCCCCTTTGGTAATAATAAATTATAAGATTTTATACTTCTCAGAAATGGGGGAGCTGAAAGAGAGGTATCATTTTCAATGGAAAAGCATTTAAAACAAGATTGAAGGTTTAACCAAGATTATTAGCTGTACATCCTTGGAAAGAAATCACTTCGTTTCTCTAATATTGACCTGACAAATAAGACAAACCTTTTCACTGAACTTGCTTATAAAAAGTGATGGAAATATCAAATGGAAGTGTTAAAAACATCTTATTTTACCCGAGCCTTATACACTGTTCTATGTTAACTACAGTTTGGCTCACACATCTGTTCATTGAGGTTACAATAGTCTCAATTTCTGTTACTGATCCTCCAGAGTGGACCCCAACAAGTGTCCCCCTGCCCAGTGTCATTGGGGCCAACAGATCGAGACTGAGTTTGGTTCACAAGCAAAGGAAACTTTATAGTTTGATCAGAGAATGGAGAGGTGAGAGCATGCACTACCCCGTGCACTACCCTGTGGGCTGGGCTGCTGTGTAGAGATCCTGTCAGAGTCAGTGGGAGGGAGGGAGGCGACGGAGCTCTCGAGGGCCGGGTTGGCTGTAGCTCAGGCTCTATATCGTGGAGTCTGCACTGGGCCCCAGGAGCTGAGGTGTCGACCCAGCCATTCTGCACTAGGAAATCTGGTCTGAAGTGCCGGGTGTGGAACCTCTGCATGCGGGACCCTAGGAGCACGTGAAATTAGACAAAGCACAAAGGATAAAAAAGGTTAGACTTGACTTTATTGCCCAGATTCTATTTTTATCTCCCAGGGATTTTTAATGGGCTTTGCTGGGGACAAACCCCTCCTCTGCCTTTTGTCCCGTTCCTCATTCTTGGAGTGCTGAGGGTGCAGACCCTTCTTCTGTAACTGCTGAGTGCTGAGTTGGGAGCCCTCATACCCTGGGGCGAGGGTCAGAGCTTCTCCCCAGCAGCCTCCCGGTGACGTTGATTGTCCCCAGGACCCCTGCCTCCCTGCTCGTCCACCTGAGCACCAGCATTGGAAGTGTTATAGATTCTAATGACCTTTAAGGGTCCAGGAAAGAGATGTGCAGAGACGCTGTGGGGGCCGGTTTCACCCCGCCCCACATTTGTTCGGCCACCTTAGGCTGACCGTCTCTGCCAGCCTAGATGCTCTGACCAGTAGTCTGCGCTTTCTTCAATTAGGCCCCTGAATTAACGTACAAACAGCACCAGGTGTCAGAGCCCTGCCCGCTCAACTCCCAGACAGTCCAGGGTCAGTGGTGACCAAGGACCATGATGGCTACTGAGTCAACAGCCTTTTGAAGTAAACAGGAGTCCAGCCGGTCTTATTGGCCACCATCATCACGGTGTCTGTAGGCTTTTCTATGGTGACAGTGTGGTATACTGTTCCCCCGCCAAGATTATTAGCTCCCCTCTGGGTGCAGTAAGTCCTGCAAGCAGTAGTCTACTCTTTTGGGACACACTCTTGTTGTTTTATGAGAGAAACTCCAGGTCAAGTGATGTTCACATGAGTCGTCATGGTGCCCTGTTGCCCCCGGTTATCTCTCTGGATGTTGGAGTTGGAGGGCCTCCTCACTCGAGGTCGGTGTGCCCACGAAGCGAACCCTGCAACTTCAGGGCATGGTTGGTGGTTAGGATCGCCACGTGGGGTCCTTTTCCCTTAGGAGGGAGGTGGCCTTTTGGGCTGCTGATTTCCAGGTTTTTAGATACCACCAGTATCTTGGCCAGATGTGGCAGTGGGCCAAGCCCCTTAGTGACCGTAGTTTATCCTACCTGGATGGCATTCTTGCATTGTTCCATTTCAAGCGGTCCCAGTTTTTGCACTAATTCTCCAATGGCGATTCACCTTTCACCGGGAATGTAAAGGTCAAAGGGTTTAGCTAAATTAGGGAGTTCCAGGGCAAGGGTCTGAATTGACTGCTCTTTCCATTCTTGAAAGGCCACTTCTGGATTCTATTCAAAAGGATCATCATCTTTTCCTTTCAGTGTTTCATATAGAGGCCCAGCTAGTAGACTGTAGTTAGGGATCCAGAAGCAGCAAACCCTGGCCTCCCCAGGAACCCCTAAGCTGTCTTCTAGTTTTAGAAAGGGGTAAGGCTGAAAATGGTTTCTTCCCTTTCCTGGGATGGGCTTCTCTGACCTTCTGTGAGAATGAAGCCCAGGCAGGTCACCGCAGTCTGTGATATTTGAGCTTTTTCTTGGACAACTTCTATCCTTTATTGGCTTGGTAGTTCAGAGGCCTCCTTAGTAGGGCTGGTGATCAGAATGTCGTCTGCATATTGAAGGAGGGTTTCCTTTTCCAGAGGTAGAACTTTTAGGTCTTTAGCTAAGCTTTCCCCAAAGATGGTGTGGGAATTTTTGCACCCTTGGGGCCAGACGGCCCGGAAGTATTGTTTTAGTTGTATGTGGAGTCCTGCCACTCACAAGCCAAAATTTCTTGTGACTCTGGGACTAATGGAATACAAAAGAAGGCATCATTGAAGACTAATACAGAATACCATGTCCTGGTGGTTGGTAGAATGACCAGCAGGGTGTAGGAATTAGGAGCAACTGGAGGTATATCCTCGGTGGCTTCACTGACTGTCCTGACATCCTTTACCAGGTCCCCAGCAGCCCATGGGGCTCTCATGGTCAGACCAATCCCAGAATATGGAGCTCACCTGGGCAGGTACCCCACCCCCACCCCAGCCCACGGGGCTCTCGTGGTCAGGCCCCTCCCAGGATACAGAGCTACCCTTGCAGGTACCGTGGCAGGGCTGGGCACACAGGAATCGTGCACATAGCCCTCATTGCAGAGCACCCCCAGCTCACCTGTCGCTCAGAGCTGACACAGAGCACCTCAGAGCAGGACTTGAACTAACAAACAGCAGCTGCGACAGGTCTGTGACCCTGGGCATCACTCCGTGAGGCCTCCCTCCACCTGGTCTTCCAGAGACTTCCACTGCACCCGGGGCACCAGGCCTCTGTCTCCAACCACCACCCACCCCTCCTCTGCCTGACTCCTGGGTTCCTCTCATTAGGAGAGGGTTTTCTTGAAGTTGTCTCCCACTCATGGGCCAGATAAAATGATTAGAAAACAAGCCAAAGCTGCAGCCCCTTGTCTATCCTGACTCTCAGGAGCCCACACCTGTTCCTTGGACCTGGCCGGTTCAGCAAGTTCCATTTTCTGCAACTGTGAGCCCCTGAGGGGTGATGATTGGCTGACCTGGGCAGCCTTACCGTGCCGGCCAGCCCTCCCCAGGTGTGCCTGGGTTGAGATCAATATAAATACCACTCCAGGCAGCAAGAGCCCCTGCAGCCGTGCCTGACGCCATTTTCTCTGCCCTGTCAGCAGTCTCGGGGCTGGGCTGGTGGGAGGGGGTGAGAGGCCACGGCTTTGTGGGTGGCCCAGTGTGAGTGGGGCTCTGCTGGACTTTCTGCAGCAGTTGCCAGGCTGCCACCTGCTAAAGAAGAGGATGTGTCACCCATACCTGCTGCTGGAATTTCTCCCTGGGCAGAGGTGAGGAAGGAAAAAAGCAGTGGGGGCAGGGACAGGACGGGTATCTCAGGCAGGGAAATGGAAATCTTCCAGAAGAGCACCCAGGGCCAGGACCATCCTGGCTGGCCTGCAGGCACCAAGTCGGCCGGCATGCTGTCACTCGTGTGGCTCTATGGCCCTTCCTCTAGGCTTTCAAGTCCTTGTATATATTCAGGTGTTTTACCTGGGACGGGTGGGAATAGTTCAGCAGCAACTGGCCTGGGGCTCAGCTCACGTTTACTCACAGATGCCTCGGCACGGTGCCCCAGCTTTGCAATGAGGACGCTTGTTGCGTGGGGGCTGCTGGCTGAATGGGAGACGATTCCCCACCACTGACCAACTTCAGAATTGTTTACAACTGGAGCAAGTGCCCTGATACGGTTTTCCTCTGTGTAACTGGTGGGTTCTGTGTTTTTTTTCTCTTTTTCGTTTTTGGTTCAAGGTAGATTTTATTCCTCTTTTTTGTATTTACAGATATAAGCATGGAAATAATTTATTCATATAAATACATGTATGTGCAGGGAATAATTGTTTTTTCTGTTTTATTTTTTAAATTTTACTTCTTTTTAATTTTGAATTTTATTTTATATTTTTATACAGCAGGTTCTTATTGGTTATCTATTTTATACATATAAATGTATACATGCCAATCCCAGTCTCTCAACCCCTCCCACCACCACCCCCCCAACAGCTTTCCCCCCTTGTTGTCCATACGTTTGTTGTCTACATCTGTTGCTCTATTTATGCCTTGCAAAATGGTTAATCTGTACAGTTTTTCTAGGTTCCACATATATGCATGAATATACAAGATTTGTTTTTCTCTTTCTGACTTACTTCACTCTGTATGACAGTCTCTAGATCCATCGACGTCTCTACAAATGACCCAATTTCATTCCTTTTCATGGCTTAGTAATATTCCATTTTATATATGTACCACAGCTTTATGCATTCGTCTGTCTGTGGGCATTTAGGTTGCTTCCATTACCTCGATATTGTAAATAGTGATGCAATGAACATTGCGGTGAATGACTCTTTTTGATTTATGGTTTTGTCTGGGTATATGTCCAGTACTGGGATTGCTGTATCATATGGTAATTCTATTGTTAGTTTCTTAAGAAATTCCATATTGTTCTCCATAATGACTGTATCAATTTATATTCCCAACAATAGTGGAAGAGGGTTCCTTTTCTCCACACCCTTTCCAGCATTTTTTGTTTGTAGATTTTCAATGATGCCTATTCTACCAGGTGTGAGGTGATACCTCATTGTTGAATCCATTTCGTTGAGCAAGGGGTAGCTCTTGTCTATTACATATTTGGCTTATGGAACGGTATCTGTGCTAATTTCAAACTCTGCTTTTATGCAGCACCCCAACTCACCTTCCCCTTAAGCAGGCATAAGTTGGTTTTCTAAACTTGAGACCCTGTTCTGTTTTGTAATTCAGTTCATGTGTAGCCAAGTTCACATTCCGTGTATTAGTGATACCTTATGATGTTTCTTTTTCTGTGTGACTTATTTCACTTAGAATCATCGTGCCTCAATCCACTCATTATGCTGGTACGGGCCTGGTGACATAGATTTCATTGCTGAGTGGTATTCTGTTGTACAGAAGTACCACAACTTCTTTATCCATTATTTGCCCTCTGGGATATTTAACTTGTGCCGTAGAAGAGATTCCTGTAAAAAGAGCCGTACCAAATTTTGGGGTTGCTGTGTCTTTTTGATATTAATTTCCCTAAGATATAGGACCATAAGTGGAAGTGCCCTAGGCTCTGTTGCTTTGTTTTTTAGATGTTTCAGGAAACACCATACACTTCTCCCGAGTGTCTGTTGGCAATTTACATCCCGCCCATCAGCATAACAAGGCTCCCAGTTCTCCATGGCCTGTCCTGCCTTTCTGGATTTTACACTTTATTCTGATGGCCCTTTTGACCGGGGGGAAGTGAGACTTCATTGTAGTGCAGATTTCCTTTGCAAGCTTGCTTGGTTGGCCAAAAAGGGCGTATGCGTTTTTTCCTGAATATATTCAGGAAAAAACGCATATGCCCTTTTGGCAAAGTGCATCATTGTGGACGTTCTACCTCTTTTCCTACGCTTTCAATGCAATTCCAGTCTACCTCCTGAAATCGGTATCCTGCAATTCTGCCCCGCTTTCAAGTCCTCTTGGAAGCCTTACTTCAGTATATTTTTGGACGATAGCTGTCATTTATAACTCTGCAGGTTTGTGAATTACAGTGCCCCTGAGCTCCTTTCTTCAACTCGCTTTCTTTTGAGCTGGCCGCAACACCGCAGGATGGCTTCAGGCCCTAATCTGGTTCCGGCACGGCACGCTGAGCCTTTGGTTATTTCCTCTTCCTGGTGGGAAATGAGAGTTAAATTTGCCCGTCCAGACACCTCCAGCTAGTCTCTCATTGGTTCTCCCTATTCCTGTTCATCTTCCGCAGAAATTGCAAACTGGGCCAAACAGGAGGTTAAAGGCAGTGACTCTCCAAGTTGGGAGAGTGTTAGTAAAGGGTCTGGAATGTTGCACCCGAGTACCAGGGGAGGAAAACTGAGACATATTTGAACACGTCTCCCGTTCACACGGATGATCATACTCGGGGTTCCACATGCATGTTTTAGCTGAAGGAAGAATACCTTAAACCTGGAGAGTTGAGACCCGTGGAATGGGTACCATGCAATATGACTTCTAAGGGTCTTCATTTGCTCACCGAACCTCTCCAATCCTATCACTGCTGCGTTTATGCCCCTGTACACACGCTTGATTCTCTTTCGGAGACATAGCAATCCATAGGTTTTAAGATACTTACTAGTCAGGTACATTCTTAGGCGTTTAATATGGGGTGTTGAGTCCATTTCGTTGAGCAAGGAGTAGCTCTTGTCTATTCCATATTTGGCTTAAGGAACTTTATCTGTGCTCATTTCAATCTCTGGTTTTATGCAGCACCCCAACTCACCTTCCCCCTTAAGCAAGCGTAAGTGGATTTTCTAAACTTGAGACACTGTTCTGTTTTGTAATTCAGTTCATGTGTAGCCAAGTTCACATTCTGTGTATTAGTGATACCTTATGATGTTTCTTTTTTGTGTGACTTATTTCAGTTCGAATCATCATACCTGAATCCACTCATTATGCTGCTACAGGCCTGATGACATAGATTTCATTGCTGAGTGATATTGCATTGTACGTAAGTACCACAAGTTCTTTATCCATTTTTCACTTTCTGCGATATTGAACTTGTACCGTAAACGAGGTTCTTGTAAACAGAGGCGTCCCAAACTTTGGGGTGGCTGTGTCTTTTTGATTTTAATTTCCCTAAGCTATAGGACCATAAGTGGAAGTGCCCTAATCTCTGTTGCTTTGTTTTTTAGATGTTTCAGGAAACACCATACACTTCTCCCAAGTGTCTGTTGGCAATTTACATCCCGCCCATCAGCATAACAAGGCTCCCAGTTCTCCATGGCCTGTCCTGCCTTTCTGGATTTTAGACTTTTTTCAGATGGCCCTTTTGACCGGGGGGAAGTGAGATTTCATTGTAGTGCAGATTTCCTTTGCAAGATTGCTTGGTTGTCCAAAAAGGGCGTATGCGTTTTTTCCTGAATATATTCAGGAAAAAACGCATACGCCCTTTTTGGCCAAGTGCATCATTGTCGAGTTTCTGACTCTCTTCATATGCTTTCAATGCAATTCCAGTCTACCTCCTGAAATCGGTTTCCTGCAATTCTGCCTTGCTTTCAATGCCTCTTCATAGCCTTACTTCTGTATATTTTTGGACGATAGCTGTCATTTATAACTCTGCAGGTTTTTGAATTGCAGTGGCCCTTAGCTCCATTTTTTAGCTCTTATTTTTGTGGTCTTTCCCCATAACCACAGGATTCCTTGAAGCCCTATTTTTCTTCTGGGGCACCTTGCTGTGCCTTTGGTTAATTCTTCTTACTGATGTGATATTAGAGTGACATGTGCCCATTGAAACCGCTACAGCTAGTTTCTCACTGGTTCCCCCTATTCCCATTCATCCTCTGCACTAACTGCAGACTGTGCGATACCAGAACTTAAAGGCATTGACTCCATGTGGGGATGTTGTTAGTAAAGCGGCTGGAATGTCGATCCGGAGCCCCAGGAGAGGAAAAATGAGGTGCGTTTTAGAAACCTTTCCCGATCATATGGTATACCAGTCGCTGGGTTTCCCAAGCATGGTTTAGCTGTAGGAAGATTCCCTTCAACCTGGAGTGTTGGGACCCTTGGACTGAGTAGCATGAAGTATTGCATTAAACTTTCGGCAGTTGCTCACCAAAGCTCACCAATCCTGTCAGCCCCAAGTGTCCAGCCTTATGTCTTATCCAGCTGTGGGTTTATATGTGGTCAATCCAGGTTGCATCACAGCCCCTGAGCGAATTTTGTAAGAATTTTTCTCTCTTTCATTGTTTCAGTGTTTTGTTTTTAAAATTTATTTCTATAATGGGGTTTAGCTCCTTTTCACTGCTGTGTTTGTGCCGCTCTGCACACACTTGATTCCCTTATGGAGATATATCAATACATGGGTTTTAAGATTCTTATTCCTCAGATATATTTCTCTGTGGTGTATAGGGTGTGTTGAGGCCTGTTCATTGAGCAAGGTGTAGATCTTGTCTAATACCTATTTGGTTTATTGAACGGTATCTGTGCTAATTTCAAACTCTGGTTTTATGCATCACCCCACCTCTCCTTTCCCCTTAAGCTGACATAAGTGTGTTTTCTAAATGTGAGACACTGTTCTGTTCTGTAATTCATTTCTTGTGCAGCCATATTTACCCTCCCTCTATAAGTGATATCTTATGATATGTTTCTTTTTCTGTTTGACTTATTTCAAGTAGTATTATCGGACCTAAATCCACTCTTTATCCTTCTACTAGCCTTATTACATTGATTTCATGGTGAAGAGATATTCCATTGTACATAAGTACCACATCTTCTTTATCCATTGTTCTCTTTCCTGGGATATTTAAGGTGTACTGAAGTTGAGGTTCTTGTAAACAGAGTAGCCCTAAACTGTGGTGTGCTTGTGTCTTGTTGATTTTTAGACTTCCCTAGATATACTCCCATGATTGGAAGTGTCCTATGCTCTGTAGCTCTGTTTTTTAGATGATTTAGGAACCACCATACACTTCTCCAGAGTGGCTCTCGGCAGTTCACACACTGCCCATCAGCGTATAAAGGCTCCCTGTTCTCCATGGCCTGTCCTGCATTTCTGGTTTTTACAATTTTTTAGGATGGCCCTTTTGACCGGTGGGAAGTGAGACTTCTTTGTTGTGCACATTTGCATTGCTTGCTTGCTTCGTTGCCCATAAAGTGCGTATGCGTTTTTTCCTGGATATAATCAGGAAAAAACGCATACGCCCTTTTGGGCCAACTGCATCATTGTCGAAATTCTGCCGCTTTTCATGTGTGTTAAAGACGAGTCCAATCTATCTCTTGAAATCTGTTTCTTGCAATTCTGTCTTGCATTCAGATCCTCTTCTTTGCCTTACCTCAACATATTTTTGGACGTTAGTTTTCATTTATAACTCTGCAGGTTTGTGAATTGCAGTGACCCTGAGCTCCATTTTTTAAGTTGCTCTTTTGTGAGCTGGCCTCAAACCCGCAGGATTGCTTCAGGCCCTATTTTGGCTCCGGTGAGGCAGGCTGAGCCTTTCTTTAATTCTTACTCTTAATGGGAAATTAGAGTGATATGTGCCCGTCCAAACCCCTACAACTCTTCTCTCATTGGTTCCCCCTCTTCCCGTTCATCCTCCTCACAATTTGCAAAATGTGTGAAACAGAAGTTTAAATGTGCTGATTCTCCAAGTGGGGAGATTCTAAGTAGCATGGCTGGAATGGTGAACAGGAGCACCAGGAGAGGATAAATGAGGTGCATTTTAGACACATCTCCCGATCACATGGTGTACAGTCCTCTGGGTTTTCCATGCATGTTTTAGCTGTAGGAAGATCCCTTGAACCTGCAGATTTGGGACCCATTGAATGGGTACCAGGTAGTATTACTTTAAAGGGTGTGCATTTCCTCACCCAACCTCACATTTCTCTTAGCGCAAACAGTTTCCAGCCTTATGTCTCATCCTGCTGTGGGTCTAGATGTGTTCAATCCATGTTGCATCACCGTCCCTGAGGAAAAGTTGTAAGAGGTTTTCTCTGTCTCTCTGTCGTTTATTTTTTTCAATTTATTACTATATTGGTTACAGCTGATTTTCAAAGCTCTGTTTCTTGCTGCTGTACATCCACTTGATTCGCGTACAGAGAGACATCAATAAATTCTTTTTCAGATTCTTACCAGTCGTATATATTCTTTTCCGGTGACTTGAGTGTGCTGAGTGCAGTTCTTTTAGCTACCGTGTAGGCCTTGTTGACTATCAGTTTGGTATTTGGAATGGTATCTTTGCTAATTTCAACCTCCTGGATGATGCCTCACCCCTCCCCACCTTTCCCGTTTAGCAGCCTTATGCGTGTTTTCTACATATTTGACTATGTTTTTGTTTTGTAATTTATTTCATGTGTAGCCATTTTGGATTCCACCTTTAAGTGATATCTTATGATATGTGTCTTTTTCTTTTTGAATTCTGTCACTTAGAATGATCATACGTAACTCCTCCGGAGTTGTTACAACTGGCCATATTTCATTGATTTCCAGGCTGAATAATATTCCACTCTACCTAAGTACCACATCTCTATCCATTTTTTCCCTCCAGAGACATTTAAGTTATATCCTAGTCGAGGATCTTTTAAACAGAGAGGGGGTAAACATTGGGGTGCCTGTGTCCTCTCGATTTTTGTTTTTCCCAAGATATACGCCCATGAGTGCAAATGCCCTATGCTCTGTAGCTCATTTTTTAGATGCTTTAGTAAACACAATACACTTCTCCAGAATGGCCGTTGGCAATATACATTTCCACTATAAGTCTCACAGGGCTCCCTCTTCTCGTTGCCCTGTCCTGCATTTCTGTTGTTTACGCTTTATGAGGATGGCTCTTCTGACTGATGCGAAGTGATATCTTTTGTAGTATTGACTTCCAGTGCCCACCTGTTTGGTTGGCTAAAAAAGTGTATGCCCTTTTCTTGAATATATACAGAAAAGAACGCATACACCCTTTTTGGCCAACTGCAATGTTGGCAATGTTGGCAATGTTCAGCTCCTTTTCTTGTGCTTAATGGCGAGTCCTTTCTACCTCCTCAAATCCCTTTCCTGCCATTCTCCCTTGCTTACAAGTCCTTTTCTCTGACTTTCCTCAAGACATTTTTCAGTGATGGATATTTTCAACTCTGCAGTTTTGTGAATTTTACTGCCCCTGAGTTCCATTGTTCAACTCATGTTTATGGGAACTGGCCACAAAGCAGCGGGATTTCCTCAAGCCCTATACTGTTTCCATGGGCAACCCTAGCCTTTGGTCAATTCGTCTTCCTGATTGGAAATTAGAGTGACATGTGCCTGTCTGAACACCTAGGACTTGTCTCTCATTGTTCCTCATCCTTCCGCTTCATCCTCTGGACAAATTCCAAACTGTACGCAACAGGATGTTGACAGTGCTGACATCTCCAAGTGGGGAGACTGTTAGTAAAGACGCTGGAGGGGTGAACCCGAGCACCAGGAGATGAGGAGATGAGATGCCTTTTCCAAACTCTTCCCGATCAGACGGTATACCATCCTCTGGGTGTGACAGACATGTTTTAGCAGTAGGAAGAGTCCCATTCATGTAAGGAGAACACCAGGGCTTTTTCAAAATCAGTGTCTCCCCGAAACCCAAACTGGGGAAGTTTTTAAGCTACGGCTACACATATGTTCATTAAGGGCCTTGGGAAGTAGGCAGAGTCCAAACTTTAGATGATTGAAGTCTTCAGGGTCAGAAGCACTCACCACCAGCTTCCCTTAGGCTACACTTTAACTGTCATTGATAGATGATGTCAATAAAAATATCTATTCTTTTTCAGATTATTTCCCCTTATAGGTTATTGCAAAATGTTGAGTGTAGTTCCCTGTGCTATACAGTAGTTCCTTGTTGATGATCTATTTTATACATAGCAGTGTGTATGTGTTCATTCCAAACTGTTAATTTATCCCTCCTCCCACCTTTCCCCTTTGGTAATAATAAATTATAAGATTTTATACTTCTCAGAAATGGGGGAGCTGAAAGAGAGGTATCATTTTCAATGGAAAAGCATTTAAAACAAGATTGAAGGTTTAACCAAGATTATTAGCTGTACATCCTTGGAAAGAAATCACTTCGTTTCTCTAATATTGACCTGACAAATAAGACAAACCTTTTCACTGAACTTGCTTATAAAAAGTGATGGAAATATCAAATGGAAGTGTTAAAAACATCTTATTTTACCCGAGCCTTATACACTGTTCTATGTTAACTACAGTTTGGCTCACACATCTGTTCATTGAGGTTACAATAGTCTCAATTTCTGTTACTGATCCTCCAGAGTGGACCCCAACAAGTGTCCCCCTGCCCAGTGTCATTGGGGCCAACAGATCGAGACTGAGTTTGGTTCACAAGCAAAGGAAACTTTATAGTTTGATCAGAGAATGGAGAGGTGAGAGCATGCACTACCCCGTGGGCTGTGGGCTGGGCTGCTGTGTAGAGATCCTGTCAGAGTCAGTGGGAGGGAGGGAGGCGGCGGAGCTCTCGAGGGCCGGGTTGGCTGTAGCTCAGGCTCTATATCGTGGAGTCTGCACTGGGCCCCAGGAGCTGAGGTGTCGACCCAGCCATTCTGCACTAGGAAATCTGGTCTGAAGTGCCGGGTGTGGAACCTCTGCATGCGGGACCCTAGGAGCACGTGAAATTAGACAAAGCACAAAGGATAAAAAAGGTTAGACTTGACTTTATTGCCCAGATTCTATTTTTATCTCCCAGGGATTTTTAATGGGCTTTGCTGGGGACAAACCCCTCCTCTGCCTTTTGTCCCGTTCCTCATTCTTGGAGTGCTGAGGGTGCAGACCCTTCTTCTGTAACTGCTGAGTGCTGAGTTGGGAGCCCTCATACCCTGGGGCGAGGGTCAGAGCTTCTCCCCAGCAGCCTCCCGGTGACGTTGATTGTCCCCAGGACCCCTGCCTCCCTGCTCGTCCACCTGAGCACCAGCATTGGAAGTGTTATAGATTCTAATGACCTTTAAGGGTCCAGGAAAGAGATGTGCAGAGACGCTGTGGGGGCCGGTTTCACCCCGCCCCACATTTGTTCGGCCACCTTAGGCTGACCGTCTCTGCCAGCCTAGATGCTCTGACCAGTAGTCTGTGCTTTCTTCAATTAGGCCCCTGAATTAACGTACAAACAGCACCAGGTGTCAGAGCCCTGCCCGCTCAACTCCCAGACAGTCCAGGGTCAGTGGTGACCAAGGACCATGATGGCTACTGAGTCAACAGCCTTTTGAAGTAAACAGGAGTCCAGCCGGTCTTATTGGCCACCATCATCACGGTGTCTGTAGGCTTTTCTATGGTGACAGTGTGGTATACTGTTCCCCCGCCAAGATTATTAGCTCCCCTCTGGGTGCAGTAAGTCCTGCAAGCAGTAGTCTACTCTTTTGGGACACACTCTTGTTGTTTTATGAGAGAAACTCCAGGTCAAGTGATGTTCACACGAGTCGTCATGGTGCCCTGTTGCCCCCGGTTATCTCTCTGGATGTTGGAGTTGGAGGGCCTCCTCACTCGAGGTCGGTGTGCCCACGGAGCGAACCCTGCAACTTCAGGGCATGGTTGGTGGTTAGGATCACCACGTGGGGTCCTTTTCCCTTAGGAGGGAGGTGGCCTTTTGGGCTGCTGATTTCCAGGTTTTTAGATACCGCCAGTATCTTGGCCAGATGTGGCAGTGGGCCAAGCCCCTTAGTGACCGTAGTTTATCCTACCTGGATGGCATTCTTGCATTGTTCCATTTCAAGCGGTCCCAGTTTTTGCACTAATTCTCCAATGGCGATTCACCTTTCACCGGGAATGTAAAGGTCAAAGGGTTTAGCTAAATTAGGGAGTTCCAGGGCAAGGGTCTGAATTGACTGCTCTTTCCATTCTTGAAAGGCCACTTCTGGATTCTATTCAAAAGGATCATCATCTTTTCCTTTCAGTGTTTCATATAGAGGCCCAGCTAGTAGACTGTAGTTAGGGATCCAGAAGCAGCAAACCCTGGCCTCCCCAGGAACCCCTAAGCTGTCTTCTAGTTTTAGAAAGGGGTAAGGCTGAAAATGGTTTCTTCCCTTTCCTGGGATGGGCTTCTCTGACCTTCTGTGAGAATGAAGCCCAGGCAGGTCACCGCAGTCTGTGATATTTGAGCTTTTTCTTGGACAACTTCTATCCTTTATTGGCTTGGTAGTTCAGAGGCCTCCTTAGTAGGGCTGGTGATCAGAATGTCGTCTGCATATTGAAGGAGGGTTTCCTTTTCCAGAGGTAGAACTTTTAGGTCTTTAGCTAAGCTTTCCCCAAAGATGGTGTGGGAATTTTTGCACCCTTGGGGCCAGACGGCCCGGAAGTATTGTTTTAGTTGTATGTTGAGTCCTGCCACTCACAAGCCAAAATTTCTTGTGACTCTGGGACTAATGGAATACAAAAGAAGGCATCATTGAAGACTAATACAGAATACCATGTCCTGGTGGTTGGTAGAATGACCAGCAGGGTGTAGGAATTAGGAGCAACTGGAGGTATATCCTCGGTGGCTTCACTGACTGTCCTGACATCCTTTACCAGGTCCCCAGCAGCCCATGGGGCTCTCGTGGTCAGACCAATCCCAGAATATGGAGCTCACCTGGGCAGGTACCCCACCCCCACCCCAGCCCACGGGGCTCTCGTGGTTGGGCCCCTCCCAGGATACAGAGCTACCCTTGCAGGTACCGTGGCAGGGCTGGGCACACAGGAACCGTGCACATAGCCCTCATTGCAGAGCACCCCCAGCTCACCTGTCGCTCAGAGCTGACACAGAGCACCTCAGAGCAGGACTTGAACTAACAAACAGCAGCTGCGACAGGTCTGTGACCCTGGGCATCACTCCGTGAGGCCTCCCTCCACCTGGTCTTCCAGAGACTTCCACTGCACCCAGGGCACCAGGCCTCTGTCTCCAACCACCACCCACCCCTCCTCTGCCTGACTCCTGGGTTCCTCTCATTAGGAGAGGGTTTTCTTGAAGTTGTCTCCCACTCATGGGCCAGATAAAATGATTAGAAAACAAGCCAAAGCTGCAGCCCCTTGTCTATCCTGACTCTCAGGAGCCCACACCTGTTCCTTGGACCTGGCCGGTTCAGCAAGTTCCATTTTCTGCAACTGTGAGCCCCGAAGGGGTGATGATTGGCTGACCTGGGCAGCCTTACCTTGCCGGCCAGCCCTCCCCAGGTGTGCCTGGGTTGAGATCAATATAAATACCACTCCAGGCAGCAAGAGCCCCTGCAGCCGTGCCTGACGCCATTTTCTCTGCCCTGTCAGCAGTCTCGGGGCTGGGCTGGTGGGAGGGAGTGAGAGGCCACGGCTTTGTGGGTGGCCCAGTGTGAGTGGGGCTCTGCTGGACTTTCTGCAGCAGTTGCCAGGCTGCCACCTGCTAAAGAAGAGGATGTGTCACCCATACCTGCTGCTGGAATTTCTCCCTGGGCAGAGGTGAGGAAGGAAAAAAGCAGTGGGGGCAGGGACAGGACGGGTATCTCAGGCAGGGAAATGGAAATCTTCCAGAAGAGCACCCAGGGCCAGGACCATCCTGGCTGGCCTGCAGGCACCAAGTCGGCCGGCATGCTGTCACTCGTGTGGCTCTATGGCCCTTCCTCTAGGCTTTCAAGTCCTTGTATATATTCAGGTGTTTTACCTGGGACGGGTGGGAATAGTTCAGCAGCAACTGGCCTGGGGCTCAGCTCACGTTTACTCACAGATGCCTCGGCACGGTGCCCCAGCTTTGCAATGAGGACGCTTGTTGTGTGGGGGCTGCTGGCTGAATGGGAGACGATTCCCCACCACTGACCAACTTCAGAATTGTTTACAACTGGAGCAAGTGCCCTGATACGGTTTTCCTCTGTGTAACTGGTGGGTTCTGTGTTTTTTTTCTCTTTTTCGTTTTTGGTTCAAGGTAGATTTTATTCCTCTTTTTTGTATTTACAGATATAAGCATGGAAAAAATTTATTCATATAAATACATGTATGTGCAGGGAATAATTGTTTTTTCTGTTTTATTTTTTAAATTTTATTTCTTTTTAATTTTGAATTTTATTTTATATTTTTATACAGCAGGTTCTTATTGGTTATCTATTTTATACATATAAATGTATACATGCCAATCCCAGTCTCTCAACTCCTCCCACCACCACCCCCCCAACAGCTTTCCCCCCTTGTTGTCCATACGTTTGTTGTCTACATCTGTTGCTCTATTTATGCCTTGCAAAATGGTTAATCTGTACAGTTTTTCTAGGTTCCACATATATGCATGAATATACAAGATTTGTTTTTCTCTTTCTGACTTACTTCACTCTGTATGACAGTCTCTAGATCCATCGACGTCTCTACAAATGACCCAATTTCATTCCTTTTCATGGCTTAGTAATATTCCATTTTATATATGTACCACAGCTTTATGCATTCGTCTGTCTGTGGGCATTTAGGTTGCTTCCATTACCTCGATATTGTAAATAGTGATGCAATGAACATTGCGGTGAATGACTCTTTTTGATTTATGGTTTTGTCTGGGTATATGTCCAGTACTGGGATTGCTGTATCATATGGTAATTCTATTGTTAGTTTCTTAAGAAATTCCATATTGTTCTCCATAATGACTGTATCAATTTATATTCCCAACAATAGTGGAAGAGGGTTCCTTTTCTCCACACCCTTTCCAGCATTTTTTGTTTGTAGATTTTCAATGATGCCTATTCTACCAGGTGTGAGGTGATACCTCATTGTTGAATCCATTTCGCTGAGCAAGGGGTAGCTCTTGTCTATTACATATTTGGCTTATGGAACGGTATCTGTGCTAATTTCAAACTCTGCTTTTATGCAGCACCCCAACTCACCTTCCCCCTTAAGCAGGCATAAGTTGGTTTTCTAAACTTGAGACCCTGTTCTGTTTTGTAATTCAGTTCATGTGTAGCCAAGTTCACATTCCGTGTATTAGTGATACCTTATGATGTTTCTTTTTCTGTGTGACTTATTTCACTTAGAATCATCGTGCCTCAATGCACTCATTACGCTGGTACGGGTCTGGTGACATAGATTTCATTGCTGAGTGGTATTCTGTTGTACAGAAGTACCGCAACTTCTTTATCCATTATTTGCTCTCTGGGATATTTAACTTGTGCCGTAGAAGAGATTCCTGTAAAAAGAGCCGTCCCAAATTTTGGGGTTGCTGTGTCTTTTTGATATTAATTTCCCTAAGCTATAGGACCATAAGTGGAAGTGCCCTAGGCTCTGTTGCTTTGTTTTTTAGATGTTTCAGGAAACACCATACACTTCTCCTGAGTGTCTGTTGGCAATTTACATCCCGCCCATCAGCATAACAAGGCTCCCAGTTCTCCATGGCCTGTCCTGCCTTTCTGGATTTTACACTTTATTCTGATGGCCCTTTTGACCGGGGGGAAGTGAGACTTCATTGTAGTGCAGATTTCCTTTGCAAGCTTGCTTGGTTGGCCAAAAAGGGCGTATGCGTTTTTTCCTGAATATATTCAGGAAAAAACGCATATGCCCTTTTGGCAAAGTGCATCATTGTGGACGTTCTGCCTCTTTTCCTACGCTTTCAATACAATTCCAGTCTACCTCCTGAAATCGGTATCCTGCAATTCTGCCCCGCTTTCAAGTCCTCTTGGAAGCCTTACTTCTGTCTATTTTTGGACGATAGCTGTCATTTATAACTCTGCAGGTTTGTGAATTACAGAGCCCCTGAGCTCCTTTCTTCAACTCACTTTCTTGTGAGCTGGCCGCAACACCGCAGGATGGCTTCAGGCCCTAATCTGTTTCCGCCACGGCACACTGAGCCTTTGGTTAATTCCTCTTCCTAGTGGGAAATGAGAGTTAAATTTGCCCGTCCAGACACCTCCAGCTAGTCTCTCATTGGTTCTCCCTATTCCTGTTCATCTTCCGCAGAAATTGCAAACTGGGCCAAACAGGAGGTTAAAGGCACTGACTGTCCAAGTCGGGAGAGTGTTAGTAAAGCGTCTGGAATGTTGCACCCGAGTACCAGGGTATGAAAACTGAGACATATTTGAACACGTCTCCCGATCACACGGTTGATCATACTCTGGGTTCCACATGCATGTTTTAGCTGAAGGAAGAATACCTTAAACCTGGAGAGTTGAGACCCATGGAATGGGTACCATGCAATATGACTTCAAAGGGTCTTCATTTGCTCACCGAACCTCTCCAATCCTATCACTGCTGCATTTATGCCCCAGTACACACGCTTGATTCTCTTTCGGAGACATAGCAATCCCTAGGTTTTAAGATACTTACTAGTCAGGTACATTCTTAGACGTTTAATATGGGGTGTTGAGTCCATTTCGTTGAGCTAGGAGTAGCTCTTGTCTATTCCATATTTGGCTTAAGGAACTTTATCTGTGCTCATTTCAATCTCTGGTTTTATGCAGCACCCCAACTCACCTTTCCCCTTAAGCAAGCAGAAGTTGGTTTTCTAAATTTGAGACCCTGTTCTGTTTTGGAATTCAGTTCCTGTGTAGCCAAGTTTACATTCCGTGTATTAGTGATATCTTTTGATGTTTCTTTTTCTGTGTGACTTATTTCAGTTAGAATCATCGTACCTGAATCCACTCATTATGCTGCTACGGGCCTGATGACATAGATTTCATTGCTGAGTGATACTGCATTGTACGTAAGTACCACAAGTTCTTTATCCATTTTTCACTTTCTGTGATATTGAACTTGTACGGTAAACGAGGTTCTTGTAAACAGAGGCGTCCCAAACTTTGGGGTGGCTGTGTCTTTTTGATTTTAATTTCCCTAAGCTATAGGACCATAAGTGGAAGTGCACTAGGCTCTGTTGCTTTGTTTTTTAGATGTTTCAGGAAACACCATACACTTCTCCGGAGTGGCTGTTGGCAATTTACATCCCGCCCATCAGCATAACAAGGCTCCCAGTTCTCCATGGCCTGTCCTGCCTTTCTGGATTTTACACTTTTTTCAGATGGCCCTTTTGACCGGGGGGAAGTGAGACTTCATTGTAGTGCAGATTTCCTTTGCAAGCTTGCTTGGTTGGCCAAAAAGGGCGTATGCGTTTTTTCCTGAATATATTCAGGAAAAAACGCATACACCCTTTTTGGCCAAGTGCATCATTGTGGACGTTCTGCCTCTTTTCCTATGCTTTCAATGCAATTTCAGTCTACCTCCTGAAATCGGTTTCCTGCAATTCTGACCCGCTTTCAAGTCCTCTTGGCAGCCTTACTTCAGTCTATTTTTGGACGATAGCTGTCATTTATAACTTTGCAGGTTTGTGAATTACAGTGCCCCTGAGCTCCTTTCTTCAACTCGCTTTCTTTTGAGCTGGCCGCAACACCGCAGGATGGCTTCAGGCCCTAATCTGGTTCCGGTACGGCACGCTGAGCCTTTGGTTATTTCCTCTTCCTGGTTGGAAATGAGAGTTAAATTTGCCCGTCCAGACACCTCCAGCTAGCCTCTCATTGGTTCTCGCTATTCCTGTTCATCTTCCGCAGAAATTGCAAACTGGGCCAAACAGGAGGTTAAAGGGACTGACTCTCCAAGTGGGGAGAGTGTTAGTAAAGCGTCTGGAATGTTGCACCCGAGTACCAGGGGAGGAAAACTGAGACATATTTGAACACGTCTCCCGATCACATGGTTGATCATACTCTGGGTTCCACATGCATGTTTTAGCTGAAGGAAGTATACCTAAAATCTGTGTAGTTGAAACCCGTGGAATGGGTACCATGCAATATGACTTCAAAGGTCTTCATTTGCTCACTGAACCTCTCCAATCCTATCACTGCTGCGTTTATGCCCCTGTACACATGCTTGATTCTCTTTCGGAGACATAGCAATCTATAGGTTTTAAGATACTTACTAGTCAGGTACATTCTTAGGCGTTTAATATGCGGTGTTGAGTCCATTTCGTTGAGCAAGGAGTAGCTCTTGTCTATTCCATATTTGGCTTAAGGAACTTTGTGCTCATTTCAATCTCTGGTTTTATGCAGCACCCCAACTCACCTTTACCCTTAAGCAAGCATAAGTTGGTTTTCTAAATTTGAGACCCTGTTCTGTTCTGTAATTCAGTTCCTGTGTAGCCAAGTTTACATTCCGTGTATTACTGATATCTTATGATGTTTCTTTTTCTGTGTGACTTATTTCAGTTAGAATCACCATACCCGAATCCACTCATTATGCTGCTACGGGCCTGGTGACATAGATTTCATTGCTGAGTGATATTCCTTTGTACATGAGTACCACAACTTCTTTATCCATTTTTCACTTTCTGTGATATTGAACTTGTACGGTAAACGAGGTTCTTGTAAACAGAGGCGTCCCAAACTTTGGGGTGGCTGTGTCTTTTTGATTTTAATTTCCCTAATCTATAGGACCATAAGTGGAAGTGCACTAGGCTCTGTTGCTTTGTTTTTTAGATGTTTCAGGAAACACCATACACTTCTCCGGAGTGGCTGTTGGCAATTTACATCCCGCCCATCAGCATAACAAGGCTCCCAGTTCTCCATGGCCTGTCCTGCCTTTCTGGATTTTACACTTTTTTCAGATGGCCCTTTTGACCGGGGGGAAGTGAGACTTCATTGTAGTGCAGATTTCCTTTGCAAGCTTGCTTGGTTGGCCAAAAAGGGCGTATGCGTTTTTTCCTGAATATATTCAGGAAAAAACGCATACGCCCTTTTTGGCCAAGTGCATCATTGTGGACGTTCTGCCTCTTTTCCTATGCTTTCAATGCAATTCCAGTCTACTTCCTGAAATCGGATTCCTGCAATTCTGCCCCGCTTTCAAGTCCTCTTGGCAGCCTTACTTCAGTCTATTTTTGGACGATAGCTGTCATTTATAACTTTGCAGGTTTGTGAATTACAGTGCCCCTGAGCTCCTTTCTTCAACTCGCTTTCTTTTGAGCTGGCCGCAACACCGCAGGATGGCTTCAGGCCCTAATCTGGTTCCGGTTCGGCATGCTGAGCCTTTGGTTATTTCCTCTTCCTGGTGGGAAATGAGAGTTAAATTTGCCCGTCCAGACACCTCCAGCTAGCCTCTCATTGGTTCTCGCTATTCCTGTTCATCTTCCGCAGAAATTGCAAACTGAGCCAAACAGGAGGTTAAAGGAACTGACTGTCCAAGTCGGGAGAGTGTTAGTAAAGCGTCTGGAATGTTCCACCGAAGTACCAGGGGACGAAAACTGAGACATATTTGAACACGTCTCCCGTTCACACGGTTGATCATACTCTGGGTTCCACATGCATGTTTTAGCTGAAGAAAGAATACCTTAAATCTGGAGAGTTGAGACCCGTGGAATGGGTACCATGCAATATGACTTCAAAGGGTCTTCATTTGCTCACCGAATCTCTCCAATCCTATCACTGCTGCGTTTATGACCCTTGTACACAAGCTTGATTCTCTTTTGGAGACATAGCAATCCATAGGTTTTAAGATACTTACTAGTCAGGTATATTCTTAGGCGTTTAATATGGGGTGTGGAGTCCATTTCGTTGAGCAAGGAGTAGCTCTTGTCTATTCCATATTTGGCTTAAGGAACTTTATCTGTGCTCATTTCAATCTCTGGTTTTATGCAGCACCCCAACTCACCTTTCCACTTAAGCAAGCATAAGTTGGTTTTCTAAATTTGAGACCCTGTTCTGTTCTGTAATTCAGTTCCTGTGTAGCCAAGTTTACATTCCGTGTATTACTGATATCTTATGATGTTTCTTTTTCTGTGTGACTTATTTCAATTAGAATCACCATACCCGAATCCACTCATTATGCTGCTACGGGCCTGATGACATAGATTTCATTGCTGAGTGATATTGCTTTGTACATGAGTACCACAACTTCTTTATCCATTTTTCACTTTCTGTGATATTGAACTTGTACGGTAAACGAGGTTCTTGTAAACAGAGGCGTCCCAAACTTTGGGGTGGCTGTGTCTTTTTGATTTTAATTTCCCTAAGCTATAGGACCATAAGTGGAAGTGCACTAGGCTCTGTTGCTTTGTTTTTTAGATGTTTCAGGAAACACCATACACTTCTCCGGAGTGGCTGTTGGCAATTTACATCCCGCCCATCAGTATAACAAGGCTCCCAGTTCTCCATGGCCTGTCCTGCCTTTCTGGATTTTACACTTTTTTCAGATGGCCCTTTTGACCGGGGGGAAGTGAGACTTCATTGTAGTGCAGATTTCCTTTGCAAGCTTGCTTGGTTGGCCAAAAAGGGCGTATGCGTTTTTTCCTGAATATATTCAGGAAAAAACGCATACGCCCTTTTTGGCCAAGTGCATCATTGTGGACGTTCTGCCTCTTTTCCTATGCTTTCAATGCAATTCCAGTCTACTTCCTGAAATCGGATTCCTGCAATTCTGCCCCGCTTTCAAGTCCTCTTGGCAGCCTTACTTCAGTCTATTTTTGGACGATAGCTGTCATTTATAACTTTGCAGGTTTGTGAATTACAGTGCCCCTGAGCTCCTTTCTTCAACTCGCTTTCTTTTGAGCTGGCCGCAACACCGCAGGATGGCTTCAGGCCCTAATCTGGTTCCGGTACGGCACGCTGAGCCTTTGGTTATTTCCTCTTCCTGGTTGGAAATGAGAGTTAAATTTGCCCGTCCAGACACCTCCAGCTAGCCTCTCATTGGTTCTCGCTATTCCTGTTCATCTTGCGCAGAAATTGCAAACTGGGCCAAACAGGAGGTTAAAGGGACTGACTCTCCAAGTGGGGAGAGTGTTAGTAAAGCGTCTGGAATGTTGCACCCGAGTACCAGGGGAGGAAAACTGAGACATATTTGAACACGTCTCCCGATCACATGGTTGATCATACTCTGGGTTCCACATGCATGTTTTAGCTGAAGGAAGAATACCTAAAATCTGTGTAGTTGAAACCCGTGGAATGGGTACCATGCAATATGACTTCAAAGGTCTTCATTTGCTCACTGAACCTCTCCAATCCTATCACTGCTGCGTTTATGCCCCTGTACACATGCTTGATTCTCTTTCGGAGACATAGCAATCTATAGGTTTTAAGATACTTACTAGTCAGGTACATTCTTAGGCGTTTAATATGCGGTGTTGAGTCCATTTCGTTGAGCAAGGAGTAGCTCTTGTCTATTCCATATTTGGCTTAAGGAACTTTGTGCTCATTTCAATCTCTGGTTTTATGCAGCACCCCAACTCACCTTTCCCCTTAAGCAAGCATAAGTTGGTTTTCTAAATTTGAGACCCTGTTCTGTTCTGTAATTCAGTTCCTGTGTAGCCAAGTTTACATTCCGTGTATTACTGATATCTTATGATGTTTCTTTTTCTGTGTGACTTATTTCAGTTAGAATCACCATACCCGAATCCACTCATTATGCTGCTACGGGCCTGGTGACATAGATTTCATTGCTGAGTGATATTGCTTTGTACATGAGTACCACAACTTCTTTATCCATTTTTCACTTTCTGTGATATTGAACTTGTACGGTAAACGAGGTTCTTGTAAACAGAGGCGTCCCAAACTTTGGGGTGGCTGTGTCTTTTTGATTTTAATTTCCCTAAGCTATAGGACCATAAGTGGAAGTGCACTAGGCTCTGTTGCTTTGTTTTTTAGATGTTTCAGGAAACACCATACACTTCTCCGGAGTGGCTGTTGGCAATTTACATCCCGCCCATCAGCATAACAAGGCTCCCAGTTCTCCATGTCCTGTCCTGCCTTTCTGGATTTTACACTTTTTTCAGATGGCCCTTTTGATCGGGGGGAAGTGAGACTTCATTGTAGTGCAGATTTCCTTTGCAAGCTTGCTTGGTTGGCCAAAAAGGGCGTATGCGTTTTTTCCTGAATATATTCAGGAAAAAACGCATACGCCCTTTTTGGCCAAGTGCATCATTGTGGACGTTCTGCCTCTTTTCCTATGCTTTCAATGCAATTCCAGTCTACCTCCTGAAATCGGTTTCCTGCAATTCTGCCCCGCTTTCAAGTCCTCTTGGCAGCCTTACTTCAGTCTATTTTTGGACGATAGCTGTCATTTATAACTCTGCAGGTTTGTGAATTACAGTGCCCCTGAGCTCCTTTCTTCAACTCGCTTTCTTTTGAGCTGGCCGCAACACCGCAGGATGGCTTCAGGCCCTAATCTGGTTCCGGTACGGCACTCTGAGCCTTTGGTTATTTCCTCTTCCTGGTGGGAAATGAGAGTTAAATTTGCCCGTCCAGACACCTCCAGCTAGCCTCTCATTGGTTCTCGCTATTCCTGTTCATCTTCCGCAGAAAGTGCAAACTGGGCCAAACAGGAGGTTAAAGGGACTGACTCTCCAAGTGGGGAGAGTGTTAGTAAAGCGTCTGGAATGTTGCACCCGAGTACCAGGGGAGGAAAACTGAGACATATTTGAACACGTCTCCCGATCACATGGTTGATCATACTCTGGGTTCCACATGCATGTTTTAGCTGAAGGAAGAATACCTAAAATCTGCGTAGTTGAAACCCGTGGAATAGGTACCATGCAATATGACTTCAAAGGTCTTCATTTGCTCACTGAACCTCTCCAATCCTATCACTGCTGCGTTTATGCCCCTGTACACATGCTTGATTCTCTTTCGGAGACATAGCAATCTATAGGTTTTAAGATACTTACTAGTCAGGTACATTCTTAGGCGTTTAATATGCGGTGTTGAGTCCATTTCGTTGAGCAAGGAGTAGCTCTTGTCTATTCCATATTTGGCTTAAGGAACTTTGTGCTCATTTCAATCTCTGGTTTTATGCAGCACCCCAACTCACCTTTCCCCTTAAGCAAGCATAAGTTGGTTTTCTAAATTTGAGACCCTGTTCTGTTCTGTAATTCAGTTCCTGTGTAGCCAAGTTTACATTCCGTGTATTACTGATATCTTATGATGTTTCTTTTTCTGTGTGACTTATTTCAGTTAGAATCATCATACCTGAATCCACTCATTGTGCTGCTAAGGGCCTGATGACACAGATTTCATTGCTGAGTGATATTGCTTTGTAACTAAATACCACAACTTCTTTATCCATTTTTCACTTTCTGCAATGTTGAACTTGTACTGTAAACGAGGTTCTTGTAAACAGAGCCGTTCCAAACTTTGGGGTGGCTGTGTCTTTTTGATTTTAATTTCCCTAAGCTATAGGACCATAAGTGGAAGTGCCCTAGGTTCTGTTGCTTTGTTTTTTAGATGTTTCAGGAAACACCATACACTTCTCCGGAGTGGCTGTTGGCAATTTACATCCCGCCCATCAGCATAACAAGGCTCCCAGTTCTCCATGGCCTGTCCTGCCTTTCTGGATTTTACACTTTTTTCAGATGGCCCTTTTGACCGGGGGGAAGTGAGACTTCATTGTAGTGCAGATTTCCTTTGCAAGCTTGCTTGGTTGGCCAAAAAGGGCGTATGCGTTTTTTCCTGAATATATTCAGGAAAAAACGCATACGCCCTTTTTGGCCAAGTGCATCATTGTGGACGTTCTGCCTCTTTTCCTATGCTTTCAATGCAATTCCAGTCTACCTCCTGAAATCGGATTCCTGCAATTCTGCCCCGCTTTCAAGTCCTCTTGGCAGCCTTACTTCAGTCTATTTTTGGACGATAGCTGTCATTTATAACTCTGCAGGTTTGTGAATTACAGTGCCCCTGAGCTCCTTTCTTCAACTCGCTTTCTTGTGACCTGGCCGCAACACCGCAGGATGGCTTCAGGCCCTAATCTGGTTCCGGCACGGCACGCTGAGCCTTTGGTTATTTCCTCTTCCTGGTGGGAAATGAGAGTTAAATTTGCCCGTCCAGACACCTCCAGCTAGCCTCTCATTGGTTCTCGCTATTCCTGTTCATCTTCCGCAGAAATTGCAAACTGGGCCAAACAGGAGGTTAAAGGGACTGACTCTCCAAGTGGGGAGAGTGTTAGTAAAGCGTCTGGAATGTTGCACCCAAGTACCAGGGGAGGAAAACTGAGACATATTTGAACACGTCTCCCGATCACATGGTTGATCATACTCTGGGTTCCACATGCATGTTTTAGCTGAAGGAAGAATACCTAAAATCTGCGTAGTTGAAACCCGTGGAATGGGTACCATGCAATATGACTTCAAAGGTCTTCATTTGCTCACTGAACCTCTCCAATCCTATCACTGCTGCGTTTATGCCCCTGTACACATGCTTGATTCTCTTTCGGAGACATAGCAATCTATAGGTTTTAAGATACTTACTAGTCAGGTACATTCTTAGGCGTTTAATATGCGGTGTTGAGTCCATTTCGTTGAGCAAGGAGTAGCTCTTGTCTATTCCATATTTGGCTTAAGGAACTTTGTGCTCATTTCAATCTCTGGTTTTATGCAGCACCCCAACTCACCTTTCCCCTTAAGCAAGCATAAGTTGCTTTTCTAAATTTGAGACCCTGTTCTGTTCTGTAATTCAGTTCCTGTGTAGCCAAGTTTACATTCCGTGTATTACTGATATCTTATGATGTTTCTTTTTCTGTGTGACTTATTTCAGTTAGAATCACCATACCCGAATCCACTCATTATGCTGCTACGGGCCTGGTGACATAGATTTCATTTCTGAGTGATATTGCTTTGTACATGAGTACCACAAATTCTTTATCCATTTTTCACTTTCTGTGATATTGAACTTGTACGGTAAACGAGGTTCTTGTAAACAGAGGCGTCCCAAACTTTGGGGTGGCTGTGTCTTTTTGATTTTAATTTCCCTAAGCTATAGGACCATAAGTGGAAGTGCACTAGGCTCTGTTGCTTTGTTTTTTAGATGTTTCAGGAAACACCATACACTTCTCCAGAGAGGCTGTTGGCAATTTACATCCCGCCCATCAGCATAACAAGGCTCCCAGTTCTCCATGGCCTGTCCTGCCTTTCTGGATTTTACACTTTTTTCAGATGGCCCTTTTGACCGGGGGGAAGTGAGACTTCATTGTAGTGCAGATTTCCTTTGCTAGCTTGCTTGGTTGGCCAAAAAGGGCGTATGCGTTTTTTCCTGAATATATTCAGGAAAAAACGCATACGCCCTTTTTGGCCAAGTGCATCATTGTGGACGTTCTGCCTCTTTTCCTATGCTTTCAATGCAATTCCAGTCTACCTCCTGAAATCGGATTCCTGCAATTCTGCCCCGCTTTCAAGTCCTCTTGGCAGCCTTACTTCAGTCTATTTTTGGACGATAGCTGTCATTTATAACTCTGCAGGTTTCTGAATTACAGTGCCCCTGAGCTCCTTTCTTCAACTCGCTTTCTTTTGAGCTGGCCGCAACACCGCAGGATGGCTTCAGGCCCTAATCTGGTTCCGGTACGGCACGCTGAGCCTTTGGTTATTTCCTCTTCCTGGTGGGAAATGAGAGTTAAATTTGCCCGTCCAGACACCTCCAGCTAGCCTCTCATTGGTTCTCGCTATTCCTGTTCATCTTCTGCAGAAATTGCAAACTGGGCCAAACAGGAGGTTAAAGGGACTGACTCTCCAAGTGGGGAGAGTGTTAGTAAAGCGTCTGGAATGTTGCACCCGAGTACCAGGGGAGGAAAACTGAGACATATTTGAACACGTCTCCCGATCACATGGTTGATCATACTCTGGGTTCCACATGCATGTTTTAGCTGAAGGAAGAATACCTAAAATCTGTGTAGTTGAAACCCGTGGAATGGGTACCATGCAATATGACTTCAAAGGTCTTCATTTGCTCACTGAACCTCTCCAATCCTATCACTGCTGCGTTTATGCCCCTGTACACATGCTTGATTCTCTTTCGGAGACATAGCAATCTATAGGTTTTAAGATACTTACTAGTCAGGTACATTCTTAGGCGTTTAATATGCGGTGTTGGGTCCACTGCGTTGAGCAAGGAGTAGCTCTTGTCTATTCCATATTTGGCTTAAGGAACTTTGTGCTCATTTCAATCTCTGGTTTTATGCAGCACCCCAACTCACCTTTCCCCTTAAGCAAGCATAAGTTGGTTTTCTAAATTTGAGACCCTGTTCTGTTCTGTAATTCAGTTCCTGTGTAGCCAAGTTTACATTCCGTGTATTACTGATATCTTATGATGTTTCTTTTTCTGTGTGACTTATTTCAGTTAGAATCACCATACCCGAATCCACTCATTATGCTGCTATGGGCCTGGTGACATAGATTTCATTGCTGAGTGATATTGCTTTGTACATGAGTACCACAACTTCTTTATCCATTTTTCACTTTCTGTGATATTGAACTTGTATGGTAAATGAGGTTCTTGTAAACAGAGGCGTCCCAAACTTTGGGATGGCTGTGTCTTTTTGATTTTAATTTCCCTAAGCTATAGGACCATAAGTGGAAGTGCACTAGGCTCTGTTGCTTTGTTTTTTAGATGTTTCAGGAAACACCATACACTTCTCCGGAGTGGCTGTTGGCAATTTACATCCCGCCCATCAGCATAACAAGGCTCCCAGTTCTCCATGTCTTGTCCTGCCTTTCTGGATTTTACACTTTTTTCAGATGGCCCTTTTGACCGGGGGGAAGTGAGACTTCATTGTAGTGCAGATTTCCTTTGCAAGCTTGCTTGGTTGGCCAAAAAGGGCGTATGCGTTTTTTCCTGAATATATTCAGGAAAAAACGCATACGCCCTTTTTGGCCAAGTGCATCATTGTGGACGTTCTGCCTCTTTTCCTATGCTTTCAATGCAATTCCAGTCTACCTCCTGAAATCGGTTTCCTGCAATTCTGCCCCGCTTTCAAGTCCTCTTGGCAGCCTTACTTCAGTCTATTTTTGGACGATAGCTGTCATTTATAACTCTGCAGGTTTGTGAATTACAGTGCCCCTGAGCTCCTTTCTTCAACTCGCTTTCTTTTGAGCTGGCCGCAACACCGCAGGATGGCTTCAGGCCCTAATCTGGTTCCGGTACGGCACGCTGAGCCTTTGGTTATTTCCTCTTCCTGGTGGGAAATGAGAGTTAAATTTGCCCGTCCAGACACCTCCAGCTAGCCTCTCATTGGTTCTCGCTATTCCTGTTCATCTTCCGCAGAAATTGCAAACTGGGCCAAACAGGAGGTTAAAGGGACTGACTCTCCAGGTCGGGAGAGTGTTAGTAAAGCGTCTGGAATGTTGCACCCGAGTACCAGGGTACGAAAACTGAGACATATTTGAACACGTCTCCCGTTCACACGGTTGATCATACTCTGGGTTCCACATGCATGTTTTAGCTGAAGAAAGAATACCTTAAACCTGGAGAGTTGAGACCCGTGGAATGGGTACCATGCAATATGACTTCAAAGGTCTTCATTTGCTCACTGAACCTCTCCAATCCTATCACTGCTGCGTTTATGCCCCTGTACACATGCTTGATTCTCTTTCAGAGACATAGCAATCTATAGGTTTTAAGATACTTACTAGTCAGGTACATTCTTAGGCGTTTAATATGCGATGTTGAGTCCATTTCGTTGAGCAAGGAGTAGCTCTTGTCTATTCCATATTTGGCTTAAGGAACTTTGTGCTCATTTCAATCTCTGGTTTTATGCAGCACCCCAACTCACCTTTCCCCTTAAGCAAGCATAAGTTGGTTTTCTAAATTTGAGACCCTGTTCTGTTCTGTAATTCAGTTCCTGTGTAGCCAAGTTTACATTCCGTGTATTACTGATATCTTATGATGTTTCTTTTTCTGTGTGACTTATTTCAGTTAGAATCATCATACCTGAATCCACTCATTGTGCTGCTAAGGGCCTGATGACACAGATTTCATTGCTGAGTGATATTGCTTTGTAACTAAATACCACAACTTCTTTATCCATTTTTCACTTTCTGCAATGTTGAACTTGTACTGTAAACGAGGTTCTTGTAAACAGAGCCGTTCCAAACTTTGGGGTGGCTGTGTCTTTTTGATTTTAATTTCCCTAAGCTATAGGACCATAAGTGGAAGTGCCCTAGGTTCTGTTGCTTTGTTTTTTAGATGTTTCAGGAAACACCATACACTTCTCCCGAGTGGTTGTTGGCAATTTACATCCCGCCCATCAGCATAACAAGGCTCCCAGTTCTCCATGGCCTGTCCTGCCTTTCTGGATTTTACACTTTTTTCAGATGGCCCTTTTGACCGGGGGGAAGTGAGACTTCATTGTAGTGCAGATTTCCTTTGCAAGCTTGCTTGGTTGGCCAAAAAGGGCGTATGCGTTTTTTCCTGAATATATTCAGGAAAAAACGCATACGCCCTTTTTGGCCAAGTGCATCATTGTGGACGTTCTGCCTCTTTTCCTATGCTTTCAATGCAATTCCAGTCTACCTCCTGAAATCGGATTCCTGCAATTCTGCCCCGCTTTCAAGTCCTCTTGGCAGCCTTACTTCAGTCTATTTTTGGACGATAGCTGTCATTTATAACTCTGCACGTTTGTGAATTACAGTGCCCCTGAGCTCCTTTCTTCAACTCGCTTTCTTTTGAGCTGGCCGCAACACCGCAGGATGGCTTCAGGCCCTAATCTGGTTCCGGTACGGCACGCTGAGCCTTTGGTTATTTCCTCTTCCTGGTGGGAAATGAGAGTTAAATTTGCCCGTCCAGACACCTCCAGCTAGCCTCTCATTGGTTCTCGCTATTCCTGTTCATCTTCCGCAGAAATTGCAAACTGGGCCAAACAGGAGGTTAAAGGGACTGACTCTCCAAGTGGGGAGAGTGTTAGTAAAGCGTCTGGAATGTTGCACCCGAGTACCAGGGGAGGAAAACTGAGACATATTTGAACACGTCTCCCGATCACATGGTTGATCATACTCTGGGTTCCACATGCATGTTTTAGCTGAAGGAAGAATACCTAAAATCTGTGTAGTTGAAACCCGTGGAATGGGTACCATGCAATATGACTTCAAAGGTCTTCATTTGCTCACTGAACCTCTCCAATCCTATCACTGCTGCGTTTATGCCCCTGTACACATGCTTGATTCTCTTTCGGAGACATAGCAATCTATAGGTTTTAAGATACTTACTAGTCAGGTACATTCTTAGGCGTTTAATATGCGGTGTTGAGTCCATTTCGTTGAGCAAGGAGTAGCTCTTGTCTATTCCATATTTGGCTTAAGGAACTTTGTGCTCATTTCAATCTCTGGTTTTATGCAGCACCCCAACTCACCTTTCCCCTTAAGCAAGCATAAGTTGGTTTTCTAAATTTGAGACCCTGTTCTGTTCTGTAATTCAGTTCCTGTGTAGCCAAGTTTACATTCCGTGTATTACTGATATCTTATGAGGTTTCTTTTTCTGTGTGACTTATTGCAGTTAGAATCATCGTACCTGAATCCACTCATTATGCTGCTAAGGGCCTGGTGACATAGATTTCATTGCTGAGTGATATTGCTTTGTACATGAGTACCACAACTTCTTTATCCATTTTTCACTTTCTGTGATATTGAACTTGTACGGTAAACGAGGTTCTTGTAAACAGAGGCGTCCCAAACTTTGGGGTGGCTGTGTCTTTTTGATTTTAATTTCCCTAAGCTATAGGACCATAAGTGGAAGTGCACTAGGCTCTGTTGCTTTGTTTTTTAGATGTTTCAGGAAACACCATACACTTCTCCGGAGTGGCTGTTGGCAATTTACATCCCGCCCATCAGCATAACAAGGCTCCCAGTTCTCCATGTCTTGTCCTGCCTTTCTGGATTTTACACTTTTTTCAGATGGCCCTTTTGACCGGGGGGAAGTGAGACTTCATTGTAGTGCAGATTTCCTTTGCAAGCTTGCTTGGTTGGCCAAAAAGGGCGTATGCGTTTTTTCCTGAATATATTCAGGAAAAAACGCATACGCCCTTTTTGGCCAAGTGCATCATTGTGGACGTTCTGCCTCTTTTCCTATGCTTTCAATGCAATTCCAGTCTACCTCCTGAAATCGGTTTCCTGCAATTCTGCCCCGCTTTCAAGTCCTCTTGGCAGCCTTACTTCAGTCTATTTTTGGACGATAGCTGTCATTTATAACTCTGCAGGTTTGTGAATTACAGTGCCCCTGAGCTCCTTTCTTCAACTCGCTTTCTTTTGAGCTGGCCGCAACACCGCAGGATGGCTTCAGGCCCTAATCTGGTTCCGGTACGGCACGCTGAGCCTTTGGTTATTTCCTCTTCCTGGTGGGAAATGAGAGTTAAATTTGCCCGTCCAGACACCTCCAGCTAGCCTCTCATTGGTTCTCGCTATTCCTGTTCATCTTCCGCAGAAATTGCAAACTGGGCCAAACAGGAGGTTAAAGGGACTGACTCTCCAAGTGGGGAGAGTGTTAGTAAAGCGTCTGGAATGTTGCACCCGAGTACCAGGGGAGGAAAACTGAGACATATTTGAACACGTCTCCCAATCACATGGTTGATCATACTCTGGGTTCCACATGCATGTTTTAGCTGAAGGAAGAATACCTAAAATCTGCGTAGTTGAAACCCGTGGAATGGGTACCATGCAATATGACTTCAAAGGTCTTCATTTGCTCACTGAACCTCTCCAATCCTATCACTGCTGCGTTTATGCCCCTGTACACATGCTTGATTCTCTTTCGGAGACATAGCAATCTATAGGTTTTAAGATACTTACTAGTCAGGTACATTCTTAGGCGTTTAATATGCGGTGTTGAGTCCATTTCGTTGAGCAAGGAGTAGCTCTTGTCTATTCCATATTTGACTTAAGGAACTTTGTGCTCATTTCAATCTCTGGTTTTATGCAGCACCCCAACTCACCTTTACCCTTAAGCAAGCATAAGTTGGTTTTCTAAATTTGAGACCCTGTTCTGTTCTGTAATTCAGTTCCTGTGTAGCCAAGTTTACATTCCGTGTATTACTGCTATCTTATGATGTTTCTTTTTCTGTGTGACTTATTTCAGTTAGAATCATCATACCTGAATCCACTCATTGTGCTGCTAAGGGCCTGATGACACAGATTTTATTGCTGAGTGATATTGCTTTGTAACTAAATACCACAACTTCTTTATCCATTTTTCACTTTCTGCGATGTTGAACTTGTACTGTAAACGAGGTTCTTGTAAACAGAGCCGTTCCAAACTTTGGGGTGGCTGTGTCTTTTTGATTTTAATTTCCCTAAGCTATAGGATCATAAGTGGAAGTGCCCTAGGTTCTGTTGCTTTGTTTTTTAGATGTTTCAGGAAACACCATACACTTCTCCGGAGTGGCTGTTGGCAATTTACATCCCGCCCATCAGCATAACAAGGCTCCCAGTTCTCCATGGCCTGTCCTGCCTTTCTGGATTTTACACTTTTTTCAGATGGCCCTTTTGACCGGGGGGAAGTGAGACTTCATTGTAGTGCAGATTTCCTTTGCAAGCTTGCTTGGTTGGCCAAAAAGGGCATATGCGTTTTTTCCTGAATATATTCAGGAAAAAACGCATACGCCCTTTTTGGCCAAGTGCATCATTGTGGACGTTCTGCCTCTTTTCCTATGCTTTCAATGCAATTCCAGTCTACCTCCTGAAATCGGTTTCCTGCAATTCTGCCCCGCTTTCAAGTCCTCTTGGCAGCCTTACTTCTGTCTATTTTTGGACGATAGCTGTCATTTATAACTCTGCAGGTTTGTGAATTACAGTGCCCCTGAGCTCCTTTCTTCAACTCGCTTTCTTTTGAGCTGGCCGCAACACCGCAGGATGGCTTCAGGCCCTAATCTGGTTCCGGTACGGCACGCTGAGCCTTTGGTTATTTCCTCTTCCTGGTGGGAAATGAGAGTTAAATTTGCCCGTCCAGACACCTCCAGCTAGCCTCTCATTGGTTCTCGCTATTCCTGTTCATCTTCCGCAGAAATTGCAAACTGGGCCAAACAGGAGGTTAAAGGGACTGACTCTCCAAGTGGGGAGAGTGTTAGTAAAGCGTCTGGAATGTTGCACCCGAGTACCAGGGGAGGAAAACTGAGACATATTTGAACACGTCTCCCGATCACATGGTTGATCATACTCTGGGTTCCACATGCATGTTTTAGCTGAAGGAAGAATACCTAAAATCTGCGTAGTTGAAACCCGTGGAATAGGTACCATGCAATATGACTTCAAAGGTCTTCATTTGCTCACTGAACCTCTCCAATCCTATCACTGCTGCGTTTATGCCCCTGTACACATGCTTGATTCTCTTTCGGAGACATAGCAATCTATAGGTTTTAAGATACTTACTAGTCAGGTACATTCTTAGGCGTTTAATATGCGGTGTTGAGTCCATTTCGTTGAGCAAGGAGTAGCTCTTGTCTATTCCATATTTGGCTTAAGGAACTTTGTGCTCATTTCAATCTCTGGTTTTATGCAGCACCCCAACTCACCTTTCCCCTTAAGCAAGCATAAGTTGGTTTTCTAAATTTGAGACCCTGTTCTGTTCTGTAATTCAGTTCCTGTGTAGCCAAGTTTACATTCCGTGTATTACTGATATCTTATGATGTTTCTTTTTCTGTGTGACTTATTTCAATTAGAATCACCATACCCGAATCCACTCATTATGCTGCTACGGGCCTGGTGACATAGATTTCATTGCTGAGTGATATTGCTTTGTACATGAGTACCACAACTTCTTTATCCATTTTTCACTTTCTGTGATATTGAACTTGTACGGTAAACGAGGTTCTTGTAAACAGAGGCGTCCCAAACTTTGGGGTGGCTGTGTCTTTTTGATTTTAATTTCCCTAAGCTATAGGACCATAAGTGGAAGTGCACTAGGCTCTGTTGCTTTGTTTTTTTAGATGTTTCAGGAAACACCATACACTTCTCCCGAGTGGCTGTTGGCAATTTACATCCCGCCCATCAGCATAACAAGGCTCCCAGTTCTCCATGGCCTGTCCTGCCTTTCTGGATTTGACACTTTTTTCAGATGGCCCTTTTGACCGGGGGGAAGTGAGACTTCATTGTAGTGCAGATTTCCTTTGCAAGCTTGCTTGGTTGGCCAAAAAGGGCGTATGCGTTTTTTCCTGAATATATTCAGGAAAAAACGCATACGCCCTTTTTGGCCAAGTGCATCATTGTGGACGTTCTGCCTCTTTTCCTATGCTTTCAATGCAATTCCAGTCTACCTCCTGAAATCGGTTTCCTGCAATTCTGCCCCGCTTTCAAGTCCTCTTGGCAGCCTTACTTCAGTCTATTTTTGGACGATAGCTGTCATTTATAACTCTGCAGGTTTGTGAATTACAGTGCCCCTGAGCTCCTTTCTTCAACTCGCTTTCTTTTGAGCTGGCCGCAACACCGCAGGATGGCTTCAGGCCCTAATCTGGTTCCGGTACGGCACGCTGAGCCTTTGGTTATTTCCTCTTCCTGGTGGGAAATGAGAGTTAAATTTGCCCGTCCAGACACCTCCAGCTAGCCTCTCATTGCTTCTCGCTATTCCTGTTCATCTTCCGCAGAAATTGCAAACTGGGCCAAACAGGAGGTTAAAGGGACTGACTCTCCAAGTGGGGAGAGTGTTAGTAAAGCGTCTGGAATGTTGCACCCGAGTACCAGGGGAGGAAAACTGAGACATATTTGAACACGTCTCCCGATCACATGGTTGATCATACTCTGGGTTCCACATGCATGTTTTAGCTGAAGGAAGAATACCTAAAATCTGCGTAGTTGAAACCCGTGGAATGGGTACCATGCAATATGACTTCAAAGGTCTTCATTTGCTCACTGAACCTCTCCAATCCTATCACTGCTGCGTTTATGCCCCTGTACACATGCTTGATTCTCTTTCGGAGACATAGCAATCTATAGGTTTTAAGATACTTACTAGTCAGGTACATTCTTAGGCGTTTAATATGCGGTGTTGAGTCCATTTCGTTGAGCAAGGAGTAGCTCTTGTCTATTCCATATTTGGCTTAAGGAACTTTGTGCTCATTTCAATCTCTGGTTTTATGCAGCACCCCAACTCACCTTTACCCTTAAGCAAGCATAAGTTGGTTTTCTAAATTTGAGACCCTGTTCTGTTCTGTAATTCAGTTCCTGTGTAGCCAAGTTTACATTCCGTGTATTACTGCTATCTTATGATGTTTCTTTTTCTGTGTGACTTATTTCAGTTAGAATCATCATACCTGAATCCACTCATTGTGCTGCTAAGGGCCTGATGACACAGATTTTATTGCTGAGTGATATTGCTTTGTAACTAAATACCACAACTTCTTTATCCATTTTTCACTTTCTGCGATGTTGAACTTGTACTGTAAACGAGGTTCTTGTAAACAGAGCCGTTCCAAACTTTGGGGTGGCTGTGTCTTTTTGATTTTAATTTCCCTAAGCTATAGGATCATAAGTGGAAGTGCCCTAGGTTCTGTTGCTTTGTTTTTTAGATGTTTCAGGAAACACCATACACTTCTCCGGAGTGGCTGTTGGCAATTTACATCCCGCCCATCAGCATAACAAGGCTCCCAGTTCTCCATGGCCTGTCCTGCCTTTCTGGATTTTACACTTTTTTCAGATGGCCCTTTTGACCGGGGGGAAGTGAGACTTCATTGTAGTGCAGATTTCCTTTGCAAGCTTGCTTGGTTGGCCAAAAAGGGCATATGCGTTTTTTCCTGAATATATTCAGGAAAAAACGCATACGCCCTTTTTGGCCAAGTGCATCATTGTGGACGTTCTGCCTCTTTTCCTATGCTTTCAATGCAATTCCAGTCTACCTCCTGAAATCGGTTTCCTGCAATTCTGCCCCGCTTTCAAGTCCTCTTGGCAGCCTTACTTCTGTCTATTTTTGGACGATAGCTGTCATTTATAACTCTGCAGGTTTGTGAATTACAGTGCCCCTGAGCTCCTTTCTTCAACTCGCTTTCTTTTGAGCTGGCCGCAACACCGCAGGTTGGCTTCAGGCCCTAATCTGGTTCCGGTACGGCACGCTGAGCCTTTGGTTATTTCCTCTTCCTGGTGGGAAATGAGAGTTAAATTTGCCCGTCCAGACACCTCCAGCTAGCCTCTCATTGGTTCTCGCTATTCCTGTTCATCTTCCGCAGAAATTGCAAACTGGGCCAAACAGGAGGTTAAAGGGACTGACTCTCCAAGTGGGGAGAGTGTTAGTAAAGCGTCTGGAATGTTGCACCCGAGTACCAGGGGAGGAAAACTGAGACATATTTGAACACGTCTCCCGATCACATGGTTGATCATACTCTGGGTTCCACATGCATGTTTTAGCTGAAGGAAGAATACCTAAAATCTGCGTAGTTGAAACCCGTGGAATAGGTACCATGCAATATGACTTCAAAGGTCTTCATTTGCTCACTGAACCTCTCCAATCCTATCACTGCTGCGTTTATGCCCCTGTACACATGCTTGATTCTCTTTCGGAGACATAGCAATCTATAGGTTTTAAGATACTTACTAGTCAGGTACATTCTTAGGCGTTTAATATGCGGTGTTGAGTCCATTTCGTTGAGCAAGGAGTAGCTCTTGTCTATTCCATATTTGGCTTAAGGAACTTTGTGCTCATTTCAATCTCTGGTTTTATGCAGCACCCCAACTCACCTTTCCCCTTAAGCAAGCATAAGTTGGTTTTCTAAATTTGAGACCCTGTTCTGTTCTGTAATTCAGTTCCTGTGTAGCCAAGTTTACATTCCGTGTATTACTGATATCTTATGATGTTTCTTTTTCTGTGTGACTTATTTCAATTAGAATCACCATACCCGAATCCACTCATTATGCTGCTACGGGCCTGGTGACATAGATTTCATTGCTGAGTGATATTGCTTTGTACATGAGTACCACAACTTCTTTATCCATTTTTCACTTTCTGTGATATTGAACTGGTACGGTAAACGAGGTTCTTGTAAACAGAGGCGTCCCAAACTTTGGGGTGGCTGTGTCTTTTTGATTTTAATTTCCCTAAGCTATAGGACAATAAGTGGAAGTGCACTAGGCTCTGTTGCTTTGTTTTTTTAGATGTTTCAGGAAACACCATACACTTCTCCCGAGTGGCTGTTGGCAATTTACATCCCGCCCATCAGCATAACAAGGCTCCCAGTTCTCCATGGCCTGTCCTGCCTTTCTGGATTTGACACTTTTTTCAGATGGCCCTTTTGACCGGGGGGAAGTGAGACTTCATTGTAGTGCAGATTTCCTTTGCAAGCTTGCTTGGTTGGCCAAAAAGGGCGTATGCGTTTTTTCCTGAATATATTCAGGAAAAAACGCATACACCCTTTTTGGCCAAGTGCATCATTGTGGACGTTCTGCCTCTTTTCCTATGCTTTCAATGCAATTCCAGTCTACCTCCTGAAATCGGTTTCCTGCAATTCTGCCCCGCTTTCAAGTCCTCTTGGCAGCCTTACTTCAGTCTATTTTTGGACGATAGCTGTCATTTATAACTCTGCAGGTTTGTGAATTACAGTGCCCCTGAGCTCCTTTCTTCACCTCGCTTTCTTTTGAGCTGGCCGCAACACCGCAGGATGGCTTCAGGCCCTAATCTGGTTCCGGTACGGCACGCTGAGCCTTTGGTTATTTCCTCTTCCTGGTGGGAAATGAGAGTTAAATTTGCCCGTCCAGACACCTCCAGCTAGCCTCTCATTGGTTCTCGCTATTCCTGTTCATCTTCCGCAGAAATTGCAAACTGGGCCAAACAGGAGGTTAAAGGGACTGACTCTCCAAGTGGGGAGAGTGTTAGTAAAGCGTCTGGAATGTTGCACCCGAGTACCAGGGGAGGAAAACTGAGACATATTTGAACACGTCTCCCGATCACATGGTTGATCATACTCTGGGTTCCACATGCATGTTTTAGCTGAAGGAAGAATACCTAAAATCTGCGTAGTTGAAACCCGTGGAATGGGTACCATGCAATATGACTTCAAAGGTCTTCATTTGCTCACTAAACCTCTCCAATCCTATCACTGCTGCGTTTATGCCCCTGTACACATGCTTGATTCTCTTTCGGAGACATAGCAATCTATAGGTTTTAAGATACTTACTAGTCAGGTACATTCTTAGGCGTTTAATATGCGGTGTTGAGTCCATTTCGTTGAGCAAGGAGTAGCTCTTGTCTATTCCATATTTGGCTTAAGGAACTTTGTGCTCATTTCAATCTCTGGTTTTATGCAGCACCCCAACTCACCTTTCCCCTTAAGCAAGCATAAGTTGGTTTTCTAAATTTGAGACCCTGTTCTGTTCTGTAATTCAGTTCCTGTGTAGCCAAGTTTACATTCCGTGTATTACTGATATCTTATGATGTTTCTTTTTCTGTGTGACTTATTTCAGTTAGAATCATCATACCTGAATCCACTCATTGTGCTGCTAAGGGCCTGATGACACAGATTTCATTGCTGAGTGATATTGCTTTGTAACTAAATACCACAACTTCTTTATCCATTTTTCACTTTCTGCAATGTTGAACTTGTACTGTAAACGAGGTTCTTGTAAACAGAGCCGTTCCAAACTTTGGGGTGGCTGTGTCTTTTTGATTTTAATTTCCCTAAGCTATAGGATCATAAGTGGAAGTGCCCTAGGTTCTGTTGCTTTGTTTTTTAGATGTTTCAGGAAACACCATACACTTCTCCCGAGTGGTTGTTGGCAATTTACATCCCGCCCATCAGCATAACAAGGCTCCCAGTTCTCCATGGCCTGTCCTGCCTTTCTGGATTTTACACTTTTTTCAGATGGCCCTTTTGACCGGGGGGAAGTGAGACTTCATTGTAGTGCAGATTTCCTTTGCAAGCTTGCTTGGTTGGCCAAAAAGGGCGTATGCGTTTTTTCCTGAATATATTCAGGAAAAAACGCATACGCCCTTTTTGGCCAAGTGCATCATTGTGGACGTTCTGCCTCTTTTCCTATGCTTTCAATGCAATTCCAGTCTACCTCCTGAAATCGGTTTCCTGCAATTCTGCCCCGCTTTCAAGTCCTCTTGGCAGCCTTACTTCAGTCTATTTTTGGACGATAGCTGTCATTTATAACTCTGCAGGTTTGTGAATTACAGTGCCCCTGAGCTCCTTTCTTCAACTCGCTTTCTTTTGAGCTGGCCGCAACACCGCAGGATGGCTTCAGGCCCTAATCTGGTTCCGGTACGGCACGCTGAGCCTTTGGTTATTTCCTCTTCCTGGTGGGAAATGAGAGTTAAATTTGCCCGTCCAGACACCTCCAGCTAGCCTCTCATTGGTTCTCGCTATTCCTGTTCATCTTCCGCAGAAATTGCAAACTGGGCCAAACAGGAGGTTAAAGGGACTGACTCTCCAAGTGGGGAGAGTGTTAGTAAAGCGTCTGGAATGTTGCACCCGAGTACCAGGGGAGGAAAACTGAGACATATTTGAACACGTCTCCCGATCACATGGTTGATCATACTCTGGGTTCCACATGCATGTTTTAGCTGAAGGAAGAATACCTAAAATCTGCGTAGTTGAAACCCGTGGAATGGGTACCATGCAATATGACTTCAAAGGTCTTCATTTGCTCACTGAACCTCTCCAATCCTATCACTGCTGCGTTTATGCCCCTGTACACATGCTTGATTCTCTTTCGGAGACATAGCAATCTATAGGTTTTAAGATACTTACTAGTCAGGTACATTCTTAGGCGTTTAATATGCGGTGTTGAGTCCATTTCGTTGAGCAAGGAGTAGCTCTTGCCTATTCCATATTTGGCTTAAGGAACTTTGTGCTCATTTCAATCTCTGGTTTTATGCAGCACCCCAACTCACCTTTCCCCTTAAGCAAGCATAAGTTGGTTTTCTAAATTTGAGACCCTGTTCTGTTCTGTAATTCAGTTCCTGTGTAGCCAAGTTTACATTCCGTGTATTACTGATATCTTATGATGTTTCTTTTTCTGTGTGACTTATTTCAGTTAGAATCATCATACCTGAATCCACTCATTGTGCTGCTAAGGGCCTGATGACACAGATTTCATTGCTGAGTGATATTGCTTTGTAACTACATACCACAACTTCTTTATCCATTTTTCACTTTCTGCGATGTTGAACTTGTACTGTAAACGAGGTTCTTGTAAACAGAGCCGTTCCAAACTGTGGGGTGGCTGTGTCTTTTTGATTTTAATTTCCCTAATCTATAGGACCATAAGTGGAAATGCCCTAGGTTCTGTTGCTTTGTTTTTTAGATGTTTCTGGTAACACCATACACTTCTCCCGAGTGGTTGTTGGCAATTTACATCCCGCCCATCAGCATAACAAGGCTCCCAGTTCTCCATGGCCTGTCCTGCCTTTCTGGATTTTACACTTTTTTCAGATGGCCCTTTTGACCAGGGGGAAGTGAGATTTCATTGTAGTGCAGATTTCCTTTGCAAGCTTGCTTGGTTGGCCAAAAAGGGCGTATGCGTTTTTTCCTGAATATATTCAGGGAAAAACGCATACGCCCTTTTTGGCCAAGTGCATCATTGTGGACGTTCTGCCTCTTTTCCTATGCTTTCAATGCAATTCCAGTCTACCTCCTGAAATCGGTTTCCTGCAATTCTGCCCCGCTTTCAAGTCCTCTTGGTAGCCTTACTTCAGTCTATTTTTGGACGATAGCTGTCATTTATAACTCTGCAGGTTTCTGAATTACAGTGCCCCTGAGCTCCTTTCTTCAACTCGCTTTCTTGTGAGCTGGCCGCAACACCGCAGGATGGCTTCAGGCCCTAATCTGGTTCCGGCACGGCACGCTGAGCCTTTGGTTAATTCCTCTTCCTGGTGGGAAATGAGAGTTAAATTTGCCCGTCCAGACACCTCCAGCTAGTCTCTCATTGGTTCTCGCTATTCCTGTTCATCTTCCGCAGAAATTGCAAACTGGGCCAAACAGGAGGTTAAAGGCACTGACTGAACAAGTCTGGAGAGTGTTAGTAAAGCGTCTGGAATGTTGCACCCGAGTACCAGGGTACGAAAAGTGAGACATATTTGAACACGTCTCCCGATCACATGGTTGATCATACTCTGGGTTCCACATGCATGTTTTAGCTGAAGGAAGAATACCTAAAACCTGGGTAGTTGAAACCCGTGGAATGGGTACCATGCAATATGACTTCAAAGGATCTTCATTTGCTCACCGAACCTCTCCAATCCTATCACTGCTGCGTTTATGTCCCTGTACACATGCTTGATTCTCTTTCGGAGACATAGCAATCCATAGGTTTTAAGATACTTACTAGTCAGGTACATTCTTAGGCGTTTAATATGCGGTGTTGAGTCCATTTCGTTGAGCAAGTAGTAGCTCTTGTCTATTCCATATTTGGCTTAAGGAACTTTATCTGTGCTCATTTCAATCTCTGGTTTTATGCAGCACCCCAACTCACCTTTCCCCTTAAGCAAGCATAAGTTGGTTTTCTAAATTTGAGACCCTGTCCTGTTCTGTAATTCAGTTCCTGTGTAGCCAAGTTTACATTCCGTGTATTACTGATATCTTATGATGTTTCTTTTTCTGTGTGACTTACTTCAGTTAGAATCATCATACCTGAATCCACTCATTGTGCTGCTAAGGGCCTGATGACACAGATTTCATTGCTGAGTGATATTGCTTTGTAAGTAAATACCACAACTTCTTTATCCATTTTTCACTTTCTGCGATGTTGAACTTGTACTGTAAACGAGGTTCTTGTAAACAGAGCCGTTCCAAACTTTGGGGTGGCTGTGTCTTTTTGATTTTAATTTCCCTAAGCTATAGGACCATAAGTGGAAGTGCCCTAGGTTCTGTTGCTTTGTTTTTTAGATGTTTCAGGAAACACCATACACTTCTCCGGAGTGTCTGTTGGCAATTTACATCCCGCCCATCAGCATAACAAGGCTCCCAGTTCTCCATGGCCTGTCCTGCCTTTCTGGATTTTACACTTTTTTCAGATGGCCCTTTTGACCAGGGGGAAGTGAGACTTCATTGTAGTGCAGATTTCCTTTGCAAGCTTGCTTGGTTGGCCAAAAAGGGCGTATGCGTTTTTTCCTGAATATATTCAGGAAAAAACGCATATGCCCTTTTTGGCCAAGTGCATCATTGTGGACGTTCGGCCTCTTTTCCTATGCTTTCAATGCAATTCCAGTCTACCTCCTGAAATCGGTTTCCTGCAATTCTGCCCCGCTTTCAAGTCCTCTTGTCAGCCTTACTTCAGTCTATTTTTGGACGATAGCTTTCATTTATAACTCTGCAGGTTTGTGAATTACAGTGCCCCTGAGCTCCTTTCTTCAACTCGCTTTCTTGTGAGCTGGCCGCAACACCGCAGGATGGCTTCAGGCCCTAATCTGGTTCTGGCACGGCACGCTGAGCCTTTGGTTAATTCCTCTTCCTGGTGGGAAATGAGAGTTAAATTTGCCCGTCCAGACACCTCCAGCTAGTCTCTCATTGGTTCTCGCTATTCCTGTTCATCTTCCGCAGAAATTGCAAACTGGGGCAAACAGGAGGTTAAAGGCACTGACTCACCAAGTAGGGAGAGTGTTAGTAAAGCGTCTGGAATGTTGCACCCGAGTACCAGGGTACGAAAACTGAGACATATTGGAACACGTCTCCCGATCACATGGTTGATCATACTCTAGGTTCCACATGCATGTTTTAGCTGAAGGAAGAATACCTTAAACCTGGGTAGTTGAAACCCGTGGAATGGGTACCATGCAATATGACTTCAAAGGGTCTTCATTTGCTCACCGAACCTCTCCAATCCTATCACTGCTGCGTTTATGCCCCTGTACACATGCTTGATTCTCTTTCGGAGACATAGCAATCCATAGGTTTTAAGATACTTACAAGTCAGGTACATTCTTAGGCGTTTAATATGGGGTGTTGAGTCCATTTCGTTGAGCAAGGAGTAGCTCTTGTCTATTCCATATTTGGCTTAAGGAACTTTATCTGTGCTCATTTCAATCTCTGGTTTTATGCAGCACCCCAACTCACCTTTACCCTTAAGCAAGCATAAGTTGGTTTTCTAAATTTGAGACCCTGTTCTGTTCTGTAATTCAGTTCCTGTGTAGCCAAGTTTACATTCCGTGTATTAGTGATATCTTATGATGTTTCTTTTTCTGTGTGACTTATTTCAGTGAGAATCATCATACCTGAATCCACTCATTGTGCTGCTAAGGGCCTGATGACACAGATTTCATTGCTGAGTGATATTGCTTTGTAAGTAAATACCACAACTTCTTTATCCATTTTTCACTTTCTGCGATGTTGAACTTGTACTGTAAACGAGGTTCTTGTAAACAGAGGCGTCCCAAACATTGGGGTGGCTGTGTCTTTTTGATTTTAATTTCCCTAAGCTATAGGACCATAAGTGGAAGTGCCCTAGGCTCTGTTGCTTTGTTTTTTAGATGTTTCAGGAAACACCATACACTTCTCCGGAGTGGTTGTTGGCAATTTACATCCCGCCCATCAGCATAACAAGGCTCCCAGTTCTCCATGGCCTGTCCTGCCTTTCTGGATTTTACACTTTTTTCAGATGGCCCTTTTGACCAGGGGGAAGTGAGACTTCATTGTAGTGCAGATTTCCTTTGCAAGCTTGCTTGGTTGGCCAAAAAGGGCGTATGCGTTTTTTCCTGAATATATTCAGGAAAAAACGCATACGCCCTTTTTGGCCAAGTGCATCATTGTGGACGTTCGGCCTCTTTTCCTATGCTTTCAATGCAATTCCAGTCTACCTCCTGAAATCGGTTTCCTGCAATTCTGCCCCGCTTTCAAGTCCTCTTGGCAGCCTTACTTCAGTCTATTTTTGGACGATAGCTGTCATTTATAACTCTGCAGGTTTGTGAATTACAGTGCCCCTGAGCTCCTTTCTTCAACTCGCTTTCTTGTGAGCTGGCCGCAACACCGCAGGATGGCTTCAGGCCCTAATCTGGTTCCGGCACGGCACGCTGAGCCTTTGGTTAATTCCTCTTCCTGGTGGGAAATGAGAGTTAAATTTGCCCGTCCAGACACCTCCAGCTAGTCTCTCATTGGTTCTCGCTATTCCTGTTCATTTTCCGCAGAAATTGCAAACTGGGCCAAACAGGAGGTTAAAAGCACTGACTCTCCAAGTAGGGAGAGTGTTAGTAAAGCGTCTGGAATGTTGCACCCGAGTACCAGGGTACGAAAACTGAGACATATTTGAACACGTCTCCCGATCACATGGTTGATCATACTCTAGGTTCCACATGCATGTTTTAGCTGAAGGAAGAATACCTTAATCCTAGGTAGTTGAAACCCGTGGAATGGGTACCATGCAATATGACTTCAAAGGGTCTTCATTTGCTCACTGAACCTCTCCAATCCTATCACTGCTGCGTTTATGCCCCTGTACAAATGCTTGAATCTCTTTCGGAGACATAGCAATCCATAGGTTTTAAGATACTTACAAGTCAGGTACATTCTTAGGCGTTTAATATGCGGTGTTGAGTCCATTTCGTTGAGCAAGGAGTAGCTCTTGTCTATTCCATATTTGGCTTAAGGAACTTTATCTGTGCTCATTTCAATCTCTGGTTTTATGCAGCACCCCAACTCACCTTTCCCCTTAAGCAAGCATAAGTTGGTTTTCTAAATTTGAGACACTGTTCTGTTCTGTAATTCAGTTCCTGTGTAGCCAAGTTTACATTCTGTGTATTACTGATATCTTATGATGTTTCTTTTTCTGTGTGACTTATTTCAGTTAGAATCATCATACCTGAATCCACTCATTGTGCTGCTAAGGGCCTGATGACACAGATTTCATTGCTGAGTGATACTGCATTGTAAGTAAATACCACAAGTTCTTTATCCATTTTTCACTTTCTGCGATGTTGAACTTGTACTGTAAACGAGGTTCTTGTAAACAGAGGCGTCCCAAACTTTGGGGTGGCTGTGTCTTTTTGATTTTAATTTCCCTAAGCTATAGGACCATAAGTGGAAGTGCCCTAGGTTCTGTTGCTTTGTTTTTTAGATGTTTCAGGAAACACCATACACTTCTCCCGAGTGGTTGTTGGCAATTTACATCCCGCCCATCAGCATAACAAGGCTCCCAGTTCTCCATGGCCTGTCCTGCCTTTCTGGATTTTACACTTTTTTCAGATGGCCCTTTTGACCGGGGGGAAGTGAGACTTCATTGTAGTGTAGATTTCCTTTGCAAGCTTGCTTGGTTGGCCAAAAAGGGCGTATGCGTTTTTTCCTGAATATATTCAGGAAAAAACGCATACGCCCTTTTTGGCCAAGTGCATCATTGTGGACGTTCTGCCTCTTTTCCTATGCTTTCAATGCAATTCCAGTCTACCTCCTGAAATCGGTTTCCTGCAATTCTGCCCCGCTTTCAAGTCCTCTTGGCAGCCTTACTTCAGTCTATTTTTGGACGATAGCTGTCATTTATAACTCTGCAGGTTTGTGAATTACAGTGCCCCTGAGCTCCTTTCTTCAACTCGCCTTCTTCTAGCTGGCCGCAACACCGCAGGATGGCTTCAGGCCGTAATCTGGTTCTGGCATGGCACGCTGAGCCTTTGGTTAATTCCTCTTCCTGGTAGGAAATGAGAGTTAAATTTGCCTGTCCAGACACCTCCAGATAGTCTCCATTGGTTCTCGCTATTCCTGTTCATCTTCCGCAGAAATTGCAAAATGGGCCATACAGAAGGTTAAAGGGACTGACTCTCCAAGTCGGGAGAGTGTTAGTAAAGCGTCTGGAATGTTGCACCCGAGTACCAGGGTACGAAAACTGAGACATATTTGAACACGTCTCCCGATCACATGGTTGATCATACTCTAGGTTCCACATGCATGTTTTAGCTGAAGGAAGAATACCTTAATCCTGGAGAGTTAAGACCCGTGTAATGGGTACCATGCAATATGACTTCAAAGGGTCTTCATTTGCTCACCGAACCTCTCCAATCCTACCACTGCTGCATTTATGCCCCTGTACACACGCTTGATTCTCTTTTGGAGACATACCAATCCATAGGTTTTAAGATACTTACTAGTCAGGTACATTCTTAGGCGTTTAATATGGGGTGTTGAGTCCATTTCGTTGAGCAAGGAGTAGCTCTTGTCTATTCCATATTTGGCTTAAGGAACTTTACCTGTGCTCATTTCAATCTCTGGTTTTATGCAGCACCCCAACTCACCTTTCCCCTTAAGCAAGCATAAGTTGGTTTTCTAAATTTGAGACCCTGTTCTGTTTTGGAATGCAGTTCCTGTGTAGCCAAGTTTACTTTCCGTGTATTAGTGATATCTTATGATGTTTCTTTTTCTGTGTGACTTATTTCAGTTAGAATCATCGTACCTGAATCCACTCATTATGCTGCTACGGGCCTGTTGACATAGATTTCATTGCTGAGTGATACTGCATTGTACGTAAGTACCACAAGTTCTTTATCCATTTTTCACTTTCTGTGATATTGAACTTGTACAGTAAACGAGGTTCTTGTAAACAGAGGCGACCCAAACTTTGGGGTGGCTGTGTCTTTTTTATTTTAATTTCCCTAAGCTATAGGACCATAAGTGGCAGTGCCCTAGGCTCTGTTGCTTTGTTTTTTAGATGTTTCAGGAAACACCATACACTTCTCCCGAGTGGTTGTTGGCAATTTACATCCCGCCCATCAGCATAACAAGGCTCCCAGTTCTCCATGGCCTGTCCTGCCTTTCTGGATTTTACACTTTTTTCAGATGGCCCTTTTGACCAGGGGGAAGTGAGACTTCATTGTAGTGCAGATTTCCTTTGCAAGCTTGCTTGGTTGGCCAAAAAGGGCATATGCGTTTTTTCCTGAATATATTCAGGAAAAAACGCATACGCCCTTTTTGGCCAAGTGCATCATTGTGGTCGTTCTGCCTCTTTTCCTATGCTTTCAATGCAATTCCAGTCTACCTCCTGAAATCGGTTTCCTGCAATTCTGCCCTGCTTTCAAGTCCTCTTGGCAGCCTTACTTCAGTCTATTTTTGGACGATAGCTGTCATTTATAACTCTGCAGGTTTGTGAATTACAGTGCCCCTGAGCTCCTTTCTTCAACTCGCCTTCTTTTGAGCTGGGCGCAACACCGCAGGATGGCTTCAGGCCCTAATCTGGTTCCGGCACGGCATGCTGAGCCTTTGGTTAATTCCTCTTCCTGGTGGGAAATGAGAGTTAAATTTGCCCGTCCAGACACCTCCAGCTAGTCTCTCATTGGTTCTCGCTATTCCTGTTCATCTTCCGCAGAAATTGCAAACTGGGCCAAACAGGAGGTTAAAGACACTGACTCTCCAAGTCGGGAGAGTGTTAGTAAAGCGTCTGGAATGTTGCACCCGAGTACCAGGGTACGAAAACTGAGACATATTTGAACACGTCTCCCGATCACATGGTTGATCATACTCTGGGTTCCACATGCATGTTTTAGCTGAAGGAAGAATACCTAAAACCTGGGTAGTTGAAACCCGTGGAATGGGTACCATGCAATATGACTTCAAAGGGTCTTCATTTGCTCACCGAACCTCTCCAATCCTATCACTGCTGCGTTTATGCCCCTGTACACATGCTTGATTCTCTTTCGGAGACATAGCAATCCATAGGTTTTAAGATACTTACTAGTCAGGTACATTCTTAGGCGTTTAATATGCGGTGTTGAGTCCATTTCGTTGAGCAAGGAGTAGCTCTTGTCTATTCCATATTTGGCTTAAGGAACTTTATCTGTGCTCATTTCAATCTCTGGTTTTATGCAGCAACCCAACTCACCTTTCCCCTTAAGCAAGCATAAGTTGGTTTTCTAAATTTGAGAACCTGTTCTGTTTTGGAATTCAGTTCCTGTGTAGCCAAGTTTACATTCCGTGTATTACTGATATCTTATGATGTTTCTTTTTCTGTGTGACTTATTTCAGTTAGAATCATCATACCTGAATCCACTCATTGTGCTGCTAAGGGCCTGATGACATAGATTTCATTGCTGAGTGATATTGCTTTGTAAGTAAATACCACAACTTCTTTATCCATTTTTCACTTTCTGCGATGTTGAACTTGTACGGTAAACGAGGTTCTTGTAAACAGAGGCGTCCCAAACTTTGGGGTGGCTGTGTCTTTTTTATTTTAATTTCCCTAAGCTATAGGACCATAAGTGGCAGTGCCCTAGGCTCTGTTGCTTTGTTTTTTAGATGTTTCAGGAAACACCATACACTTCTCCCGAGTGTCTGTTGGCAATTTACATCCCGCCCATCAGCATAAGAAGGCTCCCAGTTCCTCATGGCCTGTCCTGCCTTTCTGGATTTTACACTTTTTTCAGATGGCCCTTTTGACCGGGGGGAAGTGAGACTTCATTGTAGTGCAGATTTCCTTTGCAAGCTTGCTTGGTTGGCCAAAAAGGGCGTATGCGTTTTTTCCTGAATATATTCAGGAAAAAACGCATACGCCCTTTTTGGCCAAGTGCATCATTGTGGACGTTCTGCCTCTTTTCCTATGCTTTCAATGCAATTCCAGTCTACCTCCTGAAATCGGTTTCCTGCAATTCTGCCCCGCTTTCAAGTCCTCTTGGCAGCCTTACTTCAGTCTATTTTTGGACGATAGCTGTCATTTATAACTCTGCAGGTTTGTGAATTACAGTGCCCCTGAGCTCCTTTCTTCAACTCGCTTTCTTGTGAGCTGGCCGCAACACCGCAGGATGGCTTCAGGCCCTAATCTGGTTCCGGCACGGCACGCTGAGCCTTTGGTTAATTCCTCTTCCTGGTGGGAAATGAGAGTTAAATTTGCCCGTCCAGACACCTCCAGCTAGTCTCTCATTGGTTCTCGCTACTCCTTTTCATCTTCCGCAGAAATTGCAAACTGGGCCAAACAGGAGGTTAAAGACACTGACTCTCCAAGTCGGGAGAGTGTTAGTAAAGCGTCTGGAATGTTGCACCCGAGTACCAGGGTACGAAAACTGAGACATATTTGAACACGTCTCCCGATCACATGGTTGATCATACTCTGGGTTCCACATGCATGTTTTAGCTGAAGGAAGAATACCTAAAACCTGGGTAGTTGAAACCCGTGGAATGGGTACCATGCAATATGACTTCAAAGGGTCTTCATTTGCTCACCGAACCTCTCCAATCCTATCACTGCTGCTTTTATGCCCCTGTACACATGCTTGATTCTCTTTCGGAGACATAGCAATCCATAGGTTTTAAGATACTTACAAGTCAGGTACATTCTTAGGCGTTTAATATGCGGTGTTGAGTCCATTTCGTTGAGCAAGGAGTAGCTCTTGTCTATTCCATATTTGGCTTAAGGAACTTTATCTGTGCTCATTTCAATCTCTGGTTTTATGCAGCACCCCAACTCACCTTTCCCCTTAAGCAAGCATAAGTTGGTTTTCTAAATTTGAGACCCTGTTCTGTTCTGTAATTCAGTTCCTGTGTAGCCAAGTTTACATTCCGTGTATTACTGATATCTTATGATGTTTCTTTTTCTGTGTGACTTACTTCAGTTAGAATCATCATACCTGAATCCACTCATTGTGCTGCTAAGGGCCTGATGACACAGATTTCATTGCTGAGTGATATTGCTTTGTAAGTAAATACCACAACTTCTTTATCCATTTTTCACTTTCTGCGATGTTGAACTTGTACTGTAAACGAGGTTCTTGTAAACAGAAGCGTCCCAAACTTTGGGGTGGCTGTGTCTTTTTGATTTTAATTTCCCTAAGCTATAGGACCATAAGTGGAAGTGCCCTAGGTTCTGTTGCTTTGTTTTTTAGATGTTTCAGGAAACACCATACACTTCTCCCGAGTGGTTGTTGGCAATTTACATCCCGCCCATCAGCATAACAAGGCTCCCAGTTCTCCATGGCCTGTCCTGCCTTTCTGGATTTTACACTTTTTTCAGATGGCCCTTTTGACCGGGGGGAAGTGAGACTTCATTGTAGTGCAGATTTCCTTTGCAAGCTTGCTTGGTTGGCCAAAAAGGGCGTATGCGTTTTTTCCTGAATATATTCAGGAAAAAACGCATACGCCCTTTTTGGCCAAGTGCATCATTGTGGACGTTCTGCCTCTTTTCCTATGCTTTCAATGCAATTCCAGTCTACCTCCTGAAATCGGTTTCCTGCAATTCTGCCCCGCTTTCAAGTCCTCTTGGCAGCCTTACTTCAGTCTATTTTTGGACGATAGCTGTCATTTATAACTCTGCAGGTTTGTGAATTACAGTGCCCCTGAGCTCCTTTCTTCAACTCGCTTTCTTTTGAGCTGGCCGCAACACCGCAGGATGGCTTCAGGCCCTAATCTGGTTCCGGTACGGCACGCTGAGCCTTTGGTTATTTCCTCTTCCTGGTGGGAAATGAGAGTTAAATTTGCCCGTCCAGACACCTCCAGCTAGCCTCTCATTGGTTCTCGCTATTCCTGTTCATCTTCCGCAGAAATTGCAAACTGGGCCAAACAGGAGGTTAAAGGCGCTGACTCTCCAAGTGGGGAGAGTGTTAGTAAAGCGTCTGGAATGTTGCACCCGAGTACCAGGGGAGGAAAACTGAGACATATTTGAACACGTCTCCCGTTCACATGGTTGATCATACTTGGGTTCCACATGCATGTTTTAGCTGAAGGAAGAATACCTTAAACCTGGAGAGTTGAGACCCGTGGAATGGGTACCATGCAATATGACTTCAAAGGGTCTTCATTTGCTCACCGAACCTCTCCAATCCTATCACTGCTGCGTTTATGCCCCTGTACACATGCTTGATTCTCTTTTGGAGACATAGCAATCCATAGGTTTTAAGATACTTACTAGTCAGGTACATTCTTAGGCGTTTAATATGCGGTGTTGAGTCCATTTCGTTGAGCAAGGAGTAGCTCTTGTCTATTCCATATTTGACTTAAGGAACTTTATCTGTGCTCATTTCAATCTCTGGTTTTATGCAGCACCCCAACTCACCTTTACCCTTAAGCAAGCATAAGTTGGTTTTCTAAATTTGAGACCCTGTTCTGTTCTGTAATTCAGTTCCTGTGTAGCCAAGTTTACATTCCGTGTATTACTGATATCTTATGATGTTTCTTTTTCTGTGTGACTTACTTCAGTTAGAATCATCATACCTGAATCTACTCATTGTGCTGCTAAGGGCCTGATGACAGAGATTTCATTGCTGAGTGATATTGCTTTGTAAGTAAATACCACAACTTCTTTATCCATTTTTCACTTTCTGCGATGTTGAACTTGTACTGTAAACGAGGTTCTTGTAAACAGAGTCGTCCCAAACTTTGGGGAGGCTGTGTCTTTTTGATTTTAATTTCCCTAAGCTATAGGACCATAAGTGGCAGTGCCCTAGGCTCTGTTGCTTTGTTTTTTAGATGTTTCAGGAAACACCATACACTTCTCCCAAGTGTCTGTTGGCAATTTACATCCCGCCCATCAGCATAACAAGGCTCCCAGTTCTCCATGGCCTGTCCTGCCTTTCTGGATTTTACACTTTTTTCAGATGGCCCTTTTGACCGGGGGGAAGTGAGACTTCATTGTAGTGCAGATTTCCTTTGCAAGCTTGCTTGGTTGGCCAAAAAGGGCGTATGCGTTTTTTCCTGAATATATTCAGGAAAAAACGCATACGCCCTTTTTGGCCAAGTGCATCATTGTGGACGTTCTGCCTCTTTTCCTATGCTTTCAATGCAATTCCAGTCTACCTCCTGAAATCGGTTTCCTGCAATTCTGCCCCGCTTTGAAGTCCTCTTGGCAGCCTTACTTCAGTCTATTTTTGGACGATAGCTGTCATTTATAACTCTGCAGGTTTGTGAATTACAGTGCCCCTGAGCTCCTTTCTTCAACTCGCTTTCTTGTGACCTGGCCGCAACACCGCAGGATGGCTTCAGGCCCTAATCTGGTTCCGGCCCGGCATGCTGAGCCTTTGGTTAATTCCTCTTCCTGGTGGGAAATGAGAGTTAAATTTGCCCGTCCAGACACCTCCAGCTAGCCTCTCATTGGTTCTCGCTATTCCTGTTCATCTTCCGCAGAAATTGCAAACTGGGCCAAACAGGAGGTTAAAGGGACTGACTCTCCAAGTGGGGAGAGTGTTAGTAAAGCGTCTGGAATGTTGCACCCGAGTACCAGGGGAGGAAAACTGAGACATATTTGAACACGTCTCCCGATCACATGGTTGATCATACTCTAGGTTAGACATGCATGTTTTAGCTGAAGGAAGAATACCTGAAACCTGGGTAGTTGAAACCCGTGGAATGGGTACCATGCAATATGACTTCAAAGGGTCTTCATTTGCTCACCGAACCTCTCCAATCCTATCACTGCTGCGTTTATGCCCCTGTACACATGCTTGATTCTCTTTCGGAGACATAGCAATCCATAGGTTTTAAGATACTTACTAGTCAGGTACATTCTTAGGCGTTTAATATGCGGTGTTGAGTCCATTTCGTTGAGCAAGGAGTAGCTCTTGTCTATTCCATATTTGGCTTAAGGAACTTTATCTGTGCTCATTTCAATCTCTGGTTTTATGCAGCAACCCAACTCACCTTTCCCCTTAAGCAAGCATAAGTTGGTTTTCTAAATTTGAGAACCTGTTCTGTTTTGGAATTCAGTTCCTGTGTAGCCAAGTTTACATTCCGTGTATTAGTGATATCTTATGATGTTTCTTTTTCTGTGTGACTTATTTCAGTTAGAATCATCGTACCTGAATCTACTCATTATGCTGCTACGGGCCTGATGACATAGATTTCATTGCTGAGTGATACTGCATTGTACGTAAGTACCACAAGTTCTTTATCCATTTTTCACTTTCTGCGATGTTGAACTTGTACTGTAAACGAGGTTCTTGTAAACAGAGCCGTTCCAAACTTTGGGGTGGCTGTGTCTTTTTGATTTTAATTTCCCTAAGCTATAGGACCATAAGTGGAAGTGCCCTAGGCTCTGTTGCTTTGTTTTTTAGATGTTTCAGGAAACACCATACACTTCTCCCGAGTGTCTGTTGGCAATTTACATCCCGCCCATCAGCATAACAAGGCTCCCAGTTCTCCATGGCCTGTTGCCTTTCTGGATTTTACACTTTTTTCAGATGGCCCTTTTGACCGGGGGGAAGTGAGACTTCATTGTAGTGCAGATTTCCTTTGCAAGCTTGCTTGGTTGGCCAAAAAGGACGTATGCGTTTTTTCCTGAATATATTCAGGAAAAAACGCATACGCCCTTTTTGGCCAAGTGCATCATTGTGGACGTTCTGCCTCTTTTCCTATGCTTTCAATGCAATTCCAGTCTACCTCCTGAAATCGGTTTCCTGCAATTCTGCCCCGCTTTCAAGTCCTCTTGGCAGCCTTACTTCAGTCTATTTTTGGACGATAGCTGTCATTTATAACTCTGCAGGTTTGTGAATTACAGTGCCCCTGAGCTCCTTTCTTCAACTCGCTTTCTTTTGAGCTGGCCGCAACACCGCATGATGGCTTCAGGCCCTAATCTGGTTCCGGCACGGCACACTGAGCCTTTGGTTATTTCCTCTTCCTGGTGGGAAATGAGAGTTAAATTTGCCCGTCCAGACACCTCCAGCTAGCCTCTCATTGGTTCTCGCTATTCCTGTTCATCTTCCGCAGAAATTGCAAACTGAGCCAAACAGGAGGTTAAAGGCGCTGACTCTCCAAGTGGGGAGAGTGTTAGTAAAGCGTCTGGAATGTTGCACCTGAGTACCAGGGGAGGAAAACTGAGACATATTTGAACACGTCTCCCGTTCACATGGTTGATCATACTTGGGTTCCACATGCATGTTTTAGCTGAAGGAAGAATACCTTAAACCTGGAGAGTTGAGACCCGTGTAATGGGTACCATGCAATATGACTTCAAAGGGTCTTCATTTGCTCACCGAACCTCTCCAATCCTATCACTGCTGCGTTTATGCCCCTGTACACACGCTTGATTCTCTTTTGGAGACATAGCAATCCATAGGTTTTACGATACTTACTAGTCAGGTACATTCTTAGGCGTTTAATATGCGGTGTTGAGTCCATTTCGTTGAGCAAGGAGTAGCTCTTGTCTATTCCATATTTGACTTAAGGAACTTTATCTGTGCTCATTTCAATCTCTGGTTTTATGCAGCACCCCAACTCACCTTTACCCTTAAGCAAGCATAAGTTGGTTTTCTAAATTTGAGACCCTCTTATGTTTGGAATGCAGTTCCTGTGTAGCCAAGTTTACATTCTGTGTATTAGTGATATCTTATGATGTTTCTTTTTCTGTGTGACTTATTTCAGTTAGAATCATCGTACCTGAATCCACTCATTATGCTGCTACGGGCCTGATGACATAGATTTCATTGCTGAGTGATACTGCATTGTACGTAAGTACCACAAGTTCTTTATCCATTTTTCACTTTCTGTGATAGTGAACTTGTACGATAAACGAGGTTCTTGTAAACAGAGGCGTCCCAAACTTTGGGGTGGCTGTGTCTTTTTTATTTTAATTTCCCTAAGCTATAGGACCATAAGTGGCAGTGCCCTAGGCTCTGTTGCTTTGTTTTTTAGATGTTTCAGGAAACACCATACACTTCTCTCGAGTGTCTGTTGGCAATTTACATCCCGCCCATCAGCATAACAAGGCTCCCAGTTCTCCATGGCCTGTCCTGCCTTTCTGGATTTTACACTTTTTTCAGATGGCCCTTTTGACCGGGGGGAAGTGAGACTTCATTGTAGTGCAGATTTCCTTTGCAAGCTTGCTTGGTTGGCCAAAAAGGGCGTATGCGTTTTTTCCTGAATATATTCAGGAAAAAACGCATACGCCCTTTTTGGCCAAGTGCATCATTGTGGACGTTCTGCCTCTTTTCCTATGCTTTCAATGCAATTCCAGTCTACCTCCTGAAATCGGTTTCCTGCAATTCTGCCCCGCTTTCAAGTCCTCTTGGCAGCCTTACCTCAGTATATTTTTGGACGATAGCTGTCATTTATAACTCTGCAGGTTTGTGAATTACAGTGCCCCTGAGCTCCTTTCTTCAACTCGCTTTCTTGTGAGCTGGCCGCAACACCGCAGGATGGCTTCAGGCCCTAATCTGCTACCGGCACGGCACGCTGAGCCTTTGGTTATTTCCTCTTCCTGGTGGGAAATGAGAGTTAAATTTGCCCGTCCAGACACCTCCAGCTAGCCTCTCATTGGTTCTCCCTATTCCTGTTCATCTTGCGCAGAAATTGCAAACTGGGCCAAACAGGAGGTTAAAGGCGCTGACTCTCCAAGTGGGGAGAGTGTTAGTAAAGCGTCTGGAATGTTGCACCCGAGTACCAGGGTACGAAAACTGAGACATATTTGAACACGTCTCCTGATCACATTGTTGATCATACTCTAGGTTCTACATGCATGTTTTAGCTGAAGGAAGAATACCTTAAACCTGGGTAGTTGAAACCCGTGGAATGGGTACCATGCAATATGACTTCAAAGGGTCTTCATTTGCTCACCGAACCTCTCCAATCCTATCACTGCTGCGTTTATGCCCCTGTACACACGCTTGATTCTCTTTTGGAGACATAGCAATCCATAAGTTTTACGATACTTACTAGTCAGGTACATTCTTAAGCGTTTAATATGCGGTGTTGAGTCCATTTCGTTGAGCAAGGAGTAGCTCTTGTCTATTCAATATTTGGCTTAAGGACCTTTATCTGTGCTCATTTCAATCTCTGGTTTTATGCAGCACCCCAACTCACCTTTCCCCTTAAGCAAGCATAAGTTGCTTTTCTAAATTTGAGACCCTGTTGTGTTTTGGAATTCAGTTCCTGTGTAGTCAAGTTTACATTCTGTTTATTAGTGATACCTTATGATGTTTCTTTTTCTGTGTGACTTATTTCAGTTAGAATCATCGTACCTGAATCTACTCATTATGCTGCTACGGGCCTGATGACATAGATTTCATTGCTGAGTGATACTGCATTGTACGTAAGTACCACAAGTTCTTTATCCATTTTTCACTTTCTGCGATGTTGAAATTGTACTGTAAACGAGGTTCTTGTAAACAGAGGCGTCCGAAACTTTGGGGTGGCTGTGTCTTTTTGATTTTAATTTCCCTAAGCTATAGGACCATAAGTGGAAGTGCCCTAGGCTCTGTTGCTTTGTTTTTTAGATGTTTCAGGAAACACCATACACTTCTCCCGAGTGTCTGTTGGCAATTTACATCCCGCCCTTCTGCATAACAAGGCTCCCAGTTCTCCATGGCTTGTTGCCTTTCTGGATTTTACACTTTTTTCAGATGGCCCTTTTGACCGGGGGGAAGTGAGACTTCATTGTAGTGCAGATTTCCTTTGCAAGCTTGCTTGGTTGGCCAAAAAGGGCGTATGCTTTTTTTCCTGAATATATTCAGGAAAAAACGCATACGCCCTTTTTGGCCAAGTGCATCATTGTGGACGTTCTGCCTCTTTTCCTATGCTTTCAATGCAATTCCAGTCTACCTCCTGAAATCGGTTTCCTGCAATTCTGCCCCGCTTTCAAGTCCTCTTGGCAGCCTTACTTCAGTCTATTTTTGGACGATAGCTGTCATTTATAACTCTGCAGGTTTGTGAATTACAGTGCCCCTGAGCTCCTTTCTTCAACTCGCTTTCTTGTGAGCTGGCCGCAACACCGCAGGATGGCTTCAGGCCCTAATCTGGTTCTGGCACGGCACGCTGAGCCTTTGGTTAATTCCTCTTCCTGGTGGGAAATGAGAGTTAAATTTGCCCGTCCAGACACCTCCAGCTAGCCTCTCATTGGTTCTCGCTATTCCTGTTCATCTTCCGCAGAAATTGCAAACTGGGCCAAACAGGAGGTTAAAGGGACTGACTCTCCAAGTGGGGAGAGTGTTAGTAAAGCGTCTGGAATGTTGCACCCGAGTACCAGGGGAGGAAAACTGAGACATATTTGAACACGTCTCCCGATCACATGGTTGATCATACTCTAGGTTAGACATGCATGTTTTAGCTGAAGGAAGAATACCTGAAACCTGGGTAGTTGAAACCCGTGGAATGGGTACCATGCAATATGACTTCAAAGGGTCTTCATTTGCTCACCGAACCTCTCCAATCCTATCACTGCTGCGTTTATGCCCCTGTACACATGCTTGATTCTCTTTCGGAGACATAGCAATCCATAGGTTTTAAGATACTTACTAGTCAGGTACATTCTTAGGCGTTTAATATGCGGTGTTGAGTCCATTTCGTTGAGCAAGGAGTAGCTCTTGTCTATTCCATATTTGGCTTAAGGAACTTTATCTGTGCTCATTTCAATCTCTGGTTTTATGCAGCAACCCAACTCACCTTTCCCCTTAAGCAAGCATAAGTTGGTTTTCTAAATTTGAGAACCTGTTCTGTTTTGGAATTCAGTTCCTGTGTAGCCAAGTTTACATTCCGTGTATTAGTGATATCTTATGATGTTTCTTTTTCTGTGTGACTTATTTCAGTTAGAATCATCGTACCTGAATCTACTCATTATGCTGCTACGGGCCTGATGACATAGATTTCATTGCTGAGTGATACTGCATTGTACGTAAGTACCACAAGTTCTTTATCCATTTTTCACTTTCTGCGATGTTGAACTTGTACTGTAAACGAGGTTCTTGTAAACAGAGCCGTTCCAAACTTTGGGGTGGCTGTGTCTTTTTGATTTTAATTTCCCTAAGCTATAGGACCATAAGTGGAAGTGCCCTAGGCTCTGTTGCTTTGTTTTTTAGATGTTTCAGGAAACACCATACACTTCTCCCGAGTGTCTGTTGGCAATTTACATCCCGCCCATCAGCATAACAAGGCTCCCAGTTCTCCATGGCCTGTTGCCTTTCTGGATTTTACACTTTTTTCAGATGGCCCTTTTGACCGGGGGGAAGTGAGACTTCATTGTAGTGCAGATTTCCTTTGCAAGCTTGCTTGGTTGGCCAAAAAGGACGTATGCGTTTTTTCCTGAATATATTCAGGAAAAAACGCATACGCCCTTTTTGGCCAAGTGCATCATTGTGGACGTTCTGCCTCTTTTCCTATGCTTTCAATGCAATTCCAGTCTACCTCCTGAAATCGGTTTCCTGCAATTCTGCCCCGCTTTCAAGTCCTCTTGGCAGCCTTACTTCAGTCTATTTTTGGACGATAGCTGTCATTTATAACTCTGCAGGTTTGTGAATTACAGTGCCCCTGAGCTCCTTTCTTCAACTCGCTTTCTTTTGAGCTGGCCGCAACACCGCATGATGGCTTCAGGCCCTAATCTGGTTCCGGCACGGCACACTGAGCCTTTGGTTATTTCCTCTTCCTGGTGGGAAATGAGAGTTAAATTTGCCCGTCCAGACACCTCCAGCTAGCCTCTCATTGGTTCTCGCTATTCCTGTTCATCTTCCGCAGAAATTGCAAACTGAGCCAAACAGGAGGTTAAAGGCGCTGACTCTCCAAGTGGGGAGAGTGTTAGTAAAGCGTCTGGAATGTTGCACCTGAGTACCAGGGGAGGAAAACTGAGACATATTTGAACACGTCTCCCGTTCACATGGTTGATCATACTTGGGTTCCACATGCATGTTTTAGCTGAAGGAAGAATACCTTAAACCTGGAGAGTTGAGACCCGTGTAATGGGTACCATGCAATATGACTTCAAAGGGTCTTCATTTGCTCACCGAACCTCTCCAATCCTATCACTGCTGCGTTTATGCCCCTGTACACACGCTTGATTCTCTTTTGGAGACATAGCAATCCATAGGTTTTACGATACTTACTAGTCAGGTACATTCTTAGGCGTTTAATATGCGGTGTTGAGTCCATTTCGTTGAGCAAGGAGTAGCTCTTGTCTATTCCATATTTGACTTAAGGAACTTTATCTGTGCTCATTTCAATCTCTGGTTTTATGCAGCACCCCAACTCACCTTTACCCTTAAGCAAGCATAAGTTGGTTTTCTAAATTTGAGACCCTCTTATGTTTGGAATGCAGTTCCTGTGTAGCCAAGTTTACATTCTGTGTATTAGTGATATCTTATGATGTTTCTTTTTCTGTGTGACTTATTTCAGTTAGAATCATCGTACCTGAATCCACTCATTATGCTGCTACGGGCCTGATGACATAGATTTCATTGCTGAGTGATACTGCATTGTACGTAAGTACCACAAGTTCTTTATCCATTTTTCACTTTCTGTGATAGTGAACTTGTACGATAAACGAGGTTCTTGTAAACAGAGGCGTCCCAAACTTTGGGGTGGCTGTGTCTTTTTTATTTTAATTTCCCTAAGCTATAGGACCATAAGTGGCAGTGCCCTAGGCTCTGTTGCTTTGTTTTTTAGATGTTTCAGGAAACACCATACACTTCTCTCGAGTGTCTGTTGGCAATTTACATCCCGCCCATCAGCATAACAAGGCTCCCAGTTCTCCATGGCCTGTCCTGCCTTTCTGGATTTTACACTTTTTTCAGATGGCCCTTTTGACCGGGGGGAAGTGAGACTTCATTGTAGTGCAGATTTCCTTTGCAAGCTTGCTTGGTTGGCCAAAAAGGGCGTATGCGTTTTTTCCTGAATATATTCAGGAAAAAACGCATACGCCCTTTTTGGCCAAGTGCATCATTGTGGACGTTCTGCCTCTTTTCCTATGCTTTCAATGCAATTCCAGTCTACCTCCTGAAATCGGTTTCCTGCAATTCTGCCCCGCTTTCAAGTCCTCTTGGCAGCCTTACCTCAGTATATTTTTGGACGATAGCTGTCATTTATAACTCTGCAGGTTTGTGAATTACAGTGCCCCTGAGCTCCTTTCTTCAACTCGCTTTCTTGTGAGCTGGCCGCAACACCGCAGGATGGCTTCAGGCCCTAATCTGCTACCGGCACGGCACGCTGAGCCTTTGGTTATTTCCTCTTCCTGGTGGGAAATGAGAGTTAAATTTGCCCGTCCAGACACCTCCAGCTAGCCTCTCATTGGTTCTCCCTATTCCTGTTCATCTTGCGCAGAAATTGCAAACTGGGCCAAACAGGAGGTTAAAGGCGCTGACTCTCCAAGTGGGGAGAGTGTTAGTAAAGCGTCTGGAATGTTGCACCCGAGTACCAGGGTACGAAAACTGAGACATATTTGAACACGTCTCCTGATCACATGGTTGATCATACTCTAGGTTCTACATGCATGTTTTAGCTGAAGGAAGAATACCTTAAACCTGGGTAGTTGAAACCCGTGGAATGGGTACCATGCAATATGACTTCAAAGGGTCTTCATTTGCTCACCGAACCTCTCCAATCCTATCACTGCTGCGTTTATGCCCCTGTACACACGCTTGATTCTCTTTTGGAGACATAGCAATCCATAAGTTTTACGATACTTACTAGTCAGGTACATTCTTAAGCGTTTAATATGCGGTGTTGAGTCCATTTCGTTGAGCAAGGAGTAGCTCTTGTCTATTCAATATTTGGCTTAAGGACCTTTATCTGTGCTCATTTCAATCTCTGGTTTTATGCAGCACCCCAACTCACCTTTCCCCTTAAGCAAGCATAAGTTGCTTTTCTAAATTTGAGACCCTGTTGTGTTTTGGAATTCAGTTCCTGTGTAGTCAAGTTTACATTCTGTTTATTAGTGATACCTTATGATGTTTCTTTTTCTGTGTGACTTATTTCAGTTAGAATCATCGTACCTGAATCTACTCATTATGCTGCTACGGGCCTGATGACATAGATTTCATTGCTGAGTGATACTGCATTGTACGTAAGTACCACAAGTTCTTTATCCATTTTTCACTTTCTGCGATGTTGAAATTGTACTGTAAACGAGGTTCTTGTAAACAGAGGCGTCCGAAACTTTGGGGTGGCTGTGTCTTTTTGATTTTAATTTCCCTAAGCTATAGGACCATAAGTGGAAGTGCCCTAGGCTCTGTTGCTTTGTTTTTTAGATGTTTCAGGAAACACCATACACTTCTCCCGAGTGTCTGTTGGCAATTTACATCCCGCCCTTCTGCATAACAAGGCTCCCAGTTCTCCATGGCTTGTTGCCTTTCTGGATTTTACACTTTTTTCAGATGGCCCTTTTGACCGGGGGGAAGTGAGACTTCATTGTAGTGCAGATTTCCTTTGCAAGCTTGCTTGGTTGGCCAAAAAGGGCGTATGCTTTTTTTCCTGAATATATTCAGGAAAAAACGCATACGCCCTTTTTGGCCAAGTGCATCATTGTGGACGTTCTGCCTCTTTTCCTATGCTTTCAATGCAATTCCAGTCTACCTCCTGAAATCGGTTTCCTGCAATTCTGCCCCGCTTTCAAGTCCTCTTGGCAGCCTTACTTCAGTCTATTTTTGGACGATAGCTGTCATTTATAACTCTGCAGGTTTGTGAATTACAGTGCCCCTGAGCTCCTTTCTTCAACTCGCTTTCTTGTGAGCTGGCCGCAACACCGCAGGATGGCTTCAGGCCCTAATCTGGTTCTGGCACGGCACGCTGAGCCTTTGGTTAATTCCTCTTCCTGGTGGGAAATGAGAGTTAAATTTGCCCGTCCAGACACCTCCAGCTAGTCTCTCATTGGTTCTCGCTATTCCTGTTCATCTTCCGCAGAAATTGCAAACTGGGCCAAACAGGAGGTTAAAGACACTGACTCTCCAGGTCGGCAGAGTGTTAGTAAAGCGTCTGGAATGTTGCACCCGAGTACCAGGGAGGAAAACTGAGACATATTTGAACACGTCTCCCGATCACATGGTTGATCATACTCTGGGTTCCACATGCATGTTTTAGCTGAAGGAAGAATACCTAAAACCTGGGTAGTTGAAACCCGTGGAATGGGTACCATGCAATATGACTTCAAAGGGTCTTCATTTGCTCACCGAACCTCTCCAATCCTATCACTGCTGCGTTTATGCCCCTGTACACATGCTTGATTCTCTTTCGGAGACATAGCAATCCATAGGTTTTAAGATACTTACTAGTCAGGTACATTCGTTGGCGTTTAATATGCGGTGTTGAGTCCATTTCGTTGAGCAAGGAGTAGCTCTTGTCTATTCCATATTTGGCTTAAGGAACTTTATCTGTGCTCATTTCAATCTCTGGTTTTATGCAGCACCCCAACTCACCTTTCCCCTTAAGCAAGCATAAGTTGGTTTTCGAAATTTGAGACCCTGTTCTGTTCTGTAATTCAGTTCCTGTGTAGCCAAGTTGACATTCCGTGTATTACTGATATCTTATGATGTTTCTTTTTCTGTGTGACTTATTTCAGTTAGAATCATCATACCTGAATCCACTTATTGTGCTGCTAAGGGCCTGATGACACAGATTTCATTGCTGAGTGATATTGCTTTGTAAGTAAATACCACAACTTCTTTATCCATTTTTCACTTTCTGCGATGTTGAACTTGTACTGTAAACGAGGTTCTTGTAAACAGAGGCGTCCCAAACATTGGGGTGGCTGTGTCTTTTTGATTTTAATTTCCCTAAGCTATAGGACCATAAGTGGAAGTGCCCTAGGCTCTGTTGCTTTGTTTTTTAGATGTTTCAGGAAACACCATACACTTCTCCGGAGTGTCTGTTGGCAATTTACATCCCGCCCTTCTGCATAACAAGGCTCCCAGTTCTCCATGGCTTGTTGCCTTTCTGGATTTTACACTTTTTTCAGATGGCCCTTTTGACCGGGGGGAAGTGAGACTTCATTGTAGTGCAGATTTCCTTTGCAAGCTTGCTTGGTTGGCCAAAAAGGGCGTATGCTTTTTTTCCTGAATATATTCAGGAAAAAACGCATACGCCCTTTTTGGCCAAGTGCATCATTGTGGACGTTCTGCCTCTTTTCCTATGCTTTCAATGCAATTCCAGTCTACCTCCTGAAATCGGTTTCCTGCAATTCTGCCCCGCTTTCAAGTCCTCTTGGCAGCCTTACTTCAGTCTATTTTTGGACGATAGCTGTCATTTATAACTCTGCAGGTTTGTGAATTACAGTGCCCCTGAGCTCCTTTCTTCAACTCGCTTTCTTGTGAGCTGGCCGCAACACCGCAGGATGGCTTCAGGCCCTAATCTGGTTCCGGCACGGCACGCTGAGCCTTTGGTTAATTCCTCTTCCTGGTGGGAAATGAGAGTTAAATTTGCCCGTCCAGACAACTCCAGCTAGTCTCTCATTGGTTCTCGCTATTCCTGTTCATCTTCCGCAGAAATTGCAAACTGGGCCAAACAGGAGGTTAAAGACACTGACTCTCCAGGTCGGCAGAGTGTTAGTAAAGCGTCTGGAATGTTGCACCCGAGTACCAGGGAGGAAAACTGAGACATATTTGAACACGTCTCCCGATCACATGGTTGATCATACTCTGGGTTCCACATGCATGTTTTAGCTGAAGGAAGAATACCTAAAACCTGGGTAGTTGAAACCCGTGGAATGGGTACCATGCAATATGACTTCAAAGGGTCTTCATTTGCTCACCGAACCTCTCCAATCCTATCACTGCTGCGTTTATGCCCCTGTACACATGCTTGATTCTCTTTCAGAGACATAGCAATCCATAGGTTTTAAGATACTTACTAGTCAGGTACATTCGTTGGCGTTTAATATGCGGTGTTGAGTCCATTTCGTTGAGCAAGGAGTAGCTCTTGTCTATTCCATATTTGGCTTAAGGAACTTTATCTGTGCTCATTTCAATCTCTGGTTTTATGCAGCACCCCAACTCACCTTTCCCATTAAGCAAGCATAAGTTGGTTTTCGAAATTTGAGACCCTGTTCTGTTCTGTAATTCAGTTCCTGTGTAGCCAAGTTGACATTCCGTGTATTACTGATATCTTATGATGTTTCTTTTTCTGTGTGACTTATTTCAGTTAGAATCATCATACCTGAATCCACTTATTGTGCTGCTAAGGGCCTGATGACACAGATTTCATTGCTGAGTGATATTGCTTTGTAAGTAAATACCACAACTTCTTTATCCATTTTTCACTTTCTGCGATGTTGAACTTGTACTGTAAACGAGGTTCTTGTAAACAGAGGCGTCCCAAACATTGGGGTGGCTGTGTCTTTTTGATTTTAATTTCCCTAAGCTATAGGACCATAAGTGGAAGTGCCCTAGGCTCTGTTGCTTTGTTTTTTAGATGTTTCAGGAAACACCATACACTTCTCCCGAGTGGTTGTTGGCAATTTACATCCCGCCCATCAGCATAACAAGGCTCCCAGTTCTCCATGGCCTGTCCTGCCTTTCTGGATTTTACACTTTTTTCAGATGGCCCTTTTGACCGGGGGGAAGTGAGACTTCATTGTAGTGCAGATTTCCTTTGCAAGCTTGCTTGGTTGGCCAAAAAGGGCGTATGCGTTTTTTCCTGAATATATTCAGGAAAAAACGCATACGCCCTTTTTGGCCAAGTGCATCATTGTGGACGTTCTGCCTCTTTTCCTATGCTTTCAATGCAATTCCAGTCTACCTCCTGAAATCGGATTCCTGCAATTCTGCCCCGCGTTCAAGTCCTCTTGGCAGCCTTACTTCAGTCTATTTTTGGACGATAGCTGTCATTTATAACTCTGCAGGTTTGTGAATTACAGTGCCCCTGAGCTCCTTTCTTCAACTCGCTTTCTTTTGAGCTGGCCGCAACACCGCAGGATGGCTTCAGGCCCTAATCTGGTTCCGGCACGGCACACTGAGCCTTTGGTTATTTCCTCTTCCTGGTGGGAAATGAGAGTTAAATTTGCCCGTCCAGACACCTCCAGCTAGCCTCTCATTGGTTCTCACTATTCCTGTTCATCTTCCGCAGAAATTGCAAACTGAGCCAAACAGGAGGTTAAAGGCGCTGACTCTCCAAGTGGGGAGAGTGTTAGTAAAGCGTCTGGAATGTTGCACCTGAGTACCAGGGGAGGAAAACTGAGACATATTTGAACACGTCTCCCGTTCACATGGTTGATCATACTTGGGTTCCACATGCATGTTTTAGCTGAAGGAAGAATACCTTAAACCTGGAGAGTTGAGACCCGTGTAATGGGTACCATGCAATATGACTTCAAAGGGTCTTCATTTGCTCACCGAACCTCTCCAATCCTATCACTGCTGCGTTTATGCCCCTGTACACACGCTTGATTCTCTTTTGGAGACATAGCAATCCATAGGTTTTACGATACTTACTAGTCAGGTACATTCTTAGGCGTTTAATATGCGGTGTTGAGTCCATTTCGTTGAGCAAGGAGTAGCTATTGTCTATTCCATATTTGACTTAAGGAACTTTATCTGTGCTCATTTCAATCTCTGGTTTTATGCAGCACCCCAACTCACCTTTCCCCTTAAGCAAGCATAAGTTGGTTTTCTAAATTTGAGACCCTCTTCTGTTTTGGAATGCAGTTCCTGTGTAGCCAAGTTTACATTCCGTGTATTAGTGATATCTTATGATGTTTCTTTTTCTGTGTGACTTATTTCAGTTAGAATCATCATACCTGAATCCACTCATTGTGCTGCTAAGGGCCTGATGACACAGATTTCATTGCTGAGTGATATTGCTTTGTAAGTAAATACCACAACTTCTTTATCCATTTTTCACTTTCTGCGATGTTGAACTTGTACTGTAAACGAGGTTCTTGTAAACAGAGGTGTCCCAAACTTTGGGGTGGCTGTGTCTTTTTGATTTTAATTTCCCTAAGCTATAGGACCATAAGTGGAAGTGCCCTAGGCTCTGTTGCTTTGTGTTTTAGATGTTTCAGGAAACACCATACACTTCTCCCGAGTGGTTGTTGGCAATTTACATCCCGCCCATCAGCATAACAAGGCTCCCAGTTCTCCATGGCCTGTCCTGCCTTTCTGGATTTTACACTTTTTTCAGATGGCCCTTTTGACCGGGGGGAAGTGAGACTTCATTGTAGTGCAGATTTCCTTTGCAAGCTTGCTTGGTTGGCCAAAAAGGGCGTATGCGTTTTTTCCTGAATATATTCAGGAAAAAACGCATACGCCCTTTTTGGCCAAGTGCATCATTGTGGACGTTCTGCCTCTTTTCCTATGCTTTCAATGCAATTCCAGTCTACCTCCTGAAATCGGTTTCCTGCAATTCTGCCCCGCTTTCAAGTCCTCTTGGCAGCCTTACTTCAGTCTATTTTTGGACGATAGCTGTCATTTATAACTCTGCAGGTTTGTGAATTACAGTGCCCCTGAGCTCCTTTCTTCAACTCGCTTTCTTGTGACCTGGCCGCAACACCGCAGGATGGCTTCAGGCCCTAATCTGGTTCCGGCACGGCACACTGAGCCTTTGGTTATTTCCTCTTCCTGGTGGGAAATGAGAGTTAAATTTGCCCGTCCAGACACCTCCAGCTAGCCTCTCATTGGTTCTCGCTATTCCTGTTCATCTTCCGCAGAAATTGCAAACTGAGCCAAACAGGAGGTTAAAGGCGCTGACTCTCCAAGTGGGGAGAGTGTTAGTAAAGCGTCTGGAATGTTGCACCTGAGTACCAGGGGAGGAAAACTGAGACATATTTGAACACGTCTCCCGTTCACATGGTTGATCATACTTGGGTTCCACATGCATGTTTTAGCTGAAGGAAGAATACCTTAAACCTGGAGAGTTGAGACCCCTGTAATGGGTACCATGCAATATGACTTCAAAGGGTCTTCATTTGCTCACCGAACCTCTCCAATCCTATCACTGCTGCGTTTATGCCCCTGTACACACGCTTGATTCTCTTTTGGAGACATAGCAATCCATAGGTTTTACGATACTTACTAGTCAGGTACATTCTTAGGCGTTTAATATGCGGTGTTGAGTCCATTTCGTTGAGCAAGGAGTAGCTCTTGTCTATTCCATATTTGACTTAAGGAACTTTATCTGTGCTCATTTCAATCTCTGGTTTTATGCAGCACCCCAACTCACCTTTCCCCTTAAGCAAGCATAAGTTGGTTTTCTAAATTTGAGACCCTCTTCTGTTTTTGGAATGCAGTTCCTGTGTAGCCAAGTTTACATTCCGTGTATTAGAGATATCTTATGATGTTTCTTTTTCTGTGTGACTTATTTCAGTTAGAATCATCATACCTGAATCCACTCATTGTGCTGCTAAGGGCCTGATGACACAGATTTCATTGCTGAGTGATATTGCTTTGTAAGTAAATACCACAACTTCTTTATCCATTTTTCACTTTCTGCGATGTTGAACTTGTACTGTAAACGAGGTTCTTGTAAACAGAGGCGTCCCAAACTTTGGGGTGGCTGTGTCTTTTTGATTTTAATTTCCCTAAGGACCATAAGTGGAAGTGCCCTAGGCTCTGTTGCTTTGTTTTTTAGATGTTTCAGGAAACACCATACACTTCTCCCGAGTGGTTGTTGGCAATTTACATCCCGCCCATCAGCATAACAAGGCTCCCAGTTCTCCATGGCCTGTCCTGCCTTTCTGGATTTTACACTTTTTTCAGATGGCCCTTTTGACCGGGGGGAAGTGAGACTTCATTGTAGTGCAGATTTCCTTTGCAAGCTTGCTTGGTTGGCCAAAAAGGGCGTATGCGTTTTTTCCTGAATATATTCAGGAAAAAACGCATACGCCCTTTTTGGCCAAGTGCATCATTGTGGACGTTCTGCCTCTTTTCCTATGCTTTCAATGCAATTCCAGTCTACCTCCTGAAATCGGTTTCCTGCAATTCTGCCCCGCTTTCAAGTCCTCTTGGCAGCCTTACTTCAGTCTATTTTTGGACGATAGCTGTCATTTATAACTCTGCAGGTTTGTGAATTACAGTGCCCCTGAGCTCCTTTCTTCAACTCGCTTTCTTGTGACCTGGCCGCAACACCGCAGGATGGCTTCAGGCCCTAATCTGGTTCCGGCACGGCACACTGAGCCTTTGGTTATTTCCTCTTCCTGGTGGGAAATGAGAGTTAAATTTGCCCGTCCAGACACCTCCAGCTAGCCTCTCATTGGTTCTCGCTATTCCTGTTCATCTTCCGCAGAAATTGCAAACTGAGCCAAACAGGAGGTTAAAGGCGCTGACTCTCCAAGTGGGGAGAGTGTTAGTAAAGCGTCTGGAATGTTGCACCCGAGTACCAGGGGAGGAAAACTGAGACATATTTGAACACGTCTCCTGATCACATGGTTGATCATACTCTAGGTTCCACATGCATGTTTTAGCTGAAGGAAGAATACCTTAAACCTGGGTAGTTGAAACCCGTGGAATGGGTACCATGCAATATGACTTCAAAGGGTCTTCATTTGCTCACCGAACCTCTCCAATCCTATCACTGCTGCGTTTATGCCCCTGTACACATGCTTGATTCTCTTTCGGAGACATAGCAATCCATAGGTTTTAAGATACTTACAAGTCAGGTACATTCTTAGGCGTTTAATATGCGGTGTTGAGTCCATTTCGTTTAGCAAGGAGTAGCTCTTGTCTATTCCATATTTGGCTTAAGGAACTTTATCTGTGCTCATTTCAATCTCTGGTTTTATGCAGCACCCCAACTCACCTTTACCCTTAAGCAAGCATAAGTTGTTTTTCTAAATTTGAGTCCCTGTTCTGTTCTGTAATTCAGTTCCTGTGTAGCCAAGTTTCCATTCCGTGTATTACTGATATCTTATGATGTTTCTTTTTCTGTGTGACTTATTTCAGTTAGAATCATCATACCTGAATCCACTCATTGTGCTGCTAAGGGCCTGATGACATAGATTTCATTGCTGAGTGATATTGCTTTGTAAGTGAATACCACAACTTCTTTATCCATTTTTCACTTTCTGCGATGTTGAACTTGTACTGTAAACGAGGTTCTTGTAAACAGAGGCGTCCCAAACTTTGGGGTGCCTGTGTCTTTTTGATTTTAATTTCCCTAAGCTATAGGACCATAAGTGGAAGTGCCCTAGGCTCTGTTGCTTTGTTTTTTCGATGTTTCAGGAAACACCATACACTTCTCCCAAGTGTCTGTTGGCAATTTACATCCCACCCATCAGCATAACAAGGCTCCCATTTCTCAATGGCCTGTTGCCTTTCTGGATTTTACACTTTTTTCAGATGGCCCTTTTGACCGAGGGGAAGTGAGACTTCATTGTATTGCAGATTTCCTTTGCAAGCTTGCTTGGTTGGCCAAAAAGGGCGTATGCGTTTTTTCCTGAATATATTCAGGAAAAAACGCATACGCCCTTTTTGGCCAAGTGCATCATTGTGGACGTTCTGCCTCTTTTCCTATGCTTTCAATGCAATTCCAGTCTACCTCCTGAAATCGGTTTCCTGCAATTCTGCCCCGCTTTCAAGTCCTCTTGGCAGCCTTACTTCAGTCTATTTTTGGATGATAGCTGTCATTTATAACTCTGCAGGTTTGTGAATTACAGTGCCCCTGAGCTCCTTTCTTCAACTCGCTTTCTTGTGACCTGGCCGCAACACCGCAGGATGGCTTCAGGCCCTAATCTGGTTCCGGCCCGGCATGCTGAGCCTTTGGTTAATTCCTCTTCCTGGTGGGAAATGAGAGTTAAATTTGCCCGTCCAGACACCTCCAGCTAGCCTCTCATTGGTTCTCGCTATTCCTGTTCATCTTCCGCAGAAATTGCAAACTGGGCCAAACAGGAGGTTAAAGGGACTGACTCTCCAAGTGGGGAGAGTGTTAGTAAAGCGTCTGGAATGTTGCACCCGAGTACCAGGGTACGAAAACTGAGACATATTTGAACACGTCTCCCGTTCACATGGTTGATCATACTTGGGTTCCACATGCATGTTTTAGCTGAAGGAAGAATACCTTAAACCTGGGTAGTTGAAACCCGTGGAATGGGTACCATGCAATATGACTTCAAAGGGTCTTCATTTGCTCACCGAACCTCTCCAATCCTATCACTGCTGCGTTTATGCCCCTGTACACATGCTTGATTCTCTTTCGGAGACATAGCAATCCATAGGTTTTAAGATACTTACTAGTCAGGTACATTCTTAGGCGTTTAATATGCGGTGTTGAGTCCATTTCGTTGAGCAAGGAGTAGCTCTTGTCTATTCCATATTTGACTTAAGGAACTTTATCTGTGTTCATTTCAATCTCTGGTTTGATGCAGCACCCCAACTCACCTTTACCCTTAAGCAAGCATAAGTTGGTTTTCTAAATTTGAGACCCTGTTCTGTTCTGTAATTCAGTTCCTGTGTAGCCAAGTTTCCATTCCGTGTATTACTGATATCTTATGATGTTTCTTTTTCTGTGTGACTTATTTCAGTTAGAATCATCATACCTGAATCCACTCATTGTGCTGCTAAGGGCCTGATGACACAGATTTCATTGCTGAGTGATATTGCTTTGTAAGTAAATACCACAACTTCTTTATCCATTTTTCACTTTCTGCGATGTTGAACTTGTACTGTAAACGAGGTTCTTGTAAACAGAGCCGTTCCAAACTTTGGGGTGGCTCTGTCTTTTTGATTTTAATTTCCCTAAGCTATAGGACCATAAGTGGAAGTGCCCTAGGTTCTGTTGCTTTGTTTTTTAGATGTTTCAGGAAACACCATACACTTCTCCCGAGTGGTTGTTGGCAATTTACATCCCGCCCATCAGCATAACAAGGCTCCCAGTTCTCCATGGCCTGTCCTGCCTTTCTGGATTTTACACTTTTTTCAGATGGCCCTTTTGACCGGGGGGAAGTGAGACTTCATTGTAGTGCAGATTTCCTTTGCAAGCTTGCTTGGTTGGCCAAAAAGGGCGTATGCGTTTTTTCCTGAATATATTCAGGAAAAAACGCATACGCCCTTTTTGGCCAAGTGCATCATTGTGGACGTTCTGCCTCTTTTCCTATGCTTTCAATGCAATTCCAGTCTACCTCCTGAAATCGATTTCCTGCAATTCTGCCCCGCTTTCAAGTCCTCTTGGCAGCCTTACTTCAGTCTATTTTTGGACGATAGCTGTCATTTATAACTCTGCAGGTTTGTGAATTACAGTGCCCCTGAGCTCCTTTCTTCAACTCGCTTTCTTTTGAGCTGGCCGCAACACCGCAGGATGGCTTCAGGCCCTAATCTGGTTCCGGTACGGCACGCTGAGCCTTTGGTTATTTCCTCTTCCTGTTGGGAAATGAGAGTTAAATTTGCCCGTCCAGACACCTCCAGCTAGCCTCTCATTGGTTCTCGCTATTCCTGTTCATCTTCCGCAGAAATTGCAAACTGTGCCAAACAGGAGGTTAAAGGCGCTGACTCTCCAAGTGGGGAGAGTGTTAGTAAAGCGTCTGGAATGTTGCACCCGAGTACCAGGGGAGGAAAACTTAGACATATTTGAACACGTCTCCCGTTCACATGGTTGATCATACTTGGGTTCCACATGCATGTTTTAGGTGAAGGAAGAATACCTTAAACCTGGAGAGTTGAGACCCGTGTAATGGGTACCATGCAATATGACTTCAAAGGGTCTTCATTTGCTCACCGAACCTCTCCAATCCTATCACTGCTGCGTCTATGCCCCTGTACACATGCTTGATTCTCTTTTGGAGACATAGCAATCCATAGGTTTTACGATACTTACTAGTCAGGTACATTCTTAGGCGTTTAATATGCGGTGTTGAGTCCATTTCGTTGAGCAAGGAGTAGCTCTTGTCTATTCCATATTTGACTTAAGGAACTTTATCTGTGCTCATTTCAATCTCTGGTTTTATGCAGCACCCCAACTCACCTTTACCCTTAAGCAAGCATAAGTTGGTTTTCTAAATTTGAGAACCTGTTCTGTTCTGTAATTCAGTTCCTGTGTAGCCAAGTTTACATTCCGTGTATTACTGATATCTTATGATGTTTCTTTTTCTGTGTGACTTATTTCAGTTAGAATCATCATACCTGAATCCACTCATTGTGATGCTAAGGGCCTGATGACAGAGATTTCATTGCTGAGTGATATTGCTTTGTAAGTAAATACCACAACTTCTTTATCCATTTTTCACTTTCTGCGATGTTGAACTTGTACTGTAAACGAGGTTCTTGTAAACAGAGGCGTCCCAAACTTTGGGGTGGCTGTGTCTTTTTGATTTTAATTTCCCTAAGCTATAGGACCATAAGTGGCAGTGCCCTAGGCTCTGTTGCTTTGTTTTTTAGATGTTTCAGGAAACACCATACACTTCTCCCGAGTGGTTGTTGGCAATTTACATCCCGCCCATCAGCATAACAAGGCTCCCAGTTCTCCATGGCCTGTCCTGCCTTTCTGGATTTTACACTTTTTTCAGATGGCCCTTTTGACCGGGGGGAAGTGAGACTTCATTGTAGTGCAGATTTCCTTTGCAAGCTTGCTTGGTTGGCCAAAAAGGGCGTATGCGTTTTTTCCTGAATATATTCAGGAAAAAACGCATACGCCCTTTTTGGCCAAGTGCATCATTGTGGACGTTCTGCCTCTTTTCCTATGCTTTCAGTGCAATTCCAGTTTACCTCCTGAAATCTGTTTCCTGCAATTCTGCCCCGCTTTCAAGTCCTCTTGGCAGCCTTACTTCAGTCTATTTTTGGACGATAGCTGTCATTTATAACTCTGCAGGTTTGTGAATTACAGTGCCCCTGAGCTCCTTTCTTCAACTCGCTTTCTTGTGACCTGGCCGCAACACCGCAGGATGGCTTCAGGCCCTAATCTGGTTCCGGCCCGGCATGCTGAGCCTTTGGTTAATTCCTCTTCCTGGTGGGAAATGAGAGTTAAATTTGCCCGTCCAGACACCTCCAGCTAGCCTCTCATTGGTTCTCGCTATTCCTGTTCATCTTCCGCAGAAATTGCAAACTGTGCCAAACAGGAGGTTAAAGGGACTGACTCTCCAAGTGGGGAGTGTGTTAGTAAAGCGTCTGGAATGTTGCACCCGAGTACCAGGGTACGAAAACTGAGACATATTTGAACACGTCTCCCGATCACATGGTTGATCATACTCTGGGTTCCACATGCATGTTTTAGCTGAAGGAAGAATACCTTAAACCTGGAGAGTTGAGACCCGTGGAATGGGTACCATGCAATATGACTTCAAAGGGTCTTCATTTGCTCACCGAACCTCTCCAATCCTATCACTGCTGTGTTTATGCCCCTGTACACATGCTTGATTCTCTTTTGGAGACATAGCAATCTATAGGTTTTAAGATACTTACTAGTCAGGTACATTCTTAGGCGTTTAATATGCGGTGTTGAGTCCATTTCGTTGAGCAAGGAGTAGCTCTTGTCTATTCCATATTTGGCTTAAGGAACTTTACCTGTGCTCATTTCAATCTCTGGTTTTATGCAGCACCCCAACTCACCTTTCCCCTTAAGCAAGCATAAGTTGGTTTTCTAAATTTGAGACCCTGTTCTGTTTTGGAATGCAGTTCCTGTGTAGCCAAGTTTACATTCCGTGTATTAGTGATATCTTATGATGTTTCTTTTTCTGTGTGACTTATTTCAGTTAGAATCATCGTACCTGAATCCACTCATTATGCTGCTACGGGCCTGATGACATAGATTTCACTGCTGAGTGACACTGCATTGTACGTAAGTACCACAAGTTCTTTATCCATTTTTCACTTTCTGTGATATTGAACTTGTACAGTAAACGAGGTTCTTGTAAACGGAGGCGTCCCAAACTTTGGGGTGGCTGTGTCTTTTTGATTTTAATTTCCCTAAGCTATAGGACCATAAGTGGAAGTACCCTAGGCTCTTTTGCTTTGTTTTTTAGATGTTTCAGGAAACACCATACACTTCTCCCGAGTGGTTGTTGGCAATTTACATCCCGCCCATCAGCATAACAAGGCTCCCAGTTCTCCATGGCCTGTCCTGCCTTTCTGGATTTTACACTTTTTTCAGATGGCCCTTTTGACCGGGGGGAAGTGAGACTTCATTGTAGTGCAGATTTCCTTTGCAAGCTTGCTTGGTTGGCCAAAAAGGGCGTATGCGTTTTTTCCTGAATATATTCAGGAAAAAACGCATACGCCCTTTTTGGCCAAGTGCATCATTGTGGACGTTCTGCCTCTTTTCCTATGCTTTCAGTGCAATTCCAGTCTACCTCCTGAATACGGTTGCCTGCAATTCTGCCCCGCTTTCAAGTCCTCTTGGCAGCCTTATTTCAGTCTATTTTTGGACGATAGCTGTCATTTATAACTCTGCAGGTTTGTGAATTACAGTGCCCCTGAGCTCCTTTCTTACAACTCGCTTTCTTTTGAGCTGGCCGCAACACCGCAGGATGGCTTCAGGCCCTAATCTGGTTCCGGTACGGCATGCTGAGCCTTTGGTTATTTCCTCTTCCTGGTGGGAAATGAGAGTTAAATTTGCCCGTCCAGACACCTCCAGCTAGCCTCTCATTGGTTCTCGCTATTCCTGTTCATCTTCCGCAGAAATTGCAAACTGGGCCAAACAGGAGGTTAAAGGCGCTGACTCTCCAAGTGGGGCGAGTGTTAGTAAAGCGTCTGGAATGTTGCACCCGAGTACCAGGGGAGGAAAACTGAGACATATTTGAACATGTCTCCCGTTCACATGGTTGATCATACTTGGGTTCCACATGCATGTTTTAGCTGAAGGAAGAATACCTTAAACCTGGAGAGTTGAGACCCGTGTAATGGGTACCATGCAATATGACTTCAAAGGGTCTTCATTTGCTCACCGAACCTCTCCAATCCTATCACTGCTGCGTTTATGCCCCTGTACACATGCTTGATTCCCTTTTGGAGACATAGCAATCCATAGGTTTTACGATACTTACTAGTCAGGTACATTCTTAGGCGTTTAATATGCGGTGTTGAGTCCATTTTGTTGAGCAAGGAGTAGCTCTTGTCTATTCCATATTTGACTTAAGGAACTTTATCTGTGCTCATTTCAATCTCTGGTTTTATGCAGCACCCCAACTCACCTTTACCCTTAAGCAAGCATAAGTTGGTTTTCTAAATTTGAGAACCTGTTCTGTTCTGTAATTCAGTTCCTGTGTAGCCAAGTTTACATTCCGTGTATTACTGATATCTTATGATGTTTCTTTTTCTGTGTGACTTACTTCAGTTAGAATCATCATACCTGAATCCACTCATTGTGCTGCTAAGGGCCTGATGACACAGATTTCATTGCTGAGTGATATTGCTTTGTAAGTAAATACCACAACTTCTTTATCCATTTTTCACTTTCTGCGATGTTGAACTTGTACTGTAAACGAGTTTCTTGTAAACAGAGCCGTTCCAAACTTTGGGGTGGCTGTGTCTTTTTGAGTTTAATTTCCCTAAGCTATAGGACCATAAGTGGAAGTGCCCTAGGTTCTGTTGCTTTGTTTTTTAGATGTTTCAGGAAACACCATACACTTCTCCCGAGTGGTTGTTGGCAATTTACATCCCGCCCATCAGCATAACAAGGCTCCCAGTTCTCCATGGCCTGTCCTGCCTTTCTGGATTTTACACTTTTTTCAGATGGCCCTTTTGACCGGGGGGAAGTGAGACTTCATTGTAGTGCAGATTTCCTTTGCAAGCTTGCTTGGTTGGCCAAAAAGGGCGTATGCGTTTTTTCCTGAATATATTCAGGAAAAAATGCATACGCCCTTTTTGGCCAAGTGCATCATTGTGGACGTTCTGCCTCTTTTCCTATGCTTTCAATGCAATTCCAGTCTACCTCCTGAAATCGGTTTCCTGCAATTCTGCCCCGCTTTCAAGTCCTCTTGGCAGCCTTACTTCAGTCTATTTTTGGATGATAGCTGTCATTTATAACTCTGCAGGTTTGTGAATTACAGTGCCCCTGAGCTCCTTTCTTCAACTCGCTTTCTTGTGACCTGGCCGCAACACCGCAGGATGGCTTCAGGCCCTAATCTGGTTCCGGCCCGGCATGCTGAGCCTTTGGTTAATTCCTCTTCCTGGTGGGAAATGAGAGTTAAATTTGCCCGTCCAGACACCTCCAGCTAGCCTCTCATTGGTTCTCGCTATTCCTGTTCATCTTCCGCAGAAATTGCAAACTGGGCCAAACAGGAGGTTAAAGGGACTGACTCTCCAAGTAGGGAGAGTGTTAGTAAAGCGTCTGGAATGTTGCACCCGAGTACCAGGGTACGAAAACTGAGACATATTTGAACACGTCTCCCGTTCACATGGTTGATCATACTTGGGTTCCACATGCATGTTTTAGCTGAAGGAAGAATACCTTAAACCTGGGTAGTTGAAACCCGTGGAATGGGTACCATGCAATATGACTTCAAAGGGTCTTCATTTGCTCACCGAACCTCTCCAATCCTATCACTGCTGCGTTTATGCCCCTGTACACATGCTTGATTCTCTTTCGGAGACATAGCAATCCATAGGTTTTAAGATACTTACTAGTCAGGTACATTCTTAGGCGTTTAATATGCGGTGTTGAGTCCATTTCGTTGAGCAAGGAGTAGCTCTTGTCTATTCCATATTTGACTTAAGGAACTTTATCTGTGTTCATTTCAATCTCTGGTTTGATGCAGCACCCCAACTCACCTTTACCCTTAAGCAAGCATAAGTTGGTTTTCTAAATTTGAGACCCTGTTCTGTTCTGTAATTCAGTTCCTGTGTAGCCAAGTTTCCATTCCGTGTATTACTGATATCTTATGATGTTTCTTTTTCTGTGTGACTTATTTCAGTTAGAATCATCATACCTGAATCCACTCATTGTGCTGCTAAGGGCCTGATGACACAGATTTCATTGCTGAGTGATATTGCTTTGTAAGTAAATACCACAACTTCTTTATCCATTTTTCACTTTCTGCGATGTTGAACTTGTACTGTAAATGAGGTTCTTGTAAACAGAGCCGTTCCAAACTTTGGGGTGGCTGTGTCTTTTTGATTTTAATTTCCCTAAGCTATAGGACCATAAGTGGAAGTGCCCTAGGTTCTGTTGCTTTGTTTTTTAGATGTTTCAGGAAACACCATACACTTCTCCCGAGTGGTTGTTGGCAATTTACATCCCGCCCATCAGCATAAGAAGGCTCCCAGTTCTCCATGGCCTGTCCTGCCTTTCTGGATTTTACACTTTTTTCAGATGGCCCTTTTGACCGGGGGGAAGTGAGACTTCATTGTAGTGCAGATTTCCTTTGCAAGCTTGCTTGGTTGGCCAAAAAGGGCGTATGCGTTTTTTCCTGAATATATTCAGGAAAAAACGCATACGCCCTTTTTGGCCAAGTGCATCATTGTGGACGTTCTGCCTCTTTTCCTATGCTTTCAATGCAATTCCAGTCTACCTCCTGAAATCGATTTCCTGCAATTCTGCCCCGCTTTCAAGTCCTCTTGGCAGCCTTACTTCAGTCTATTTTTGGACGATAGCTGTCATTTATAACTCTGCAGGTTTGTGAATTACAGTGCCCCTGAGCTCCTTTCTTCAACTCGCTTTCTTTTGAGCTGGCCGCAACACCGCAGGATGGCTTCAGGCCCTAATCTGGTTCCGGTACGGCACGCTGAGCCTTTGGTTATTTCCTCTTCCTGTTGGGAAATGAGAGTTAAATTTGCCCGTCCAGACACCTCCAGCTAGCCTCTCATTGGTTCTCGCTATTCCTGTTCATCTTCCGCAGAAATTGCAAACTGTGCCAAACAGGAGGTTAAAGGCGCTGACTCTCCAAGTGGGGAGAGTGTTAGTAAAGCGTCTGGAATGTTGCACCCGAGTACCAGGGGAGGAAAACTTAGACATATTTGAACACGTCTCCCGTTCACATGGTTGATCATACTTGGGTTCCACATGCATGTTTTAGGTGAAGGAAGAATACCTTAAACCTGGAGAGTTGAGACCCGTGTAATGGGTACCATGCAATATGACTTCAAAGGGTCTTCATTTGCTCACCGAACCTCTCCAATCCTATCACTGCTGCGTTTATGCCCCTGTACACATGCTTGATTCCCTTTTGGAGACATAGCAATCCATAGGTTTTACGATACTTACTAGTCAGGTACATTCTTAGGCGTTTAATATGCGGTGTTGAGTCCATTTCGTTGAGCAAGGAGTAGCTCTTGTCTATTCCATATTTGACTTAAGGAACTTTATCTGTGCTCATTTCAATCTCTGGTTTTATGCAGCACCCCAACTCACCTTTACCCTTAAGCAAGCATAAGTTGGTTTTCTAAATTTGAGACCCTGTTCTGTTCTGTAATTCAGTTCCTGTGTAGCCAAGTTTACATTCCGTGTATTACTGATATCTTATGATGTTTATTTTTCTGTGTGACTTACTTCAGTTAGAATCATCATACCTGAATCCACTCATTGTGCTGCTAAGGGCCTGATGACACAGATTTCATTGCTGAGTGATATTGCTTTGTAAGTAAATACCACAACTTCTTTATCCATTTTTCACTTTCTGCGATGTTGAACTTGTACTGTAAACGAGTTTCTTGTAAACAGAGCCGTTCCAAACTTTGGGGTGGCTGTGTCTTTTTTAGTTTAATTTCCCTAAGCTATAGGACCATAAGTGGAAGTGCCCTAGGTTCTGTTGCTTTGTTTTTTAGATGTTTCAGGAAACACCATACACTTCTCCCGAGTGGTTGTTGGCAATTTACATCCCGCCCATCAGCATAACAAGGCTCCCAGTTCTCCATGGCCTGTCCTGCCTTTCTGGATTTTACACTTTTTTCAGATGGCCCTTTTGACCGGGGGGAAGTGAGACTTCATTGTAGTGCAGATTTCCTTTGCAAGCTTGCTTGGTTGGCCAAAAAGTGCGTATGCGTTTTTTCCTGAATATATTCAGGAAAAAACGCATACACCCTTTTTGGCCAAGTGCATCATTGTGGACGTTCTGCCTCTTTTCCTATGCTTTCAATGCAATTCCAGTCTACCTCCTGAAATCGGTTTCCTGCAATTCTGCCCCGCTTTCAAGTCCTCTTGGCAGCCTTACTTCAGTCTATTTTTGGACGATAGCTGTCATTTATAAATTTGCAGGTTTGTGAATTACAGTGCCCCTGAGCTCCTTTCTTCAACTCGCTTTCTTGTGACCTGGCCGCAACGCCGCAGGATGGCTTCAGGCCCTAATCTGGTTCCGGCACGGCATGCTGAGCCTTTGGTTATTTCCTCTTCCTGGTGGGAAATGAGAGTTAAATTTGCCCGTCCACACACCTCCAGCTAGTCTCTCATTGGTTCTCGCTATTCCTGTTCATCTTCCGCAGAAATTGCAAACTGGGCCAAACAGGAGGTTAAAGGCGCTGACTCTCCAAGTGGGGAGAGTGTTAGTAAAGCGTCTGGAATGTTGCACCCGAGTACCAGGTGAGGAAAACTGAGACATATTTGAACACGTCTCCCGTTCACATGGTTGATCATACTTGGGTTCCACATGCATGTTTTAGCTGAAGGAAGAATACCTTAAACCTGGAGAGTTAAGACCCGTGTAATGGGTACCATGCAATATGACTTCAAAGGGTCTTCATTTGCTCACCGAACCTCTCCAATCCTATCACTGCTGCGTTTATGCCCCTGTACACATGCTTGATTCCCTTTTGGAGACATAGCAATCCATAGGTTTTACGATACTTACTAGTCAGGTACATTCTTAGGCCTTTAATATGCGGTGTTGAGTCCATTTCGTTGAGCAAGGAGTAGCTCTTGTCTATTCCATATTTGACTTAAGGAACTTTATCTGTGCTCATTTCAATCTCTGGTTTTATGCAGCACCCCAACTCACCTTTCCCCTTAAGCAAGCATAAGTTGGTTTTCTAAATTTGAGACCCTGTTCTGTTCTGTAATTCAGTTCCTGTGTAGCCAAGTTTACATTCCGTGTATTACTGATATCTTATGATGTTTCTTTTTCTGTGTGACTTACTTCAGTTAGAATCATCATACCTGAATCCACTCATTGTGCTGCTAAGGGCCTGATGACACAGATTTCATTGCTGAGTGATATTGCTTTGTAAGTAAATACCACAACTTCTTTATCCATTTTTCACTTTCTGCGACGTTGAACTTGTACTGTAAACGAGTTTCTTGTAAACAGAGCCGTTCCAAACTTTGTGGTGGCTGTGTCTTTTTGAGTTTAATTTCCCTAAGCTATAGGACCATAAGTGGAAGTGCCCTAGGTTCTGTTGCTTTGTTTTTTAGATGTTTCAGGAAACACCATACACTTCTCCCGAGTGGTTGTTGGCAATTTACATCCCGCCCATCAGCATAACAAGGCTCCCAGTTCTCCATGGCCTGTCCTGCCTTTCTGGATTTTACACTTTTTTCAGATGGCCCTTTTGACCGGGGGGAAGTGAGACTTCATTGTAGTGCAGATTTCCTTTGCAAGCTTGCTTGGTTGGCCAAAAAGGGCGTATGCGTTTTTCAGGAAAAAACGCATACGCCCTTTTTGGCCAAGTGCATCATTGTGGACGTTCTGCCTCTTTTCCTATGCTTTCAATGCAATTCCAGTCTACCTCCTGAAATCGGTTTCCTGCAATTCTGCCCCACTTTCAAGTCCTCTTGGCAGCCTTACTTCAGTCTATTTTTGGACGATAGCTGTCATTTATAACTCTGCAGGTTTGTGAATTACAGTGCCCCTGAGCTCCTTTCTTCAACTTGTTTCTTGTGACCTGGCCGCAACACTGCAGGATGGCTTCAGGCCCTAATCTGGTTCCGGCACGGCACGCTGAGCCTTTGGTTATTTCCTCTTCCTGGTGGGAAATGAGAGTTAAATTTGCCCGTCCACACACCTCCAGCTAGTCTCTCATTGGTTCTCGCTATTCCTGTTCATCTTCCGCAGAAATTGCAAACTGGGCCAAACAGGAGGTTAAAGGCGCTGACTCTCCAAGTGGGGAGAGTGTTAGTAAAGCGTCTGGAATGTTGCACCCGAGTACCAGGGAGGAAAACTGAGACATATTTGAACACGTCTCCCGTTCACATGGTTGATCATACTTGGGTTCCACATGCATGTTTTAGCTGAAGGAAGAATACCTTAAACCTGGAGAGTTAAGACCCATGTAATGGGTACCATGCAATATGACTTCAAAGGGTCTTCATTTGCTCACCGAACCTCTCCAATCCTATCACTGCTGCGTTTATGCCCCTGTACACATGCTTGATTCTCTTTCGGAGACATAGCAATCCATAGGTTTTAAGATACTTACTAGTCAGGTACATTCTTAGGCGTTTAATATGCGGTGTTGAGTCCATTTCGTTGAGCAAGGAGTAGCTCTTGTCTATTCCATATTTGACTTAAGGAACTTTATCTGCGCTCATTTCAATCTCTGGTTTTATGCAGCACCCCAACTCACCTTTACTCTTAAGCAAGAATAAGTTGGTTTTCGAAATTTGAGACCCTGTTCTGTTCTGTAATTCAGTTCCTGTGTAGCCAAGTTTCCATTCCGTGTATTACTGATATCTTATGATGTTTCTTTTTCTGTGTGACTTATTTCAGTTAGAATCATCATACCTGAATCCACTCATTGTGCTGCTAAGGGCCTGATGACACAGATTTCATTGCTGAGTGATATTGCTTTGTAAGTAAATACCACAACTTCTTTATCCATTTTTCACTTTCTGCGATGTTGAACTTGTACTGTAAACGAGGTTCTTGTAAACAGAGCCGTTCCAAACTTTGGGGTGGCTGTGTCTTTTTGATTTTAATTTCCCTAAGGTATAGGACCATAAGTGGAAGTGCCCTAGGTTCTGTTGCTTTGTTTTTTAGATGTTTCAGGAAACACCATACAATTCTCCCGAGTGGTTGTTGGCAATTTACATCCCGCCCATCAGCATATCAAGGCTCCCAGTTCTCCATGGCCTGTCCTGCCTTTCTGGATTTTACACTTTTTTCAGATGGCCCTTTTGACCGGGGGGGAAGTGAGACTTCATTGTAGTGCAGATTTCCTTTGCAAGCTTGCTTGGTTGGCCAAAAAGGGCGTATGCGTTTTTTCCTGAATATATTCAGGAAAAAACGCATACGCCCTTTTTGGCCAAGTGCATCATTGTGGACGTTCTGCCTCTTTTCCTATGCTTTCAGTGCAATTCCAGTCTACCTCCTGAATACGGTTGCCTGCAATTCTGCACCGCTTTCAAGTCCTCTTGGCAGCCTTACTTCAGTATATTTTTGGACGATAGCTGTCATTTATAACTCTGCAGGTTTGTGAATTACAGTGCCCCTGAGCTCCTTTCTTACAACTCGCTTTCTTTTGAGCTGGCCGCAACACCGCAGGATGGCTTCAGGCCCTAATCTGGTTCCGGTACGGCATGCTGAGCCTTTGGTTATTTCCTCTTCCTGGTGGGAAATGAGAGTTAAATTTGCCCGTCCAGACACCTCCAGCTAGCCTCTCATTGGTTCTCGCTACTCCTGTTCATCTTCCGCAGAAATTGCAAACTGGGCCAAACAGGAGGTTAAAGGCGCTGACTCTCCAAGTGGGGAGAGTGTTAGTAAAGCGTCTGGAATGTTGCACCCGAGTACCAGGGGAGGAAAACTGAGACATATTTGAACACGTCTCCCGTTCACATGGTTGATCATACTTGGGTTCCACATGCATGTTTTAGCTGAAGGAAGAATACCTTAAACCTGGAGAGTTGAGACCCGTGGAATGGGTACCATGCAATATGACTTCAAAGGGTCTTCATTTGCTCACCGAACCTCTCCAATCCTATCACTGCTGCGTTTATGCCCCTGTACACATGCTTGATTCCCTTTTGGAGACATAGCAATCCATAGGTTTTACGATACTTACTAGTCAGGTACATTCTTAGGCGTTTAATATGCGGTGTTGAGTCCATTTCGTTGAGCAAGGAGTAGCTCTTGTCTATTCCATATTTGACTTAAGGAACTTTATCTGTGCTCATTTCAATCTCTGGTTTTATGCAGCACCCCAACTCACCTTTACCCTTAAGCAAGCATAAGTTGGTTTTCTAAATTTGAGACCCTGTTCTGTTCTGTAATTCAGTTCCTGTGTAGCCAAGTTTACATTCCGTGTATTACTGATATCTTATGATGTTTCTTTTTCTGTGTGACTTACTTCAGTTAGAATCATCATACCTGAATCCACTCATTGTGCTGCTAAGGGCCTGATGACACAGATTTCATTGCTGAGTGATATTGCTTTGTAAGTAAATACCACAACTTCTTTATCCATTTTTCACTTTCTGCGATGTTGAACTTGTACTGTAAACGAGTTTCTTGTAAACAGAGCCGTTCCAAACTTTGGGGTGGCTGTGTCTTTTTGAGTTTAATTTCCCTAAGCTATAGGACCATAAGTGGAAGTGCCCTAGGTTCTGTTGCTTTGTTTTTTAGATGTTTCAGGAAACACCATACAATTCTCCCGAGTGGTTGTTGGCAATTTACATCCCGCCCATCAGCATAACAAGGCTCCCAGTTCTCCATGGCCTGTCCTGCCTTTCTGGATTTTACACTTTTTTCAGATGGCCCTTTTGACCGGGGGGAAGTGAGACTTCATTGTAGTGCAGATTTCCTTTGCAAGCTTGCTTGGTTGGCCAAAAAGGGCGTATGAGTTTTTTCCTGAATATATTCAGGAAAAAACGCATACGCCCTTTTTGGCCAAGTGCATCATTGTGGACGTTCTGCCTCTTTTCCTATGCTTTCAATGCAATTCCAGTCTACCTCCTGAAATCGGTTTCCTGCAATTCTGCCCCGCTTTCAAGTCCTCTTGGCAGCCTTACTTCAGTATATTTTTGGACGATAGCTGTCATTTATAACTCTGCAGGTTTGTGAATTACAGTGCCCCTGAGCTCCTTTCTTCAACTCGCTTTCTTGTGAGCTGGCCGCAACACCGCAAGATGGCTTCAGGCCCTAATCTGGTTCCGGCCCGGCATGCTGAGCCTTTGGTTAATTCCTCTTCCTGGTGGGAAATGAGAGTTAAATTTGCCCGTCCACACACCTCCAGCTAGCCACTCATTGGTTCTCGCTATTCCTGTTCATCTTCCGCAGAAATTGCAAACTGGGCCAAACAGGAGGTTAAAGGCGCTGACTCTCCAAGTGGGGAGAGTGTTAGTAAAGCGTCTGGAATGTTGCACCCGAGTACCAGGGGAGGAAAACTGAGACATATTTGAACACGTCTCCCGATCACATGGTTCATCATACTCTAGGTTCCACATGCATGTTTTAGCTGAAGGAAGAATACCTTAAACCTGGGTAGTTGAAACCCGTGGAATGGGTACCATGCAATATGACTTCAAAGGGTCTTCATTTGCTCACCGAACCTCTCCAATCCTATCACTGCTGCGTTTATGCCCCTGTACACATGCTTGATTCTCTTTCGGAGACATAGCAATCCATAGGTTTTACGATACTTACTAGTCAGGTACATTCTTAGGCGTTTAATATGGGGTGTTGAGTCCATTTCGTTGAGCAAGGAGTAGCTCTTGTCTATTCCATATTTGGCTTAAGGAACTTTATCTGTGCTCATTTCAATCTCTGGTTTTATGCAGCACCCCAACTCACCTTTACCCTTAAGCAAGAATAAGTTGGTTTTCTAAATTTGAGACCCTGTTCTGTTCTGTAATTCAGTTCCTGTGTAGCCAAGTTTACATTCCATGTATTACTGATATCTTATGATGTTTCTTTTTCTGTGTGACTTATTTCAGTTAGAATCATCATACCTGAATCCACTCATTGTGCTGCTAAGGGCCTGATGACACAGATTTCATTGCTGAGTGATATTGCTTTGTAAGTAAATACCACAACTTCTTTATCCATTTTTCACTTTCTGCGATGTTGAACTTGTACTGTAAACGAGGTTCTTGTAAACAGAGCCGTTCCAAACTTTGGGGTGGCTGTGTCTTTTTGATTTTAATTTCCCTAAGCTATAGGACCATAAGTGGAAGTGCCCTAGGTTCTGTTGCTTTGTTTTTTAGATGTTTCAGGAAACACCATACACTTCTCCCGAGTGTCTGTTGGCAATTTACATCCCGCCCATCAGCATAACAAGGCTCCCAGTTCTCCATGGCCTGTCCTGCCTTTCTGGATTTTACACTTTTTTCAGATGGCCCTTTTGACCGGGGGGAAGTGAGACTTCATTGTAGTGCAGATTTCCTTTGCAAGCTTGCTTGGTTGGCCAAAAAGGGCGTATGCGTTTTTTCCTGAATATATTCAGGAAAAAACGCATACGCCCTTTTTGGCCAAGTGCATCATTGTGGACGTTCTGCCTCTTTTCCTATGCTTTCAATGCAATTCCAGTCTACCTCCTGAAATCGGTTTCCTGCAATTCTGCCCCGCTTTCAAGTCCTCTTGGCAGCCTTACTTCAGTCTATTTTTGGACGATAGCTGTCATTTATAAATTTGCAGGTTTGTGAATTACAGTGCCCCTGAGCTCCTTTCTTCAACTCGCTTTCTTGTGACCTGGCCGCAACGCCGCAGGATGGCTTCAGGCCCTAATCTGGTTCCGGCACGGCATGCTGAGCCTTTGGTTATTTCCTCTTCCTGGTGGGAAATGAGAGTTAAATTTGCCCGTCCACACACCTCCAGCTAGCCTCTCATTGGTTCTCGCTATTCCTGTTCATCTTCCGCAGAAATTGCAAACTGGGCCAAACAGGAGGTTAAAGGCGCTGACTCTCCAAGTGGGGAGAGTGTTAGTAAAGCGTCTGGAATGTTGCACCCGAGTACCAGGTGAGGAAAACTGAGACATATTTGAACACGTCTCCCGTTCACATGGTTGATCATACTTGGGTTCCACATGCATGTTTTAGCTGAAGGAAGAATACCTTAAACCTGGAGAGTTAAGACCCGTGTAATGGGTACCATGCAATATGACTTCAAAGGGTCTTCATTTGCTCACCGAACCTCTCCAATCCTATCACTGCTGCGTTTATGCCCCTGTACACATGCTTGATTCCCTTTTGGAGACATAGCAATCCATAGGTTTTACGATACTTACTAGTCAGGTACATTCTTAGGCCTTTAATATGCGGTGTTGAGTCCATTTCGTTGAGCAAGGAGTAGCTCTTGTCTATTCCATATTTGACTTAAGGAACTTTATCTGTGCTCATTTCAATCTCTGGTTTTATGCAGCACCCCAACTCACCTTTACCCTTAAGCAAGCATAAGTTGGTTTTCTAAATTTGAGACCCTGTTCTGTTCTGTAATTCAGTTCCTGTGTAGCCAAGTTTACATTCCGTGTATTACTGATATCTTATGATGTTTCTTTTTCTGTGTGACTTACTTCAGTTAGAATCATCATACCTGAATCCACTCATTGTGCTGCTAAGGGCCTGATGACACAGATTTCATTGCTGAGTGATATTGCTTTGTAAGTAAATACCACAACTTCTTTATCCATTTTTCACTTTCTGCGATGTTGAACTTGTACTGTAAACGAGTTTCTTGTAAACAGAGCCGTTCCAAACTTTGGGGTGGCTGTGTCTTTTTGAGTTTAATTTCCCTAAGCTATAGGACCATAAGTGGAAGTGCCCTAGGTTCTGTTGCTTTGTTTTTTAGATGTTTCAGGAAACACCATACACTTCTCCCGAGTGGTTGTTGGCAATTTACATCCCGCCCATCAGCATAACAAGGCTCCCAGTTCTCCATGGCCTGTCCTGCCTTTCTGGATTTTACACTTTTTTCAGATGGCCCTTTTGACCGGGGGGAAGTGAGACTTCATTGTAGTGCAGATTTCCTTTGCAAGCTTGCTTGGTTGGCCAAAAAGGGCGTATGCGTTTTTTCCTGAATATATTCAGGAAAAAACGCATACGCCCTTTTTGGCCAAGTGCATCATTGTGGACGTTCTGCCTCTTTTCCTATGCTTTCAATGCAATTCCAGTCTACCTCCTGAAATCGGTTTCCTGCAATTCTGCCCCGCTTTCAAGTCCTCTTGGCAGCCTTACTTCAGTATATTTTTGGACGATAGCTGTCATTTATAACTCTGCAGGTTTGTGAATTACAGTGCCCCTGAGCTCCTTTCTTCAACTCGCTTTCTTGTGAGCTGGCCGCAACACCGCAAGATGGCTTCAGGCCCTAATCTGGTTCCGGCCCGGCATGCTGAGCCTTTGGTTAATTCCTCTTCCTGGTGGGAAATGAGAGTTAAATTTGCCCGTCCACACACCTCCAGCTAGCCACTCATTGGTTCTCGCTATTCCTGTTCATCTTCCGCAGAAATTGCAAACTGGGCCAAACAGGAGGTTAAAGGCGCTGACTCTCCAAGTGGGGAGAGTGTTAGTAAAGCGTCTGGAATGTTGCACCCGAGTACCAGGGGAGGAAAACTGAGACATATTTGAACACGTCTCCCGATCACATGGTTCATCATACTCTAGGTTCCACATGCATGTTTTAGCTGAAGGAAGAATACCTTAAACCTGGGTAGTTGAAACCCGTGGAATGGGTACCATGCAATATGACTTCAAAGGGTCTTCATTTGCTCACCGAACCTCTCCAATCCTATCACTGCTGCGTTTATGCCCCTGTACACATGCTTGATTCTCTTTCGGAGACATAGCAATCCATAGGTTTTAAGATACTTACTAGTCAGGTACATTCTTAGGCGTTTAATATGGGGTGTTGAGTCCATTTCGTTGAGCAAGGAGTAGCTCTTGTCTATTCCATATTTGGCTTAAGGAACTTTATCTGTGCTCATTTCAATCTCTGGTTTTATGCAGCACCCCAACTCACCTTTACCCTTAAGCAAGAATAAGTTGGTTTTCTAAATTTGAGACCCTGTTCTGTTCTGTAATTCAGTTCCTGTGTAGCCAAGTTTACATTCCATGTATTACTGATATCTTATGATGTTTCTTTTTCTGTGTGACTTATTTCAGTTAGAATCATCATACCTGAATCCACTCATTGTGCTGCTAAGGGCCTGATGACACAGATTTCATTGCTGAGTGATATTGCTTTGTAAGTAAATACCACAACTTCTTTATCCATTTTTCACTTTCTGCGATGTTGAACTTGTACTGTAAACGAGGTTCTTGTAAACAGAGCCGTTCCAAACTTTGGGGTGGCTGTGTCTTTTTGATTTTAATTTCCCTAAGCTATAGGACCATAAGTGGAAGTGCCCTAGGTTCTGTTGCTTTGTTTTTTAGATGTTTCAGGAAACACCATACACTTCTCCCGAGTGTCTGTTGGCAATTTACATCCCGCCCATCAGCATAACAAGGCTCCCAGTTCTCCATGGCCTGTCCTGCCTTTCTGGATTTTACACTTTTTTCAGATGGCCCTTTTGACCGGGGGGAAGTGAGACTTCATTGTAGTGCAGATTTCCTTTGCAAGCTTGCTTGGTTGGCCAAAAAGGGCGTATGCGTTTTTTCCTGAATATATTCAGGAAAAAACGCATACGCCCTTTTTGGCCAAGTGCATCATTGTGGACGTTCTGCCTCTTTTCCTATGCTTTCAATGCAATTCCAGTCTACCTCCTGAAATCGGTTTCCTGCAATTCTGCCCCGCTTTCAAGTCCTCTTGGCAGCCTTACTTCAGTCTATTTTTGGACGATAGCTGTCATTTATAAATTTGCAGGTTTGTGAATTACAGTGCCCCTGAGCTCCTTTCTTCAACTCGCTTTCTTGTGACCTGGCCGCAACGCCGCAGGATGGCTTCAGGCCCTAATCTGGTTCCGGCACGGCATGCTGAGCCTTTGGTTATTTCCTCTTCCTGGTGGGAAATGAGAGTTAAATTTGCCCGTCCACACACCTCCAGCTAGCCTCTCATTGGTTCTCGCTATTCCTGTTCATCTTCCGCAGAAATTGCAAACTGGGCCAAACAGGAGGTTAAAGGCGCTGACTCTCCAAGTGGGGAGAGTGTTAGTAAAGCGTCTGGAATGTTGCACCCGAGTACCAGGTGAGGAAAACTGAGACATATTTGAACACGTCTCCCGTTCACATGGTTGATCATACTTGGGTTCCACATGCATGTTTTAGCTGAAGGAAGAATACCTTAAACCTGGAGAGTTAAGACCCGTGTAATGAGTACCATGCAATATGACTTCAAAGGGTCTTCATTTGCTCACCGAACCTCTCCAATCCTATCACTGCTGCGTTTATGCCCCTGTACACATGCTTGATTCCCTTTTGGAGACATAGCAATCCATAGGTTTTACGATACTTACTAGTCAGGTACATTCTTAGGCCTTTAATATGCGGTGTTGAGTCCATTTCGTTGAGCAAGGAGTAGCTCTTGTCTATTCCATATTTGACTTAAGGAACTTTATCTGTGCTCATTTCAATCTCTGGTTTTATGCAGCACCCCAACTCACCTTTACCCTTAAGCAAGCATAAGTTGGTTTTCTAAATTTGAGACCCTGTTCTGTTCTGTAATTCAGTTCCTGTGTAGCCAAGTTTACATTCCGTGTATTACTGATATCTTATGATGTTTCTTTTTCTGTGTGACTTACTTCAGTTAGAATCATCATACCTGAATCCACTCATTGTGCTGCTAAGGGCCTGATGACACAGATTTCATTGCTGAGTGATATTGCTTTGTAAGTAAATACCACAACTTCTTTATCCATTTTTCACTTTCTGCGATGTTGAACTTGTACTGTAAACGAGTTTCTTGTAAACAGAGCCGTTCCAAACTTTGGGGTGGCTGTGTCTTTTTGAGTTTAATTTCCCTAAGCTATAGGACCATAAGTGGAAGTGCCCTAGGTTCTGTTGCTTTGTTTTTTAGATGTTTCAGGAAACACCATACACTTCTCCCGAGTGGTTGTTGGCAATTTACATCCCGCCCATCAGCATAACAAGGCTCCCAGTTCTCCATGGCCTGTCCTGCCTTTCTGGATTTTACACTTTTTTCAGATGGCCCTTTTGACCGGGGGGAAGTGAGACTTCATTGTAGTGCAGATTTCCTTTGCAAGCTTGCTTGGTTGGCCAAAAAGGGCGTATGCGTTTTTCAGGAAAAAACGCATACGCCCTTTTTGGCCAAGTGCATCATTGTGGACGTTCTGCCTCTTTTCCTATGCTTTCAATGCAATTCCAGTCTACCTCCTGAAATCGGTTTCCTGCAATTCTGCCCCACTTTCAAGTCCTCTTGGCAGCCTTACTTCAGTCTATTTTTGGACGATTGCTGTCATTTATAACTCTGCAGGTTTGTGAATTACAGTGCCCCTGAGCTCCTTTCTTCAACTTGTTTCTTGTGACCTGGCCGCAACACCGCAGGATGGCTTCAGGCCCTAATCTGGTTCCGGCACGGCACGCTGAGCCTTTGGTTATTTCCTCTTCCTGGTGGGAAATGAGAGTTAAATTTGCCCGTCCACACACCTCCAGCTAGTCTCTCATTGGTTCTCGCTATTCCTGTTCATCTTCCGCAGAAATTGCAAACTGGGCCAAACAGGAGGTTAAAGGCGCTGACTCTCCAAGTGGGGAGAGTGTTAGTAAAGCGTCTGGAATGTTGCACCCGAGTACCAGGGAGGAAAACTGAGACATATTTGAACACGTCTCCCGTTCACATGGTTGATCATACTTGGGTTCCACATGCATGTTTTAGCTGAAGGAAGAATACCTTAAACCTGGGTAGTTGAAACCCGTGGAATGGGTACCATGCAATATGACTTCAAAGGGTCTTCATTTGCTCACCGAACCTCTCCAATCCTATCACTGCTGCGTTTATGCCCCTGTACACATGCTTGATTCTCTTTCGGAGACATAGCAATCCATAGGTTTTAAGATACTTACTAGTCAGGTACATTCTTAGGCGTTTAATATGGGGTGTTGAGTCCATTTTGTTGAGCAAGGAGTAGCTCTTGTCTATTCCATATTTGGCTTAAGGAACTTTATCTGTGCTCATTTCAATCTCTGGTTTTATGCAGCACCCCAACTCACCTTTACCCTTAAGCAAGAATAAGTTGGTTTTCTAAATTTGAGACCCTGTTCTGTTCTGTAATTCAGTTCCTGTGTAGCCAAGTTTACATTCCATGTATTACTGATATCTTATGATGTTTCTTTTTCTGTGTGACTTATTTCAGTTAGAATCATCATACCTGAATCCACTCATTGTGCTGCTAAGGGCCTGATGACACAGATTTCATTGCTGAGTGATATTGCTTTGTAAGTAAATACCACAACTTCTTTATCCATTTTTCACTTTCTGCGATGTTGAACTTGTACTGTAAACGAGGTTCTTGTAAACAGAGCCGTTCCAAACTTTGGGGTGGCTGTGTCTTTTTGATTTTAATTTCCCTAAGCTATAGGACCATAAGTGGAAGTGCCCTAGGTTCTGTTGCTTTGTTTTTTAGATGTTTCAGGAAACACCATACACTTCTCCCGAGTGTCTGTTGGCAATTTACATCCCGCCCATCAGCATAACAAGGCTCCCAGTTCTCCATGGCCTGTCCTGCCTTTCTGGATTTTACACTTTTTTCAGATGGCCCTTTTGACCGGGGGGAAGTGAGACTTCATTGTAGTGCAGATTTCCTTTGCAAGCTTGCTTGGTTGGCCAAAAAGGGCGTATGCGTTTTTTCCTGAATATATTCAGGAAAAAACGCATACGCCCTTTTTGGCCAAGTGCATCATTGTGGACGTTCTGCCTCTTTTCCTATGCTTTCAATGCAATTCCAGTCTACCTCCTGAAATCGGTTTCCTGCAATTCTGCCCCGCTTTCAAGTCCTCTTGGCAGCCTTACTTCAGTCTATTTTTGGACGATAGCTGTCATTTATAAATTTGCAGGTTTGTGAATTACAGTGCCCCTGAGCTCCTTTCTTCAACTCGCTTTCTTGTGACCTGGCCGCAACGCCGCAGGATGGCTTCAGGCCCTAATCTGGTTCCGGCACGGCATGCTGAGCCTTTGGTTATTTCCTCTTCCTGGTGGGAAATGAGAGTTAAATTTGCCCGTCCACACACCTCCAGCTAGCCTCTCATTGGTTCTCGCTATTCCTGTTCATCTTCCGCAGAAATTGCAAACTGGGCCAAACAGGAGGTTAAAGGCGCTGACTCTCCAAGTGGGGAGAGTGTTAGTAAAGCGTCTGGAATGTTGCACCCGAGTACCAGGTGAGGAAAACTGAGACATATTTGAACACGTCTCCCGTTCACATGGTTGATCATACTTGGGTTCCACATGCATGTTTTAGCTGAAGGAAGAATACCTTAAACCTGGAGAGTTAAGACCCGTGTAATGGGTACCATGCAATATGACTTCAAAGGGTCTTCATTTGCTCACCGAACCTCTCCAATCCTATCACTGCTGCGTTTATGCCCCTGTACACATGCTTGATTCCCTTTTGGAGACATAGCAATCCATAGGTTTTACGATACTTACTAGTCAGGTACATTCTTAGGCCTTTAATATGCGGTGTTGAGTCCATTTCGTTGAGCAAGGAGTAGCTCTTGTCTATTCCATATTTGACTTAAGGAACTTTATCTGTGCTCATTTCAATCTCTGGTTTTATGCAGCACCCCAACTCACCTTTCCCCTTAAGCAAGCATAAGTTGGTTTTCTAAATTTGAGACCCTGTTCTGTTCTGTAATTCAGTTCCTGTGTAGCCAAGTTTACATTCCGTGTATTACTGATATCTTATGATGTTTCTTTTTCTGTGTGACTTACTTCAGTTAGAATCATCATACCTGAATCCACTCATTGTGCTGCTAAGGGCCTGATGACACAGATTTCATTGCTGAGTGATATTGCTTTGTAAGTAAATACCACAACTTCTTTATCCATTTTTCACTTTCTGCGATGTTGAACTTGTACTGTAAACGAGTTTCTTGTAAACAGAGCCGTTCCAAATTTTGGGGTGGCTGTGTCTTTTTGAGTTTAATTTCCCTAAGCTATAGGACCATAAGTGGAAGTGCCCTAGGTTCTGTTGCTTTGTTTTTTAGATGTTTCAGGAAACACCATACACTTCTCCCGAGTGGTTGTTGGCAATTTACATCCCGCCCATCAGCATAACAAGGCTCCCAGTTCTCCATGGCCTGTCCTGCCTTTCTGGATTTTACACTTTTTTCAGATGGCCCTTTTGACCGGGGGGAAGTGAGACTTCATTGTAGTGCAGATTTCCTTTGCAAGCTTGCTTGGTTGGCCAAAAAGGGCGTATGCGTTTTTTCCTGAATATATTCAGGAAAAAACGCATACGCCCTTTTTGGCCAAGTGCATCATTGTGGACGTTCTGCCTCTTTTCCTATGCTTTCAATGCAATTCCAGTCTACCTCCTGAAATCGGTTTCCTGCAATTCTGCCCCGCTTTCAAGTCCTCTTGGCAGCCTTACTTCAGTCTATTTTTGGACGATAGCTGTCATTTATAAATTTGCAGGTTTGTGAATTACAGTGCCCCTGAGCTCCTTTCTTCAACTCGCTTTCTTGTGACCTGGCCGCAACGCCGCAGGATGGCTTCAGGCCCTAATCTGGTTCCGGCACGGCATGCTGAGCCTTTGGTTATTTCCTCTTCCTGGTGGGAAATGAGAGTTAAATTTGCCCGTCCACACACCTCCAGCTAGCCTCTCATTGGTTCTCGCTATTCCTGTTCATCTTCCGCAGAAATTGCAAACTGGGCCAAACAGGAGGTTAAAGGCGCTGACTCTCCAAGTGGGGAGAGTGTTAGTAAAGCGTCTGGAATGTTGCACCCGAGTACCAGGTGAGGAAAACTGAGACATATTTGAACACGTCTCCCGTTCACATGGTTGATCATACTTGGGTTCCACATGCATGTTTTAGCTGAAGGAAGAATACCTTAAACCTGGAGAGTTAAGACCCGTGTAATGGGTACCATGCAATATGACTTCAAAGGGTCTTCATTTGCTCACCGAACCTCTCCAATCCTATCACTGCTGCGTTTATGCCCCTGTACACATGCTTGATTCCCTTTTGGAGACATAGCAATCCATAGGTTTTACGATACTTACTAGTCAGGTACATTCTTAGGCCTTTAATATGCGGTGTTGAGTCCATTTCGTTGAGCAAGGAGTAGCTCTTGTCTATTCCATATTTGACTTAAGGAACTTTATCTGTGCTCATTTCAATCTCTGGTTTTATGCAGCACCCCAACTCACCTTTACCCTTAAGCAAGCATAAGTTGGTTTTCTAAATTTGAGACCCTGTTCTGTTCTGTAATTCAGTTCCTGTGTAGCCAAGTTTACATTCCGTGTATTACTGATATCTTATGATGTTTCTTTTTCTGTGTGACTTACTTCAGTTAGAATCATCATACCTGAATCCACTCATTGTGCTGCTAAGGGCCTGATGACACAGATTTCATTGCTGAGTGATATTGCTTTGTAAGTAAATACCACAACTTCTTTATCCATTTTTCACTTTCTGCGATGTTGAACTTGTACTGTAAACGAGTTTCTTGTAAACAGAGCCGTTCCAAACTTTGGGGTGGCTGTGTCTTTTTGAGTTTAATTTCCCTAAGCTATAGGACCATAAGTGGAAGTGCCCTAGGTTCTGTTGCTTTGTTTTTTAGATGTTTCAGGAAACACCATACACTTCTCCCGAGTGGTTGTTGGCAATTTACATCCCGCCCATCAGCATAACAAGGCTCCCAGTTCTCCATGGCCTGTCCTGCCTTTCTGGATTTTACACTTTTTTCAGATGGCCCTTTTGACCGGGGGGAAGTGAGACTTCATTGTAGTGCAGATTTCCTTTGCAAGCTTGCTTGGTTGGCCAAAAAGGGCGTATGCGTTTTTCAGGAAAAAACGCATACGCCCTTTTTGGCCAAGTGCATCATTGTGGACGTTCTGCCTCTTTTCCTATGCTTTCAATGCAATTCCAGTCTACCTCCTGAAATCGGTTTCCTGCAATTCTGCCCCACTTTCAAGTCCTCTTGGCAGCCTTACTTCAGTCTATTTTTGGACGATAGCTGTCATTTATAACTCTGCAGGTTTGTGAATTACAGTGCCCCTGAGCTCCTTTCTTCAACTTGTTTCTTGTGACCTGGCCGCAACACCGCAGGATGGCTTCAGGCCCTAATCTGGTTCCGGCACGGCACGCTGAGCCTTTGGTTATTTCCTCTTCCTGGTGGGAAATGAGAGTTAAATTTGCCCATCCAGACACCTCCAGCTAGCCTCTCATTGGTTCTCACTATTCCTGTTCATCTTCCGCAGAAATTGCATACTGGGCCAAACAGGAGGTTAAAGGGACTGACTCTCCAAGTGGGGAGAGTGTTAGTAAAGCGTCTGGAATGTTGCACCCGAGTACCAGGGGAGGAAAACTGAGACATATTTGAACACGTCTCCCGATCACATGGTTGATCATACTCTAGATTCCACATGCATGTTTTAGCTGAAGGAAGAATACCTAAAACCTGGGTAGTTGAAACCCGTGGAATGGGTACCATGCAATATGACTTCAAAGGGTCTTCATTTGCTCACCGAACCTCTCCAATCCTATCACTGCTGCGTTTATGCCCCTGTACACATGCTTGATTCTCTTTCGGAGACATAGCAATCCATAGGTTTTAAGATACTTACTAGTCAGGTACATTCTTAGGCGTTTAATATGGGGTGTTGAGTCCATTTCGTTGAGCAAGGAGTAGCTCTTGTCTATTCCATATTTGGCTTAAGGAACTTTATCTGTGCTCATTTCAATCTCTGGTTTTATGCAGCACCCCAACTCACCTTTACCCTTAAGCAAGCATAAGTTGGTTTTCTAAATTTGAGACCCTGTTCTGTTCTGTAATTCAGTTCCTGTGTAGCCAAGTTTACATTCCGTGTATTACTGATATCTTATGATGTTTCTTTTTCTGTGTAACTTACTTCAGTTAGAATCATCATACCTGAATCCACTCATTGTGCTGCTAAGGGCCTGATGACACAGATTTCATTGCTGAGTGATATTGCTTTGTAAGTAAATACCACAACTTCTTTATCCATTTTTCACTTTCTGCGATGTTGAACTTGTACTGTAAACGAGGTTCTTGTAAACAGAGCCGTTCCAAACTTTGGGGTGGCTCTGTCTTTTTGATTTTAATTTCCCTAAGCTATAGGACCATAAGTGGAAGTGCCCTAGGTTCTGTTGCTTTGTTTTTTAGATGTTTTAGGAAACACCATACACTTCTCCCGATTGGTTGTTGGCAATTTACATCCCGCCCATCAGCATAACAAGGCTCCCAGTTCTCCATGGCCTGTCCTGCCTTTCTGGATTTTACACTTTTTTCAGATGGCCCTTTTGACCGGGGGGAAGTGAGACTTCATTGTAGTGCAGATTTCCTTTGCAAGCTTGCTTGGTTGGCCAAAAAGAGCGTATGCGTTTTTTCCTGAATATATTCAGGAAAAAACGCATACGCCCTTTTTCGCCAAGTGCATCATTGTGGACGTTCTGCCTCTTTTCCTATGCTTTCAATGCAATTCCAGTCTACCTCCTGAAATCGGTTTCCTGCAATTCTGCCCCGCTTTCAAGTCCTCTTGGCAGCCTTACTTCAGTCTATTTTTGGACGATAGCTGTCATTTATAACTCTGCAGGTTTGTGAATTACAGTGCCCCTGAGCTCCTTTCTTCAACTCGCTTTCTTTTGAGCTGGCCGCAACACCGCAGGATGGCTTCAGGCCCTAATCTGGTTCCGGTACGGCACGCTGAGCCTTTGGTTATTTCCTCTTCCTGGTGGGAAATGAGAGTTAAATTTGCCCGTCCAGACACCTCCAGCTAGCCTCTCATTGGTTCTCGCTATTCCTGTTCATCTTCCGCAGAAATTGCAAACTGGGCCAAACAGGAGGTTAAAGGCGCTGACTCTCCAAGTGGGGAGAGTGTTAGTAAAGCGTCTGGAATGTTGCACCCGAGTACCAGGGGAGGAAAACTGAGACATATTTGAACACGTCTCCCGTTCACATGGTTGATCATACTTGGGTTCCACATGAATGTTTTAGCTGAAGAAAGAATACCTTAAACCTGGAGAGTTGAGACCCGTGTAATGGGTACCATGCAATATGACTTCAAAGGGTCTTCATTTGCTCACCGAACCTCTCCAATCCTATCACTGCTGCGTTTATGCCCCTGTACACATGCTTGATTCTCTTTTGAAGACATAGCAATCCATAGGTTTTACGCTACTTACTAGTCATGTACATTCTTAGGCGTTTAATATGCGGTGTTGAGTCCATTTCGTTGAGCAAGGAGTAGCTCTTGTCTATTCCATATTTGGCTTAAGGAACTTTATCTGTGCTCATTTCAATCTCTGGTTTTATGCAGCACCCCAACTCACCTTTACCCTTAAGCAAGCATAAGTTGGTTTTCTAAATTTGAGACCCTGTTCTGTTCTGTAATTCAGTTCCTGTGTAGCCAAGTTTACATTCCGTGTATTAGTGATATTTTATGATGTTTCTTTTTCTGTGTGACTTACTTCAGTTAGAATCATCATACCTGAATCCACTCATTGTGCTGCTAAGGGCCTGATGACACAGATTTCATTGCTGAGTGATATTGCTTTGTAAGTAAATACCACAACTTCTTTATCCATTTTTCACTTTCTGCGATGTTGAACTTGTACTGTAAATGAGGTTCTTGTAAACAGAGCCGTTCCAAACTTTGGGGTGGCTGTGTCTTTTTGATTTTAATTTCCCTAAGCTATAGGACCATAAGTGGAAGTGCCCTAGGTTCTGTTGCTTTGTTTTTTAGATGTTTCAGGAAACACCATACACTTCTCCCGAGTGGTTTTTGGCAATTTACATCCCGCCCATCAGCATAACAAGGCTCCCAGTTCTCAATGGCCTGTTGCCTTTCTGGATTTTACACTTTTCTCAGATGGCCCTTTTGACCGGGGGGAAGTGAGACTTCATTGAAGTGCAGATTTCCTTTGCAAGCTTGCTTGGTTGGCCAAAAAGGGCGTATGCGTTTTTTCCTGAATATATTCAGGAAAAAACGCATACGCCCTTTTTGGCCAAGTGCATCATTGTGGACATTCTGCCTCTTTTCCTATGCTTTCAATGCAATTCCAGTCTACCTCCTGAAATCGGTTTCCTGCAATTCTGCCCCGCTTTCAAGTCCTCTTGGCAGCCTTACTTCAGTCTATTTTTGGACGATAGCTGTCATTTATAACTCTGCTGGTTTGTGAATTACAGTGCCCCTGAGCTCCTTTCTTCAACTCGCTTTCTTGTGACCTGGCCGCAACACCGCAGGATGGCTTCAGGCCCTAATCTGGTTCCAGCCCGGCATGCTGAGCCTTTGGTTAATTCCTCTTCCTGGTGGGAAATGAGAGTTAAATTTGCCCATCCAGACACCTCCAGCTAGCCTCTCATTGGTTCTCACTATTCCTGTTCATCTTCCGCAGAAATTGCATACTGGGCCAAACAGGAGGTTAAAGGGACTGACTCTCCAAGTGGGGAGAGTGTTAGTAAAGCGTCTGGAATGTTGCACCCGAGTACCAGGGGAGGAAAACTGAGACATATTTGAACACGTCTCCCGATCACATGGTTGATCATACTCTAGATTCCACATGCATGTTTTAGCTGAAGGAAGAATACCTAAAACCTGGGTAGTTGAAACCCGTGGAATGGGTACCATGCAATATGATTTCAAAGGGTCTTCATTTGCTCACCGAACCTCTCCAATCCTATCACTGCTGCGTTTATGCCCCTGTACACATGCTTGATTCTCTTTCGGAGACATAGCAATCCATAGGTTTTAAGATACTTACTAGTCAGGTACATTCTTAGGCGTTTAATATGGGGTGTTGAGTCCATTTCGTTGAGCAAGGAGTAGCTCTTGTCTATTCCATATTTGGCTTAAGGAACTTTATCTGTGCTCATTTCAATCTCTGGTTTTATGCAGCACCCCAACTCACCTTTACCCTTAAGCAAGCATAAGTTGGTTTTCTAAATTTGAGACCCTGTTCTGTTCTGTAATTCAGTTCCTGTGTAGCCAAGTTTACATTCCGTGTATTACTGATATCTTATGATGTTTCTTTTTCTGTGTAACTTACTTCAGTTAGAATCATCATACCTGAATCCACTCATTGTGCTGCTAAGGGCCTGATGACACAGATTTCATTGCTGAGTGATATTGCTTTGTAAGTAAATACCACAACTTCTTTATCCATTTTTCACTTTCTGCGATGTTGAACTTGTACTGTAAACGAGGTTCTTGTAAACAGAGCCGTTCCAAACTTTGGGGTGGCTGTGTCTTTTTGATTTTAATTTCCCTAAGCTATAGGACCATAAGTGGAAGTGCCCTAGGTTCTGTTGCTTTGTTTTTTAGATGTTTTAGGAAACACCATACACTTCTCCCGAGTGGTTGTTGGCAATTTACATCCCGCCCATCAGCATAACAAGGCTCCCAGTTCTCCATGGCCTGTCCTGCCTTTCTGGATTTTACACTTTTTTCAGATGGCCCTTTTGACCGGGGGGAAGTGAGACTTCATTGTAGTGCAGATTTCCTTTGCAAGCTTGCTTGGTTGGCCAAAAAGAGCGTATGCGTTTTTTCCTGAATATATTCAGGAAAAAACGCATACGCCCTTTTTGGCCAAGTGCATCATTGTGGACGTTCTGCCTCTTTTCCTATGCTTTCAATGCAATTCCAGTCTACCTCCTGAAATCGGTTTCCTGCAATTCTGCCCCGCTTTCAAGTCCTCTTGGCAGCCTTACTTCAGTCTATTTTTGGACGATAGCTGTCATTTATAACTCTGCAGGTTTGTGAATTACAGTGCCCCTGAGCTCCTTTCTTCAACTCGCTTTCTTTTGAGCTGGCCGCAACACCGCAGGATGGCTTCAGGCCCTAATCTGGTTCCGGTACGGCACGCTGAGCCTTTGGTTATTTCCTCTTCCTGGTGGGAAATGAGAGTTAAATTTGCCCGTCCAGACACCTCCAGCTAGCCTCTCATTGGTTCTCGCTATTCCTGTTCATCTTCCGCAGAAATTGCAAACTGGGCCAAACAGGAGGTTAAAGGCGCTGACTCTCCAAGTGGGGAGAGTGTTAGTAAAGCGTCTGGAATGTTGCACCCGAGTACCAGGGGAGGAAAACTGAGACATATTTGAACACGTCTCCCGTTCACATGGTTGATCATACTTGGGTTCCACATGAATGTTTTAGCTGAAGAAAGAATACCTTAAACCTGGAGAGTTGAGACCCGTGTAATGGGTACCATGCAATATGACTTCAAACGGTCTTCATTTGCTCACCGAACCTCTCCAATCCTATCACTGCTGCGTTTATGCCCCTGTACACATGCTTGATTCTCTTTTGGAGACATAGCAATCCATAGGTTTTACGCTACTTACTAGTCAGGTACATTCTTAGGCGTTTAATATGCGGTGTTGAGTCCATTTCGTTGAGCAAGGAGTAGCTCTTGTCTATTCCATATTTGACTTAAGGAACTTTATCTGTGCTCATTTCAATCTCTGGTTTTATGCAGCACCCCAACTCACCTTTCCCCTTAAGCAAGCATAAGTTGGTTTTCTAAATTTGAGACCCTGTTCTGTTCTGTAATTCAGTTCCTGTGTAGCCAAGTTTACATTCCGTGTATTAGTGATATCTTATGATGTTTCTTCTTCTGTGTGACTTATCTCAGTTAGAATCATCGTACCTGAATCTGCTCATTATGCTGCTACGGGCCTGATGACATAGATTTCATTGCTGAGTGATACTGCATTGTACGTAAGTACCACAAGTTCTTTATCCATTTTTCACTTTCTGCGATGTTGAACTTGTACTGTAAACGAGGTTCTTGTAAACAGAGCCGTTCCAAACTTTGGGGTGGCTCTGTCTTTTTGATTTTAATTTCCCTAAGCTATAGGACCATAAGTGGAAGTGCCCTAGGCTCTGTTGCTTTGTTTTTTAGATGTTTCAGGAAACACCACACTCTTCTCCCAAGTGTCTGTTTGCAATTTACATCCCGCCCATCAGCATAACAAGGCTCCCAGTTCTCAATGGCCTGTTGCCTTTCTGGATTTTACACTTTTTTCAGATGGCCCTTTTGACCGGGGGGGAAGTGAGACTTCATTGTAGTGCAGATTTCCTTTGCAAGCTTGCTTGGTTGGCCAAAAAGGGCGTATGCGTTTTTTCCTGAATATATTCAGGAAAAAACGCATACGCCCTTTTTGGCCAAGTGCATCATTGTGGACGTTCTGCCTCTTTTCCTATGCTTTCAATGCAATTCCAGTCTACCTCCTGAAATCGGTTTCCTGCAATTCTGCCCCGCTTTCAAGTCCTCTTGGCAGCCTTATTTCAGTCTATTTTTGGACGATAGCTGTCATTTATAACTCTGCAGGTTTGTGAATTACAGTGCCCCTGAGCTCCTTTCTTCAACTCGCTTTCTTGTGACCTGGCCGCAACACCGCAGGATGGCTTCAGGCCCTAATCTGGTTCCGGCACGGCACGCTGAGCCTTTGGTTAATTCCTCTTCCTGGTGGGAAATGAGAGTTAAATTTGCCCGTCCAGACACCTCCAGCTAGTCTCTCATTGGTTCTCGCTATTCCTGTTCATCTTCCGCAGAAATTGCAAACTGGGCCAAACAGGAGGTTAAAGGGACTGACTCTCCAAGTCGGGAGAGTGTTAGTAAAGCGTCTGGAATGTTGCACCCGAGTACCAGGGTACGAAAACTGAGACATATTTGAACACGTCTCCCGATCACATGGTTGATCATACTCTAGGTTCCACATGCATGTTTTAGCTGAAGGAAGAATACCTTAAACCTGGGTAGTTGAAACCCGTGGAATGGGTACCATGCAATATGATTTCAAAGGGTCTTCATTTGCTCACCGAACCTCTCCAATCCTATCACTGCTGCGTTTATGCCCCTGTACACATGCTTGATTCTCTTTCGGAGACATAGCAATCCATAGGTTTTAAGATACTTACTAGTCAGGTACATTCTTAGGCGTTTAATATGGGGTGTTGAGTCCATTTCGTTGAGCAAGGAGTAGCTCTTGTCTATTCCATATTTGGCTTAAGGAACTTTATCTGTGCTCATTTCAATCTCTGGTTTTATGCAGCACCCCAACTCACCTTTACCCTTAAGCAAGCATAAGTTGGTTTTCTAAATTTGAGACCCTGTTCTGTTCTGTAATTCAGTTCCTGTGTAGCCAAGTTTACATTCCGTGTATTAGTGATATCTTATGATGTTTCTTTTTCTGTGTGACTTACTTCAGTTAGAATCATCATACCTGAATCCACTCATTGTGCTGCTAAGGGCCTGATGACACAGATTTCATTGCTGAGTGATATTGCTTTGTAAGTAAATACCACAACTTCTTTATCCATTTTTCACTTTCTGCGATGTTGAACTTGTACTGTAAACGAGGTTCTTGTAAACAGAGCCGTTCCAAACTTTGGGGTGGCTGTGTCTTTTTGATTTTAATTTCCCTAAGCTATAGGACCATAAGTGGAAGTGCCCTAGGCTCTGTTGCTTTGTTTTTTAGATGTTTCAGGAAACACCATACACTTCTCCCGAGTGGTTGTTGGCAATTTACATCCCGCCCATCAGCATAACAAGGCTCCCAGTTCTCCATGGCCTGTCCTGCCTTTCTGGATTTTACACTTTTTTCAGATGGCCCTTTTGACCCGGGGGGAAGTGAGACTTCATTGTAGTGCAGATTTCCTTTGCAAGCTTGCTTGGTTGGCCAAAAAGGGCGTATGCGATTTTTCCTGAATATATTCAGGAGAAAACGCATACGCCCTTTTTGGCCAAGTGCATCATTGTGGACGTTCTGCCTCTTTTCCTATGCTTTCAATGCAATTCCAGTCTACCTCCTGAAATCGGTTTCCTGCAATTCTGCCCCGCTTTCAAGTCCTCTTGGCAGCCTTACTTCAGTCTATTTTTGGACGATAGCTGTCATTTATAACTCTGCAGGTTTGTGAATTACAGTGCCCCTGAGCTCCTTTCTTCAACTCGCTTTCTTTTGAGCTGGCCGCAACACCGCAGGATGGCTTCAGGCCCTAATCTGGTTCCGGTACGGCACGCTGAGCCTTTGGTTATTTCCTCTTCCTGGTGGGAAATGAGAGTTAAATTTGCCCGTCCAGACACCTCCAGCTAGCCTCTCATTGGTTCTCACTATTCCTGTTCATCTTCCGCAGAAATTGCAAACTGTGCCAAACAGGAGGTTAAAGGCGCTGACTCTCCAAGTGGGGAGAGTGTTAGTAAAGCGTCTGGAATGTTGCACCCGAGTACCAGGGGAGGAAAACTGAGACATATTTGAACACGTCTCCCGTTCACATGGTTGATCATACTCTGGGTTCCACATGCATGTTTTAGCTGAAGGAAGAATACCTTAAACCTGGAGAGTTAAGACCCGTTAAATGGGTACCATGCAATATGACTTCAAAGGGTCTTCATTTGCTCACCGAACCTCTCCAATCCTATCACTGCTGCGTTTATGCCCCTGTACACATGCTTGATTCTCTTTCGGAGACATAGCAATCCATAGGTTTTAAGATACTTACTAGTCAGGTACATTCTTAGGCGTTTAATATGCGGTGTTGAGTCCATTTCGTTCAGCAAGGAGTAGCTCTTGTCTATTCCATATTTGACTTAAGGAACTTTATCTGTGCTCATTTCAATCTCTGGTTTTATGCAGCCCCCCAACTCACTTTTACCCTTAAGCAAGCATAAGTTGGTTTTCTAAATTTGAGACCCTGTTCTGTTCTGTAATTCAGTTCCTGTGTAGCCAAGTTTACATTCCGTGTATTACTGATATCTTATGATGTTTCTTTTTCTGTGTGACTTACTTCAGTTAGAATCATCATACCTGAATCCACTCATTGTGCTGCTAAGGGCCTGATGACACAGATTTCATTGCTGAGTGATATTGCTTTGTAAGTAAATACCACAACTTTTTTATCCATTTTTCACTTTCTGCGATGTTGAACTTGTACTGTAAACGAGGTTCTTGTAAACAGAGGCGTCCCAAACTTTGGGGTGGCTGTGTCTTTTTGAGTTTAATTTCCCTAAGCTATAGGACCATAAGTGGAAGTGCCCTAGGTTCTGTTGCTTTGTTTTTTAGATGTTTCAGGAAACACCATACACTTCTCCCGAGTGGTTGTTGGCAATTTACATCCCGCCCATCAGCATAACAAGGCTCCCAGTTCTCCATGGCCTGTCCTGCCTTTCTGGATTTTACACTTTTTTCAGATGGCCCTTTTGACCGGGGGGAAGTGAGACTTCATTGTAGTGCAGATTTCCTTTGCAAGCTTGCTTGGTTGGCCAAAAAGAGCGTATGCGTTTTTTCCTGAATATATTCAGGAAAAAACGCATACGCCCTTTCTGGCCAAGTGCATCATTGTGGACGTTCTGCTTCTTTTCCTATGCTTTCAATGCAATTCCAGGCTACCTCCTGAAATCGGTTTCCTGCAATTCTGCCCCGCTTTCAAGTCCTCTTGGCAGCCTTAGTTCAGTCTATTTTTGGACGATAGCTGTCATTTATAACTCTGCAGGTTTGTGAATTACAGTGCCCCTGAGCTCCTTTCTTCAACTCGCTTTCTTGTGACCTGGCCGCAACACCGCAGGATGGCTTCAGGCCCTAATCTGGTTCCGGCCCGGCATGCTGAGCCTTTGGTTAATTCCTCTTCCTGGTGGGAAATGAGAGTTAAATTTGCCCGTCCAGACACCTCCAGCTAGCCTCTCATTGGTTCTCGCTATTCCTGTTCATCTTCCGCAGAAATTGCAAACTGTGCCAAACAGGAGGTTAAAGGCGCTGACTCTCCAAGTGGGGAGAGTGTTAGTAAAGCGTCTGGAATGTTGCACCCGAGTACCAGGGGAGGAAATCTGAGACATATTTGAACACATCTCCCGTTCACATGGTTGATCATACTTGGGTTCCACATGCATGTTTTAGCTGAAGGAAGAATACCTTAAACCTGGAGAGTTGAGACCCGTGTAATGGGTACCATGCAATATGAATTCAAAGGGTCTTCATTTGCTCACCGAACCTCTCCAATCCTATCACTGCTGCGTTTATTCCCCTGAACACACGCTTGATTCTCTTTTGGAGACATAGCAATCCATAGGTTTTAAGATACTTACTAGTCAGGTACATTCTTAGGGGTTTAATATGGGGTTTTGAGTCCATTTCGTTGAGCAAGGAGTAGCTCTTGTCTATTCCATATTTGGCTTAAATAACTTTATCTGTGCTCATTTCAATCTCTGGTTTTATGCAGCACCCCAACTCACCTTTCCCCTTAAGCAAGCATAAGTTGGTTTTCTAAATTTGAGACCCTGTTCTGTTTTGGAATGCAGTTCCTGTGTAGCCAAGTTTACATTCCGTGTATTAGTGATATCTTATGATGTTTCTTTTTCTGTGTGACTTATTTCAGTTAGAATCATCATACCTGAATCCACTCATTGTGCTGCTAAGGGACTGATGACACAGATTTCATTGCTGAGTGATATTGCTTTGTAAGTAAATACCACAACTTTTTTATCCATTTTTCACTTTCTGCGATGTTGAACTTGTACTGTAAACGAGGTTCTTGTAAACAGAGGCGTCCCAAACTTTGGGGTGGCTGTGTCTTTTTGATTTTAATTTCCCTAAGCTATAGGACCATAAGTGGCAGTGCCCTAGGCTCTGTTGCTTTGTTTTTTAGATGTTTCAGGAAACACCATACACTTCTCCCGAGTGTCTGTTGGCAATTTACATCCCGCCCATCAGCATAACAAGGCTCCCAGTTCTCCATGGCCTGTCCTGCCTTTCTGGATTTTACACTTTTTTCAGATGGCCCTTTTGACCGGGGGGAAGTGAGACTTCAGTGTAGTGCAGATTTCCTTTGCAAGCTTGCTTGGTTGGCCAAAAAGGGCGTATGCGTTTTTTCCTGAATATATTCAGGAAAAAACGCATACGCCCTTTTTGGCCAAGTGCATCATTGTGGACGTTCTGCCTCTTTTCCTATGCTTTCAATGCAATTCCAGTCTACCTCCTGAAATCGGTTTCCTGCAATTCTGCCCCGCTTTCAAGTCCTCTTGGCAGCCTTACTTCAGTCTATTTTTGGACGATAGCTGTCATTTATAACTCTGCAGGTTTGTGAATTACAGTGCCCCTGAGCTCCTTTCTTCAACTCGCTTTCTTGTGACCTGGCCGCAACACCGCAGGATGGCTTCAGGCCCTAATCTGGTTCCGGCCCGGCATGCTGAGCCTTTGGTTAATTCCTCTTCCTGGTGGGAAATGAGAGTTAAATTTGCCCGTCCAGACACCTCCAGCTAGCCTCTCATTGGTTCTCGCTATTCCTGTTCATCTTCCGCAGAAATTGCAAACTGTGCCAAACAGGAGGTTAAAGGCGCTGACTCTCCAAGTGGGGAGAGTGTTAGTAAAGCGTCTGGAATGTTGCACCCGAGTACCAGAGTACGAAAACTGAGACATATTTGAACACGTCTCCCGATCACATGGTTGATCATACTCTAGGTTCCACATGCATGTTTTAGCTGAAGGAAGAATACCTTAAACCTGGGTAGTTGAAACCCGTGGAATGGGTACCATGCAATATGACTTCAAAGGGTCTTCATTTGCTCACCGAACCTCTCCAATCCTATCACTGCTGCGTTTATGCCCCTGTACACATGCTTGATTCTCTTTCGGAGACATAGCAATCCATAGGTTTTAAGATACTTACTAGTCAGGTACATTCTTAGGCGTTTAATATGCGGTGTTGAGTCCATTTCGTTGAGCAAGGAGTAGCTCTTGTCTATTCCATATTTGGCTTAAGGAACTTTATCTGTGCTCATTTCAATCTCTGGTTTTATGCAGCACCCCAACTCACCTTTCCCCTTAAGCAAGCATAAGTTGGTTTTCTAAATTTGAGACCCTGTTCTGTTCTGTAATTCAGTTCCTGTGTAGCCAAGTTTCCATTCCGTGTATTACTGATATCTTATGATGTTTCTTTTTCTGTGTGACTTATTTCAGTTAGAATCATCATACCTGAATCCACTCATTGTGCTGCTAAGGGCCTGATGACACAGATTTCATTGCTGAGTGATATTGCTTTGTAAGTAAATACCACAACTTCTTTATCCATTTTTCACTTTCTGCGATGTTGAACTTGTACTGTAAACGAGGTTCTTGTAAACAGAGCCGTTCCAAACTTTGGGGTGGCTGTGTCTTTTTGATTTTAATTTCCCTAAGCTATAGGACCATAAGTGGAAGTGCCCTAGGTTCTGTTGCTTTGTTTTTTAGATGTTTCAGGAAACACCATACACTTCTCCCGAGTGGTTGTTGGCAATTTACATCCCGCCCATCAGCATAACAAGGCTCCCAGTTCTCCATGGCCTGTCCTGCCTTTCTGGATTTTACACTTTTTTCAGATGGCCCTTTTGACCGGGGGGAAGTGAGACTTCATTGTAGTGCAGATTTCCTTTGCAAGCTTGCTTGGTTGGCCAAAAAGGGCGTATGCGTTTTTTCCTGAATATATTCAGGAAAAAACGCATACGCCCTTTTTGGCCAAGTGCATCATTGTGGACGTTCTGCCTCTTTTCCTATGCTTTCAATGCAATTCCAGTCTACCTCCTGAAATCGGTTTCCTGCAATTCTGCCCCGCTTTCAAGTCCTCTTGGCAGCCTTACTTCAGTCTATTTTTGGACGATAGCTGTCATTTATAAATTTGCAGGTTTGTGAATTACAGTGCCCCTGAGCTCCTTTCTTCAACTCGCTTTCTTGTGACCTGGCCGCAACGCCGCAGGATGGCTTCAGGCCCTAATCTGGTTCCGGCACGGCATGCTGAGCCTTTGGTTATTTCCTCTTCCTGGTGGGAAATGAGAGTTAAATTTGCCCGTCCACACACCTCCAGCTAGCCTCTCATTGGTTCTCGCTATTCCTGTTCATCTTCCGCAGAAATTGCAAACTGGGCCAAACAGGAGGTTAAAGGCGCTGACTCTCCAAGTGGGGAGAGTGTTAGTAAAGCGTCTGGAATGTTGCACCCGAGTACCAGGTGAGGAAAACTGACACATATTTGAACACGTCTCCCGTTCACATGGTTGATCATACTTGGGTTCCACATGCATGTTTTAGCTGAAGGAAGAATACCTTAAACCTGGAGAGTTAAGACCCGTGTAATGGGTACCATGCAATATGACTTCAAAGGGTCTTCATTTGCTCACCGAACCTCTCCAATCCTATCACTGCTGCGTTTATGCCCCTGTACACATGCTTGATTCCCTTTTGGAGACATAGCAATCCATAGGTTTTACGATACTTACTAGTCAGGTACATTCTTAGGCCTTTAATATGCGGTGTTGAGTCCATTTCGTTGAGCAAGGAGTAGCTCTTGTCTATTCCATATTTGACTTAAGGAACTTTATCTGTGCTCATTTCAATCTCTGGTTTTATGCAGCACCCCAACTCACCTTTACCCTTAAGCAAGCATAAGTTGGTTTTCTAAATTTGAGACCCTGTTCTGTTCTGTAATTCAGTTCCTGTGTAGCCAAGTTTACATTCCGTGTATTACTGATATCTTATGATGTTTCTTTTTCTGTGTGACTTACTTCAGTTAGAATCATCATACCTGAATCCACTCATTGTGCTGCTAAGGGCCTGATGACACAGATTTCATTGCTGAGTGATATTGCTTTGTAAGTAAATACCACAACTTCTTTATCCATTTTTCACTTTCTGCGATGTTGAACTTGTACTGTAAACGAGTTTCTTGTAAACAGAGCCGTTCCAAACTTTGGGGTGGCTGTGTCTTTTTGAGTTTAATTTCCCTAAGCTATAGGACCATAAGTGGAAGTGCCCTAGGTTCTGTTGCTTTGTTTTTTAGATGTTTCAGGAAACACCATACACTTCTCCCGAGTGGTTGTTGGCAATTTACATCCCGCCCATCAGCATAACAAGGCTCCCAGTTCTCCATGGCCTGTCCTGCCTTTCTGGATTTTACACTTTTTTCAGATGGCCCTTTTGACCGGGGGGAAGTGAGACTTCATTGTAGTGCAGATTTCCTTTGCAAGCTTGCTTGGTTGGCCAAAAAGGGCGTATGCGTTTTTCAGGAAAAAACGCATACGCCCTTTTTGGCCAAGTGCATCATTGTGGACGTTCTGCCTCTTTTCCTATGCTTTCAATGCAATTCCAGTCTACCTCCTGAAATCGGTTTCCTGCAATTCTGCCCCACTTTCAAGTCCTCTTGGCAGCCTTACTTCAGTCTATTTTTGGACGATAGCTGTCATTTATAACTCTGCAGGTTTGTGAATTACAGTGCCCCTGAGCTCCTTTCTTCAACTTGTTTCTTTTGAGCTGGCCGCAACACCGCAGGATGGCTTCAGGCCCTAATCTGGTTCCGGTACGGCACGCTGAGCCTTTGGTTATTTCCTCTTCCTGGTGGGAAATGAGAGTTAAATTTGCCCGTCCACACACCTCCAGCTAGTCTCTCATTGGTTCTCGCTATTCCTGTTCATCTTCCGCAGAAATTGCAAACTGGGCCAAACAGGAGGTTAAAGGCGCTGACTCTCCAAGTGGGGAGAGTGTTAGTAAAGCGTCTGGAATGTTGCACCCGAGTACCAGGGAGGAAAACTGAGACATATTTGAACACGTCTCCCGTTCACATGGTTGATCATACTTGGGTTCCACATGCATGTTTTAGCTGAAGGAAGAATACCTTAAACCTGGGTAGTTGAAACCCGTGGAATGGGTACCATGCAATATGACTTCAAAGGGTCTTCATTTGCTGACCGAACCTCTCCAATCCTATCACTGCTGCGTTTATGCCCCTGTACACATGCTTGATTCTCTTTCGGAGACATAGCAATCCATAGGTTTTAAGATACTTACTAGTCAGGTACATTCTTAGGCGTTTAATATGGGGTGTTGAGTCCATTTCGTTGAGCAAGGAGTAGCTCTTGTCTATTCCATATTTGGCTTAAGGAACTTTATCTGTGCTCATTTCAATCTCTGGTTTTATGCAGCACCCCAACTCACCTTTACCCTTAAGCAAGAATAAGTTGGTTTTCTAAATTTGAGACCCTGTTCTGTTCTGTAATTCAGTTCCTGTGTAGCCAAGTTTACATTCCATGTATTACTGATATCTTATGATGTTTCTTTTTCTGTGTGACTTATTTCAGTTAGAATCATCATACCTGAATCCACTCATTGTGCTGCTAAGGGCCTGATGACACAGATTTCATTGCTGAGTGATATTGCTTTGTAAGTAAATACCACAACTTCTTTATCCATTTTTCACTTTCTGCGATGTTGAACTTGTACTGTAAACGAGGTTCTTGTAAACAGAGCCGTTCCAAACTTTGGGGTGGCTGTGTCTTTTTGATTTTAATTTCCCTAAGCTATAGGACCATAAGTGGAAGTGCCCTAGGTTCTGTTGCTTTGTTTTTTAGATGTTTCAGGAAACACCATACACTTCTCCCGAGTGTCTGTTGGCAATTTACATCCCGCCCATCAGCATAACAAGGCTCCCAGTTCTCCATGGCCTGTCCTGCCTTTCTGGATTTTACACTTTTTTCAGATGGCCCTTTTGACCGGGGGGAAGTGAGACTTCATTGTAGTGCAGATTTCCTTTGCAAGCTTGCTTGGTTGGCCAAAAAGGGCGTATGCGTTTTTTCCTGAATATATTCAGGAAAAAACGCATACGCCCTTTTTGGCCAAGTGCATCATTGTGGACGTTCTGCCTCTTTTCCTATGCTTTCAATGCAATTCCAGTCTACCTCCTGAAATCGGTTTCCTGCAATTCTGCCCCGCTTTCAAGTCCTCTTGGCAGCCTTACTTCAGTCTATTTTTGGACGATAGCTGTCATTTATAAATTTGCAGGTTTGTGAATTACAGTGCCCCTGAGCTCCTTTCTTCAACTCGCTTTCTTGTGACCTGGCCGCAACGCCGCAGGATGGCTTCAGGCCCTAATCTGGTTCCGGCACGGCATGCTGAGCCTTTGGTTATTTCCTCTTCCTGGTGGGAAATGAGAGTTAAATTTGCCCGTCCACACACCTCCAGCTAGCCTCTCATTGGTTCTCGCTATTCCTGTTCATCTTCCGCAGAAATTGCAAACTGGGCCAAACAGGAGGTTAAAGGCGCTGACTCTCCAAGTGGGGAGAGTGTTAGTAAAGCGTCTGGAATGTTGCACCCGAGTACCAGGTGAGGAAAACTGAGACATATTTGAACACGTCTCCCGTTCACATGGTTGATCATACTTGGGTTCCACATGCATGTTTTAGCTGAAGGAAGAATACCTTAAACCTGGAGAGTTAAGACCCGTGTAATGGGTACCATGCAATATGACTTCAAAGGGTCTTCATTTGCTCACCGAACCTCTCCAATCCTATCACTGCTGCGTTTATGCCCCTGTACACATGCTTGATTCCCTTTTGGAGACATAGCAATCCATAGGTTTTACGATACTTACTAGTCAGGTACATTCTTAGGCCTTTAATATGCGGTGTTGAGTCCATTTCGTTGAGCAAGGAGTAGCTCTTGTCTATTCCATATTTGACTTAAGGAACTTTATCTGTGCTCATTTCAATCTCTGGTTTTATGCAGCACCCCAACTCACCTTTACCCTTAAGCAAGCATAAGTTGGTTTTCTAAATTTGAGACCCTGTTCTGTTCTGTAATTCAGTTCCTGTGTAGCCAAGTTTACATTCCGTGTATTACTGATATCTTATGATGTTTCTTTTTCTGTGTGACTTACTTCAGTTAGAATCATCATACCTGAATCCACTCATTGTGCTGCTAAGGGCCTGATGACACAGATTTCATTGCTGAGTGATATTGCTTTGTAAGTAAATACCACAACTTCTTTATCCATTTTTCACTTTCTGCGATGTTGAACTTGTACTGTAAACGAGTTTCTTGTAAACAGAGCCGTTCCAAACTTTGGGGTGGCTGTGTCTTTTTGAGTTTAATTTCCCTAAGCTATAGGACCATAAGTGGAAGTGCCCTAGGTTCTGTTGCTTTGTTTTTTAGATGTTTCAGGAAACACCATACACTTCTCCCGAGTGGTTGTTGGCAATTTACATCCCGCCCATCAGCATAACAAGGCTCCCAGTTCTCCATGGCCTGTCCTGCCTTTCTGGATTTTACACTTTTTTCAGATGGCCCTTTTGACCGGGGGGAAGTGAGACTTCATTGTAGTGCAGATTTCCTTTGCAAGCTTGCTTGGTTGGCCAAAAAGGGCGTATGCATTTTTCAGGAAAAAACGCATACGCCCTTTTTGGCCAAGTGCATCATTGTGGACGTTCTGCCTCTTTTCCTATGCTTTCAATGCAATTCCAGTCTACCTCCTGAAATCGGTTTCCTGCAATTCTGCCCCACTTTCAAGTCCTCTTGGCAGCCTTACTTCAGTCTATTTTTGGACGATAGCTGTCATTTATAACTCTGCAGGTTTGTGAATTACAGTGCCCCTGAGCTCCTTTCTTCAACTTGTTTCTTGTGACCTGGCCGCAACACCGCAGGATGGCTTCAGGCCCTAATCTGGTTCCGGCACGGCACGCTGAGCCTTTGGTTATTTCCTCTTCCTGGTGGGAAATGAGAGTTAAATTTGCCCATCCACACACCTCCAGCTAGTCTCTCATTGGTTCTCGCTATTCCTGTTCATCTTCCGCAGAAATTGCAAACTGGGCCAAACAGGAGGTTAAAGGCGCTGACTCTCCAAGTGGGGAGAGTGTTAGTAAAGCGTCTGGAATGTTGCACCCGAGTACCAGGGAGGAAAACTGAGACATATTTGAACACGTCTCCCGTTCACATGGTTGATCATACTTGGGTTCCACATGCATGTTTTAGCTGAAGGAAGAATACCTTAAACCTGGAGAGTTAAGACCCATGTAATGGGTACCATGCAATATGACTTCAAAGGGTCTTCATTTGCTCACCGAACCTCTCCAATCCTATCACTGCTGCGTTTATGCCCCTGTACACATGCTTGATTCTCTTTCGGAGACATAGCAATCCATAGGTTTTAAGATACTTACTAGTCAGGTACATTCTTAGGCGTTTAATATGCGGTGTTGAGTCCATTTCGTTGAGCAAGGAGTAGCTCTTGTCTATTCCATATTTGACTTAAGGAACTTTATCTGCGCTCATTTCAATCTCTGGTTTTATGCAGCACCCCAACTCACCTTTACTCTTAAGCAAGAATAAGTTGGTTTTCGAAATTTGAGACCCTGTTCTGTTCTGTAATTCAGTTCCTGTGTAGCCAAGTTTCCATTCCGTGTATTACTGATATCTTATGATGTTTCTTTTTCTGTGTGACTTATTTCAGTTAGAATCATCATACCTGAATCCACTCATTGTGCTGCTAAGGGCCTGATGACACAGATTTCATTGCTGAGTGATATTGCTTTGTAAGTAAATACCACAACTTCTTTATCCATTTTTCACTTTCTGCGATGTTGAACTTGTACTGTAAACGAGGTTCTTGTAAACAGAGCCGTTCCAAACTTTGGGGTGGCTGTGTCTTTTTGATTTTAATTTCCCTAAGCTATAGGACCATAAGTGGAAGTGCCCTAGGTTCTGTTGCTTTGTTTTTTAGATGTTTCAGGAAACACCATACAATTCTCCCGAGTGGTTGTTGGCAATTTACATCCTGCCCATCAGCATATCAAGGCTCCCAGTTCTCCATGGCCTGTCCTGCCTTTCTGGATTTTACACTTTTTTCAGATGGCCCTTTTGACCGGGGGGAAGTGAGACTTCATTGTAGTGCAGATTTCCTTTGCAAGCTTGCTTGGTTGGCCAAAAAGGGCGTATGCGTTTTTTCCTGAATATATTCAGGAAAAAACGCATACGCCCTTTTTGGCCAAGTGCATCATTGTGGACGTTCTGCCTCTTTTCCTATGCTTTCAATGCAATTCCAGTCTACCTCCTGAAATCGGTTTCCTGCAATTCTGCCCCGCTTTCAAGTCCTCTTGGCAGCCTTACTTCAGTCTATTTTTGGACGATAGCTGTCATTTATAACTCTGCAGGTTTGTGAATTACAGTGCCCCTGAGCTCCTTTCTTCAACTCGCTTTCTTGTGACCTGGCCGCAACACCGCAGGATGGCTTCAGGCCCTAATATGGTTCCGTCACGGCACGCTGAGCCTTTGGTTAATTCCTCTTCCTGGTGGGAAATGAGAGTTAAATTTGCCCGTCCAGACACCTCCAGCTAGTCTCTCATTGGTTCTCGCTATTCCTGTTCATCTTCCGCAGAAATTGCAAACTGGGCCAAACAGGAGGTTAAAGGCGCTGACTCTCCAAGTGGGGAGAGTGTTAGTAAAGCGTCTGGAATGTTACACCCGAGTACCAGGGGAGGAGAACTGAGACATATTTGAACACGTCTCCCGTTCACATGGTTGATCATACTTGGGTTCCACATGCATGTTTTAGCTGAAGGAAGAATACCTTAAACCTGGAGAGTTGAGACCCGTGGAATGGGTACCATGCAATATGACTTCAAAGGGTCTTCATTTGCTCACCGAACCTCTCCAATCCTATCACTGCTGCGTTTATGCCCCTGTACACATGCTTGATTCTCTTTCAGAGACTTAGCAATCCATAGGTTTTACGATACTTACTAGTCAGGTACATTCTTAGGCGTTTAATATGCGGTGTTGAGTCCATTTCGTTGAGCAAGGAGTAGCTCTTGTCTATTCCATATTTGACTTAAGGAACTTTATCTGTGCTCATTTCAATCTCTGGTTTTATGCAGCACCCCAACTCACCTTTACCCTTAAGCAAGCATAAGTTGGTTTTCTAAATTTGAGACCCTGTTCTGTTCTGTAATTCAGTTCCTGTGTAGCCAAGTTTCCATTCCGTGTATTACTGATATCTTATGAAGTTTCTTTTTCTGTGTGACTTACTTCAGTTAGAATCATCATACCTGAATCCACTCATTGTGCTGCTAAGGGCCTGATGACACAGATTTCATTGCTGAGTGATATTGCTTTGTAAGTAAATACCACAACTTCTTTATCCATTTTTCACTTTCTGCGATGTTGAACTTGTACTGTAAACGAGGTTCTTGTAAACAGAGGCGTCCCAAACTTTGGGGTGGCTGTGTCTTTTTGATTTTAATTTCCCTAAGGTATAGGACCATAAGTGGAAGTGCCCTAGGTTCTGTTGCTTTGTTTTTTAGATGTTTCAGGAAACACCATACACTTCTCCCGAGTGGTTGTTGGCAATTTACATCCCGCCCATCAGCATAACAAGGCTCCCAGTTCTCCATGGCCTGTCCTGCCTTTCTGGATTTTACACTTTTTTCAGATGGCCCTTTTGACCGGGGGGAAGTGAGACTTCATTGTAGTGCAGATTTCCTTTGCAAGCTTGCTTGGTTGGCCAAAAAGGGCGTATGCGTTTTTTCCTGAATATATTCAGGAAAAAACGCATACGCCCTTTTTGGCCAAGTGCATCATTGTGGACGTTCTGCCTCTTTTCCTATGCTTTCAATGCAATTCCAGTCTACCTCCTGAAATCGGTTTCCTGCAATGCTGCCCCGCTTTCAAGTCCTCTTGGCAGCCTTACTTCAGTCTATTTTTGGACGATAGCTGTCATTTATAACTCTGCAGGTTTGTGAATTACAGTGCCCCTGAGCTCCTTTCTTCAACTCGTTTTCTGTTGAGCTGGCCGCAACACCGCAGGATGGCTTCAGGCCCTAATCTGGTTCCGGTACGGCACGCTGAGCCTTTGGTTATTTCCTCTTCCTGGTGGGAAATGAGAGTTAAATTTGCCCGTCCAGACACCTCCAGCTAGCCTCTCATTGGTTCTCGCTATTCCTGTTCATCTTCCGCAGAAATTGCAAACTGGGCCAAACAGGAGGTTAAAGGCGCTGACTCTCCAAGTGGGGAGAGTGTTAGTAAAGCGTCTGGAATGTTGCACCCGAGTACCAGGGGAGGAAAACTGAGACATATTTGACCACGTCTCCCGTTCACATGGTTGATCATACTTGGGTTCCACATGCATGTTTTAGCTGAAGGAAGAATACCTTAAACCTGGAGAGTTAAGACCCGTGTAATGGGTACCATGCAATATGACTTCAAAGGGTCTTCATTTGCTCACCGAACCTCTCCAATCCTATCACTGCTGCGTTTATGCCCCTGTACACATGCTTGATTCCCTTTTGGAGACATAGCAATCCATAGGTTTTACGATACTTACTAGTCAGGTACATTCTTAGGCCTTTAATATGCGGTGTTGAGTCCATTTCGTTGAGCAAGGAGTAGCTCTTGTCTATTCCATATTTGACTTAAGGAACTTTATCTGTGCTCATTTCAATCTCTGGTTTTATGCAGCACCCCAACTCACCTTTACCCTTAAGCAAGCATAAGTTGGTTTTCTAAATTTGAGACCCTGTTCTGTTCTGTAATTCAGTTCCTGTGTAGCCAAGTTTACATTCCGTGTATTACTGATATCTTATGAAGTTTCTTTTTCTGTGTGACTTACTTCAGTTAGAATCATCATACCTGAATCCACTCATTGTGCTGCTAAGGGCCTGATGACACAGATTTCATTGCTGAGTGATATTGCTTTGTAAGTAAATACCACAACTTCTTTATCCATTTTTCACTTTCTGCGATGTTGAACTTGTACTGTAAACGAGGTTCTTGTAAACAGAGGCGTCCCAAACTTTGGGGTGGCTGTGTCTTTTTGAGTTTAATTTCCCTAAGCTATAGGACCATAAGTGGAAGTGCCCTAGGTTCTGTTGCTTTGTTTTTTAGATGTTTCAGGAAACACCATACACTTCTCCCGAGTGGTTGTTGGCAATTTACATCCCGCCCATCAGCATAACAAGGCTCCCAGTTCTCCATGGCCTGTCCTGCCTTTCTGGATTTTACACTTTTTTCAGATGGCCCTTTTGACCGGGGGGAAGTGAGACTTCATTGTAGTGCAGATTTCCTTTGCAAGCTTGCTTGGTTGGCCAAAAAGGGCGTATGCGTTTTTTCCTGAATATATTCAGGAAAAAACGCATACGCCCTTTTTGGCCAAGTGCATCATTGTGGACGTTCTGCCTCTTTTCCTATGCTTTCAATGCAATTCCAGTCTACCTCCTGAAATCGGTTTCCTGCAATGCTGCCCCGCTTTCAAGTCCTCTTGGCAGCCTTACTTCAGTCTATTTTTGGACGATAGCTGTCATTTATAACTCTGCAGGTTTGTGAATTACAGTGCCCCTGAGCTCCTTTCTTCAACTCGTTTTCTGTTGAGCTGGCCGCAACACCGCAGGATGGCTTCAGGCCCTAATCTGGTTCCGGTACGGCACGCTGAGCCTTTGGTTATTTCCTCTTCCTGGTGGGAAATGAGAGTTAAATTTGCCCGTCCAGACACCTCCAGCTAGCCTCTCATTGGTTCTCGCTATTCCTGTTCATCTTCCGCAGAAATTGCAAACTGGGCCAAACAGGAGGTTAAAGGCGCTGACTCTCCAAGTGGGGAGAGTGTTAGTAAAGCGTCTGGAATGTTGCACCCGAGTACCAGGGGAGGAAAACTGAGACATATTTGACCACGTCTCCCGTTCACATGGTTGATCATACTTGGGTTCCACATGCATGTTTTAGCTGAAGGAAGAATACCTTAAACCTGGAGAGTTAAGACCCGTGTAATGGGTACCATGCAATATGACTTCAAAGGGTCTTCATTTGCTCACCGAACCTCTCCAATCCTATCACTGCTGCGTTTATGCCCCTGTACACATGCTTGATTCCCTTTTGGAGACATAGCAATCCATAGGTTTTACGATACTTACTAGTCAGGTACATTCTTAGGCCTTTAATATGCGGTGTTGAGTCCATTTCGTTGAGCAAGGAGTAGCTCTTGTCTATTCCATATTTGACTTAAGGAACTTTATCTGTGCTCATTTCAATCTCTGGTTTTATGCAGCACCCCAACTCACCTTTACCCTTAAGCAAGCATAAGTTGGTTTTCTAAATTTGAGACCCTGTTCTGTTCTGTAATTCAGTTCCTGTGTAGCCAAGTTTACATTCCGTGTATTACTGATATCTTATGATGTTTCTTTTTCTGTGTGACTTACTTCAGTTAGAATCATCATACCTGAATCCACTCATTGTGCTGCTAAGGGCCTGATGACACAGATTTCATTGCTGAGTGATATTGCTTTGTAAGTAAATACCACAACTTCTTTATCCATTTTTCACTTTCTGCGATGTTGAACTTGTACTGTAAACGAGTTTCTTGTAAACAGAGCCGTTCCAAACTTTGGGGTGGCTGTGTCTTTTTGAGTTTAATTTCCCTAAGCTATAGGACCATAAGTGGAAGTGCCCTAGGTTCTGTTGCTTTGTTTTTTAGATGTTTCAGGAAACACCATACACTTCTCCCGAGTGGTTGTTGGCAATTTACATCCCGCCCATCAGCATAACAAGGCTCCCAGTTCTCCATGGCCTGTCCTGCCTTTCTGGATTTTACACTTTTTTCAGATGGCCCTTTTGACCGGGGGGAAGTGAGACTTCATTGTAGTGCAGATTTCCTTTGCAAGCTTGCTTGGTTGGCCAAAAAGGGCGTATGCGTTTTTCAGGAAAAAACGCATACGCCCTTTTTGGCCAAGTGCATCATTGTGGACGTTCGGCCTCTTTTCCTATGCTTTCAATGCAATTCCAGTCTACCTCCTGAAATCGGTTTCCTGCAATTCTGCCCCACTTTCAAGTCCTCTTGGCAGCCTTACTTCAGTCTATTTTTGGACGATAGCTGTCATTTATAACTCTGCAGGTTTGTGAATTACAGTGCCCCTGAGCTCCTTTCTTCAACTTGTTTCTTGTGACCTGGCCGCAACACCGCAGGATGGCTTCAGGCCCTAATCTGGTTCCGGCACGGCACGCTGAGCCTTTGGTTATTTCCTCTTCCTGGTGGGAAATGAGAGTTAAATTTGCCCGTCCACACACCTCCAGCTAGTCTCTCATTGGTTCTCGCTATTCCTGTTCATCTTCCGCAGAAATTGCAAACTGGGCCAAACAGGAGGTTAAAGGCGCTGACTCTCCAAGTGGGGAGAGTGTTAGTAAAGCGTCTGGAATGTTGCACCCGAGTACCAGGGAGGAAAACTGAGACATATTTGAACACGTCTCCCGTTCACATGGTTGATCATACTTGGGTTCCACATGCATGTTTTAGCTGAAGGAAGAATACCTTAAACCTGGAGAGTTAAGACCCATGTAATGGGTACCATGCAATATGACTTCAAAGGGTCTTCATTTGCTCACCGAACCTCTCCAATCCTATCACTGCTGCGTTTATGCCCCTGTACACATGCTTGATTCTCTTTCGGAGACATAGCAATCCATAGGTTTTAAGATACTTACTAGTCAGGTACATTCTTAGGCGTTTAATATGCGGTGTTGAGTCCATTTCGTTGAGCAAGGAGTAGCTCTTGTCTATTCCATATTTGACTTAAGGAACTTTATCTGCGCTCATTTCAATCTCTGGTTTTATGCAGCACCCCAACTCACCTTTACTCTTAAGCAAGAATAAGTTGGTTTTCGAAATTTGAGACCCTGTTCTGTTCTGTAATTCAGTTCCTGTGTAGCCAAGTTTCCATTCCGTGTATTACTGATATCTTATGATGTTTCTTTTTCTGTGTGACTTATTTCAGTTAGAATCATCATACCTGAATCCACTCATTGTGCTGCTAAGGGCCTGATGACACAGATTTCATTGCTGAGTGATATTGCTTTGTAAGTAAATACCACAACTTCTTTATCCATTTTTCACTTTCTGCGATGTTGAACTTGTACTGTAAACGAGGTTCTTGTAAACAGAGCCGTTCCAAACTTTGGGGTGGCTGTGTCTTTTTGATTTTAATTTCCCTAAGGTATAGGACCATAAGTGGAAGTGCCCTAGGTTCTGTTGCTTTGTTTTTTAGATGTTTCAGGAAACACCATACAATTCTCCCGAGTGGTTGTTGGCAATTTACATCCCGCCCATCAGCATATCAAGGCTCCCAGTTCTCCATGGCCTGTCCTGCCTTTCTGGATTTTACACTTTTTTCAGATGGCCCTTTTGACCGGGGGGAAGTGAGACTTCATTGTAGTGCAGATTTCCTTTGCAAGCTTGCTTGGTTGGCCAAAAAGGGCGTATGCGTTTTTTCCTGAATATATTCAGGAAAAAACGCATACGCCCTTTTTGGCCAAGTGCATCATTGTGGACGTTCTGCCTCTTTTCCTATGCTTTCAATGCAATTCCAGTCTACCTCCTGAAATCGGTTTCCTGCAATTCTGCCCCGCTTTCAAGTCCTCTTGGCAGCCTTACTTCAGTCTATTTTTGGACGATAGCTGTCATTTATAACTCTGCAGGTTTGTGAATTACAGTGCCCCTGAGCTCGTTTCTTCAACTCGCTTTCTTGTGACCTGGCCGCAACACCGCAGGATGGCTTCAGGCCCTAATATGGTTCCGTCACGGCACGCTGAGCCTTTGGTTAATTCCTCTTCCTGGTGGGAAATGAGAGTTAAATTTGCCCGTCCAGACACCTCCAGCTAGTCTCTCATTGGTTCTCGCTATTCCTGTTCATCTTCCGCAGAAATTGCAAACTGGGCCAAACAGGAGGTTAAAGGCGCTGACTCTCCAAGTGGGGAGAGTGTTAGTAAAGCGTCTGGAATGTTACACCCGAGTACCAGGGGAGGAGAACTGAGACATATTTGAACACGTCTCCCGTTCACATGGTTGATCATTCTTGGGTTCCACATGCATGTTTTAGCTGAAGGAAGAATACCTTAAACCTGGAGAGTTGAGACCCGTGGAATGGGTACCATGCAATATGACTTCAAAGGGTCTTCATTTGCTCACCGAACCTCTCCAATCCTATCACTGCTGCGTTTATGCCCCTGTACACATGCTTGATTCTCTTTCGGAGACTTAGCAATCCATAGGTTTTACGATACTTACTAGTCAGGTACATTCTTAGGCGTTTAATATGCGGTGTTGAGTCCATTTCGTTGAGCAAGGAGTAGCTCTTGTCTATTCCATATTTGACTTAAGGAACTTTATCTGTGCTCATTTCAATCTCTGGTTTTATGCAGCACCCCAACTCACCTTTACCCTTAAGCAAGCATAAGTTGGTTTTCTAAATTTGAGACCCTGTTCTGTTCTGTAATTCAGTTCCTGTGTAGCCAAGTTTACATTCCATGTATTAGTGATATCTTATGATGTTTCTTCTTCTGTGTGACTTATCTCAGTTAGAATCATCGTACCTGAATCTACTCATTATGCTGCTACGGGCCTGATGACATAGATTTCATTGCTGAGTGATACTGCATTGTACGTAAGTACCACAAGTTCTTTATCCATTTTTCACTTTCTGTGATGTTGAACTTGTACTGTAAACGAGGTTCTTGAAAACAGAGCCGTTCCAAACTTTTGGGTGGCTCTGTCTTTTTGATTTTAATTTCCCTAAGCTATAGGACCATAAGTGGAAGTGCCCTAGGCTCTGTTGCTTTGTTTTTTAGATGTTTCAGGAAACACCATACTCTTCTCCCAAGTGTCTGTTGGCAATTTACATCCCGCCCATCAGCATAACAAGGCTCCCAGTTCTCAATGGCCTGTTGCCTTTCTGGATTTTACACTTTTTTCAGATGGCCCTTTTGACCGGGGGGAAGTGAGACTTCATTGTAGTGCAGATTTCCTTTGCAAGCTTGCTTGGTTGGCCAAAAAGGGCGTATGCGTTTTTTCCTGAATATATTCAGGAAAACACGCATACGCCCTTTTTGGCCAAGTGCATCATTGTGGACGTTCTGCCTCTTTTCCTATGCTTTCAATGCAATTCCAGTCTACCTCCTGAAATCGGTTTCCTGCAATTCTGCCCCGCTTTCAAGTCCTCTTGGCAGCCTTACTTCAGTCTATTTTTGGACGATAGCTGTCATTTATAACTCTGCAGGTTTGTGAATTACAGTGCCCCTGAGCTCCTTTCTTCAACTCGCTTTCTTGTGACCTGGCCGCAACACCGCAGGATGGCTTCAGGTCCTAATCTGGTTCCGGCACGGCACGCTGAGCCTTTGGTTAATTCCTCTTCCTGGTGGGAAATGAGAGTTAAATTTGCCCGTCCAGACACCTCCAGCTAGTCTCTCATTGGTTCTCGCTATTGCTGTTCATCTTCCGCAGAAATTGCAAACTGGGCCAAACAGGAGGTTAAAGGGACTGACTCTCCAAGTCGGGAGAGTGTTAGTAAAGCGTCTGGAATGTTGCACCCGAGTACCAGGGTACGAAAACTGAGACATATTTGAACACGTCTCCCGATCACATGGTTGATCATACTCTAGGTTCCACATGCATGTTTTAGCTGAAGGAAGAATACCTTAAACCTGGGTAGTTGAAACCCGTGGAATGGGTACCATGCAATATGACTTCAAAGGGTCTTCATTTGCTCACCGAACCTCTCCAATCCTATCACTGCTGCGTTTATGCCCCTGTACACATGCTTGATTCTCTTTCGGAGACATAGCAATCCATAGGTTTTAAGATACTTACTAGTCAGGAACATTCTTAGGCGTTTAATATGCGGTGTTGAGTCCATTTCGTTGAGCAAGGAGTAGCTCTTGTCTATTCCATATTTGGCTTAAGGAACTTTATCTGTGCTCATTTCAATCTCTGGTTTTATGCAGCACCCCAACTCACCTTTACCCTTAAGCAAGCATAAGTTGGTTTTCTAAATTTGAGACCCTGTTCTGTTCTGTAATTCAGTTCCTGTGTAGCCAAGTTTACATTCCGTGTATTAGTGATATCTTATGATGTTTCTTTTTCTGTGTGACTTACTTCAGTTAGAATCATCATACCTGAATCCACTCATTGTGCTGCTAAGGGCCTGATGACACAGATTTCATTGCTGAGTGATATTGCTTTGTAAGTAAATACCACAACTTCTTTATCCATTTTTCACTTTCTGCGATGTTGAACTTGTACTGTAAAGGAGGTTCTTGTAAACAGAGCCATTCCAAACTTTGGGGTGGCTGTGTCTTTTTGATTTTAATTTCCCTAAGCTATAGGACCATAAGTGGAAGTGCCCTAGGTTCTGTTGCTTTGTTTTTTAGATGTTTCAGGAAACACCATACACTTCTCCCGAGTGGTTGTTGGCAATTTACATCCCGCCCATCAGCATAACAAGGCTCCCAGTTCTCAATGGCCTGTTGCCTTTCTGGATTTTACACTTTTCTCAGATGGCCCTTTTGACCGGGGGGAAGTGAGACTTCATTGAAGTGCAGATTTCCTTTGCAAGCTTGCTTGGTTGGCCAAAAAGGGCGTATGCGTTTTTTCCTGAATATATTCAGGAAAAAACGCATACGCCCTTTTTGGCCAAGTGCATCATTGTGGACGTTCTGCCTCTTTTCCTATGCTTTCAATGCAATTCCAGTCTACCTCCTGAAATCGGTTTCCTGCAATTCTGCCCCGCTTTCAAGTCCTCTTGGCAGCCTTACTTCAGTATATTTTTGGACGATAGCTGTCATTTATAACTCTGCAGGTTTGTGAATTACAGTGCCCCTGAGCTCCTTTCTTCAACTCGCTTTCTTGTGACCTGGCCGCAACACCGCAGGATGGCTTCAGGCCCTAATCTGGTTCCGGCCCGGCATGCTGAGCCTTTGGTTAATTCCTCTTCCTGGTGGGAAATGAGAGTTAAATTTGCCCATCCAGACACCTCCAGCTAGCCTCTCATTGGTTCTCACTATTCCTGTTCATCTTCCGCAGAAATTGCAAACTGGGCCAAACAGGAGGTTAAAGGGACTGACTCTCCAAGTGGGGAGAGTGTTAGTAAAGCGCCTGGAATGTTGCACCCGAGTACCAGGGGAGGAAAACTGAGACATATTTGAACACGTCTCCCGATCACATGGTTGATCATACTCTAGGTTCCACATGCATGTTTTAGCTGAAGGAAGAATACCTTAAACCTGGGTAGTTGAAACCCGTGGAATGGGTACCATGCAATATGATTTCAAAGGGTCTTCATTTGCTCACCGAACCTCTCCAATCCTATCACTGCTGCGTTTATGCCCCTGTACACATGCTTGATTCTCTTTCGGAGACATAGCAATCCATAGGTTTTAAGATACTTACTAGTCAGGAACATACTTAGGCGTTTAATATGGGGTGTTGAGTCCATTTCGTTGAGCAAGGAGTAGCTCTTGTCTATTCCATATTTGGCTTAAGGAACTTTATCTGTGCTCATTTCAATCTCTGGTTTTATGCAGCACCCCAACTCACCTTTACCCTTAAGCAAGCATAAGTTGGTTTTCTAAATTTGAGACCCTGTTCTGTTCTGTAATTCAGTTCCTGTGTAGCCAAGTTTACATTCCGTGTATTACTGATATCTTATGATGTTTCTTTTTCTGTGTGACTTACTTCAGTTAGAATCATCATACCTGAATCCACTCATTGTGCTGCTAAGGGCCTGATGACACAGATTTCATTGCTGAGTGATATTGCTTTGTAAGTAAATACCACAACTTCTTTATCCATTTTTCACTTTCTGCGATGTTGAACTTGTACTGTAAACGAGGTTCTTGTAAACAGAGCCGTTCCAAACTTTGGGGTGGCTGTGTCTTTTTGATTTTAATTTCCCTAAGCTATAGGACCATAAGTGGAAGTGCCCTAGGTTCTGTTGCTTTGTTTTTTAGATGTTTCAGGAAACACCATACACTTCTCCCGAGTGGTTGTTGGCAATTTACATCCCGACCATCAGCATAACAAGGCTCCCAGTTCTCCATGGCCTGTCCTGCCTTTCTGGATTTTACACTTTTTTCAGATGGCCCTTTTGACCGGGGGGAAGTGAGACTTCATTGTAGTGCAGATTTCCTTTGCAAGCTTGCTTGGTTGGCCAAAAAGGGCGTATGCGTTTTTTCCTGAATATATTCAGGAAAAAACGCATACGCCCTTTTTGGCCAAGTGCATCATTGTGGACGTTCTGCCTCTTTTCTTATGCTTTCAATGCAATTCTAGTCTACCTCCTGAAATCGGTTTCCTGCAATTCTGCCCTGCTTTCAAGTCCTCTTCGCAGCCTTACTTCAGTCTATTTTTGGACGATAGCTGTCATTTATAACTCTGCAGGTTTGTGAATTACAGTGCCCCTGAGCTCCTTTCTTCAACTCGCTTTCTTTTGAGCTGGCCGCAACACCGCAGGATGGCTTCAGGCCCTAATCTGGTTCCGGTACGGCACGCTGAGCCTTTGGTTATTTCCTCTTCCTGGTGGGAAATGAGAGTTAAATTTGCCCGTCCAGACACCTCCAGCTAGCCTCTCATTGGTTCTCGCTATTCCTGTTCATCTTCCGCAGAAATTGCAAACTGGGCCAAACAGGAGGTTAAAGGGACTGACTCTCCAAGTGGGGAGAGTGTTAGTAAAGCGTCTGGAATGTTGCACCCGAGTACCAGGGGAGGAAAACTGAGACATATTTGAACACGTCTCCCGTTCACATGGTTGATCATATTCTGGGTTCCACATGCATGTTTTAGCTGAAGGAAGAATACCTTAAACCTGGAGAGTTAAGACCCGTGAAATGGGTACCATGCAATATGACTTCAAAGGGTCTTCATTTGCTCACCGAACCTCTCCAATCCTATCACTGCTGCGTTTATGCCCCTGTACACATGCTTGATTCTCTTTCGGAGACTTAGCAATCCATAGCTTTTAAGATACTTACTAGTCAGGTACATTCTTAGGCGTTTAATATGCGGTGTTGAGTCCATTTCGTTGAGCAAGGAGTAGCTCTTGTCTATTCCATATTTGGCTTAAGGAACTTTATCTGTGCTCATTTCAATCTCTGGTTTTATGCAGCACCCCAACTCACCTTTACCCTTAAGCAAGCATAAGTTGGTTTTCTAAATTTGAGACCCTGTTCTGTTCTGTAATTCAGTTCCTGTGTAGCCAAGTTTACATTCCGTGTATTACTGATATCTTATGATGTTTCTTTTTCTGTGTGACTTACTTCAGTTAGAATCATCATACCTGAATCCACTCATTGTGCTGCTAAGGGCCTGATGACACAGATTTCATTGCTGAGTGATATTGCTTTGTAAGTAAATACCACAACTTCTTTATCCATTTTTCACTTTCTGCGATGTTGAACTTGTACTGTAAATGAGGTTCTTGTAAACAGAGCCGTTCCAAACTTTGGGGTGGCTGTGTCTTTTTGATTTTAATTTCCCTAAGCTATAGGACCATAAGTGGAAGTGCCCTAGGTTCTGTTGCTTTGTTTTTTAGATGTTTCAGGAAACACCATACACTTCTCCCGAGTGGTTTTTGGCAATTTACATCCCGCCCATCAGCATAACAAGGCTCCCAGTTCTCAATGGCCTGTTGTCTTTCTGGATTTTACACTTTTCTCAGATGGTCCTTTTGACCGGGGGGAAGTGAGACTTCATTGAAGTGCAGATTTCCTTTGCAAGCTTGCTTGGTTGGCCAAAAAGGGCGTATGCGTTTTTTCCTGAATATATTCAGGAAAAAACGCATACGCCCTTTTTGGCCAAGTGCATCATTGTGGACGTTCTGCCTCTTTTCCTATGCTTTCAATGCAATTCCAGTCTACCTCCTGAAATCGGTTTCCTGCAATTCTGCCCCGCTTTCAAGTCCTCTTGGCAGCCTTACTTCAGTCTATTTTTGGACGATAGCTGTCATTTATAACTCTGCAGGTTTGTGAATTACAGTGCCCCTGAGCTCCTTTCTTCAACTCGGTTTCTTTTGAGGTGGCCGCAACACCGCAGGATGGCTTCAGGCCCTAATCTGGTTCCGGTACGGCACGCTGAGCCTTTGGTTATTTCCTCTTCCTGGTGGGAAATGAGAGTTAAATTTGCCCGTCCAGACACCTCCAGCTAGCCTCTCATTGGTTCTCACTACTCCTCTTCATCTTCCGCAGAAATTGCAAACTGGGCCAAACAGGAGGTTAAAGGCGCTGACTCTCCAAGTGGGGAGAGTGTTAGTAAAGCGTCTGGAATGTTGCACCCGAGTACCAGGGGAGGAAAACTGAGACATATTTGAACACGTCTCCCGTTCACATGGTTGATCATACTTGGGTTCCACATGCATGTTTTAGCTGAAGGAAGAATACCTTAAACCTGGAGAGTTGAGACCCGTGGAATGGGTACCATGCAATATGACTTCAAAGGGTCTTCATTTGCTCACCGAACCTCTCCAATCCTATCACTGCTGCGTTTATGCCCCTGTACACATGCTTGATTCTCTTTCGGAGACATAGCAATCCATAGGTTTTACGATACTTACTAGTCAGGTACATTCTTAGGCGTTTAATATGCGGTGTTGAGTCCATTTCGTTGAGCAAGGAGTAGCTCTTGTCTATTCCATATTTGACTTAAGGAACTTTATCTGTGCTCATTTCAATCTCTGGTTTTATGCAGCACCCCAACTCACCTTTACCCTTAAGCAAGCATAAGTTGGTTTTCTAAATTTGAGACCCTGTTCTGTTCTGTAATTCAGTTCTTGTGTAGCCAAGTTTACATTCCGTGTATTACTGATATCTTATGATGTTTCTTTTTCTGTGTGACTTATTTCAGTTAGAATCATCATACCTGAATCCACTCATTGTGATGCTAAGGGCCTGATGACACAGATTTCATTGCTGAGTGATATTGCTTTGTAAGTAAATACCACAACTTCTTTATCCATTTTTCACTTTCTGCGATGTTGAACTTGTACTGTAAACGAGGTTCTTGTAAACAGAGCCGTTCCAAACTTTGGGGTGGCTGTGTCTTTTTGATTTTAATTTCCCTAAGCTATAGGACCATAAGTGGAAGTGCCCTAGGTTCTGTTGCTTTGTTTTTTAGATGTTTCAGGAAACACCATACTCTTCTCCCAAGTGTCTGTTGGCAATTTACATCCCGCCCATCAGCATAACAAGGCTCCCAGTTCTCAATGGCCTGTCCTGCCTTTCTGGATTTTACACTTTTTTCAGATGGCCCTTTTGACCGGGGGGAAGTGAGACTTCATTGAAGTGCAGATTTCCTTTGCAAGCTTGCTTGGTTGGCCAAAAAGGGCGTATGCGTTTTTTCCTGAATATATTCAGGAAAAAACGCATACGCCCTTTTTGGCCAAGTGCATCATTGTGGACGTTCTGCCTCTTTTCCTATGCTTTCAATGCAATTCCAGTCTACCTCCTGAAATCGGTTTCCTGCAATTCTGCCCCGCTTTCAAGTCCTCTTGGCAGCCTTACTTCAGTCTATTTTTGGACGATAGCTGTCATTTATAACTCTGCAGGTTTGTGAATTACAGTGCCCCTGAGCTCCTTTCTTCAACTCGCTTTCTTGTGAGCT